>NC_041381.1:99647484-99742417 GCF_002162155.2 Triticum dicoccoides
TCCCAGATCCCCATCTCCAAGTCACCCTCTCCCTCCCTGAGATCTCGAACCGCCGCCGCCCACCATCGACGACCCTCACCATAGACGAGATTGAGCTCCTCCCTCCCTCCCGTTCTCCCCTAGCCTTATCCACTCCGAGCCAACCAACCACTCCGTCCTTGGGATTTTGTCGCGCGACGCCTCGTCTCGCCGGCCCGGCGACCACAGGCAGGCAGTCCACGGCCAGGATGGCGGCGTGCCCCGCCACGACCACGTACGCGCACGACACTCCGCACCTCCCCTCCCTCTCCTATGGTTCCTAACATATGCGCTCCTCTCCTCTCCTTGGGTTACATGCAGGGCTCGCGTGGGAGCAGTGCATAGCGGAGGCCTCTGGAGGAGAAGCGGGAGGAGCCCGACCGTCCTCGCGCGCCCGGCCCATGGCAGGAGCACCACGGCACGCGCCTCGGAGCTACAACATCTCCTTCGGCGACTTCGTCTTCGGCATCCTGCCGGCCACGCTCGTCGGTGTCGACCAGCCTGGGTCGTCGGCTCCTCCGAGCCCGAGGTACGGATTTGGGTCCATTCCTTTTCCTTCTCGAGCAACCTTGGTGAGCCAGCCGAAGCGATGTCGATTCATCCACCTGAACCCCATTGATTCCGCTCTGTAATGTCTGCGTAGCATCGCCTCTGCACCTGCTCTGTTAGTTCCATCGCGTACAGCCTAGGTCGACTTCTTTGTAGTGCTTAGCCCTGTCAAGGGAATCAGGCCGCTGTTGCGTACGGACCTGTAATCTCTTTGAAATACTAGAGGAAATAGGTTGGTTTAGTCAGTAACACCAGCTCTGGAGTGTGCAGAAATTGCTATGTTCGTCTGATTTGTTGGTTTGTATTTCCATATACGAGTTCAGTTCGGCAGGGGAATGTGGATATGGATATGTGACAAATTCCACCTGCACAGGGGATGTGGATATGTGATGGTGATATGAGGAAATGTGGTTGTAGTATTTTCTGCACAATTTCCTCGTGTCTCCATCACGGCCTCTTTGCAGGTTTAATTTCCTTGAGACTCCCTGTAGCTTCCTTCTGAAGGATGGCAATGTTGCACACATCTTAGAATGAAGGCTAAACCATCCTGAATTTGGAGCAATCTCTGAAGATACAGTGAAAATTATTAGAACAAAGATACATAGCTCCTTACTGGGTTCCCACTTTACTAAATTTCTGTGCTGGTTAATGATAATGTTGCTTCTTTTTCATTGCCTAGACATTTCGAATAGCAGGTTCTCCAGCCAGCCGTATTTTCTTCCATGAAATATTGAATAACTTGTTTACTTCATTTTTTAAAAACAGATAATACATATTGAATTATTCATATTAATCTAAAATAATAACCAAACAACTACAGGACATTGGATTACTAGCATGCATGTGTGACTTAGTTTTTGGTGTGTTTTGCTTGCAGGTCATTGTTGTGAAGGCCGCCACAGGAAGGCGTGGGGGACTTGGCACAAGGCCGGTGATCGAATCTATGCTCTCTGCTCCATGGAAAGGCCTAAGTTCAGCTTGACAGAGAGCACAAAAATGGTTGCGTAGTGTGTTTAGGTTGTGGAACTTATAATTAGAAGGTTTAGAAAATGTTAGTCGAGCTAACTGTTCACAATCTGAAGTAACTTTAACTTGGTACAAAATTGGTCTGATATTAGTTTTATATCACAAAAGTAGGGAGGTTCCTACTGCTTATTACTACCACCTTTGGATTATTACTGCGTTCGGTTCACCACTGTACCGATTATCTTGGCGAGCATTTGTTTAATAACTAGAATGCATTGTATGCTGGGAACTCTATTTACCTTACCTTACATGTACAATGCACAAGGTCAGTTTGCGTACTATTACAAATGTCTGCGAGGGTCCTTTGTGCTACTAGTGATTTTGATCGATTCTTTGCAAGACAATCACGTACACAGATGCCTAAGCAGCTTAATTGATTGTAGCTTAATTGATTCCGACTATCTAAACAAGTTACTGTTATCCAAATGATTTTGCCTACAATAAGCTATTATTCACCATTGGTTCAGTAGATGTTTATGTAGTAGAAAATTACACTACCAGTGATAGTCTAAATCTAACATGATCAACATCTTACTCCTGTATTTGTCTTGCCCATAGTACTCCCGTATGAGTAGCTGTATACTCCTGTAGTTTTTCCTGCCTGTAGTGCAGAGATGGAGTAGTTTGTCCTGCCTGTGTGATGTTCTTTCCAGCATCTTAGCTGTGTACTCTAATTACTGGAGTATTCTATAGATTTTTTCAATTAAAACTACTCCAGAGATGTTATTTCCAGCATCGACATAATTTATTTTCTTTTGTTAATGGTTACTGCTGATGGTGCAGACTTTCCATGTATGCTCTCACAATCTAAACTAATTTATAGTTTTACTGAAACTGTAGTTTTTGTAGTTTTATTTTGTGTTCTTATAGTTTTACTTAAACTGTAGTTTGGTCCATCTTTACACCAGCTGTAGTTTTCTGAATTTTTGTGCTTGCTATGATGCAGTATGCTTCGACGGGAGCATCTGCGGAGAGGGTCAGGGAGTGGGTCTGAGAGCTCGCTCATCCACTTGGAGGTACGCACCTTGCTAAATCTTGGTGCAACTTATCATCAGATTTTCTTTGGAACTTGGCGTTGATTGGTCTGAAGATGAAACTATAGTACTATACACACGACATGCAGCAGCCACTTATATCAAACAGTGGAGCGGTGCTGCTTTCCTGAATGTTACCTCAAGTTTATTGTTTACCGGAAGTTTCAAATTAGAAGAAGTTTCAAATTCTTATGCTGGTTTATGTTCTCTTTGTAGGTTATGAGATATGGTGCTATAGAGATGCCATTAGCAAACTGGAAGGGCTGCAACCAAATCCAATCGGCAGCATGGCAGTGGTCTCTGAATATTCAGCGATTCCTTTTTTGTTTGGCCTTCTTGTAGGTTTGCACATAAGTGGAAGTTGTAGTGTATATTAGTAGTCGCTGGAGCTGTGATGGTGATCTTTCTTTTGAGTGGCTGTCGTTTGTTATGACAATCTTTTAGTTGCTGCTTTTTATGTATAGATAATGTGATGAATATGTAACTACAACAGATGATGTATGATTGTACAGTGAAACAAATGTTGCTTTGATAGCAAAATTGAAAAAAACTGAATTGTTTCTCTATTGTCCAGTCCTTTGAATTAGCGGGCTGAAAATATTGATGGGCTGGAAGAGGCCTTAGCCCAAACAATATTGGACAAAAAAATGAATGGAACGCAAAAAGACTGTGGCCCAAAAAATGGAAGAAGCTTAGAAAAAAGGCTAGCCCAAAAGAATAAATGGCTGTTGGGCTTGGCCCATGAACCCAACAAAAAATTGATGAAAAAAAAACACAAATAGGCTGAATTGTTGGGCTAGGCCCATGTAGAAAACCGAATTGGACCGGGCTGAATCTTGTGCCACATCAGCTTGCCACGCTGGATGCCTACGTGGCCTGGGGAGGTTGCTAGTGACCAAAACGCCGCAGTAGGAATATTTTGGTCGTAAACATCTTCGACCATTCCAGAAGAAAGGTCGCTATAGTCAGTTTATGACGGCCAACTTTTGACCTTCTGTTTTTGGTCACAAAAAGGTCGCAAATGGAAATTTGTGACCTTTCAGTGACCAATAGTGGTGGTCACAAGTTGACATATTTCTTGTAGTGAGTGCGGCACCCCGAACTTATAGCATTATATGCATCGACTCCGAATCATGTCTTGGGTCAATAGTTCGGTTTGCCCGGATCCCATGTTTTGGAACCTTATGTTCCGCAATGTTGGCTAAGGTAGTGCTGGGAGAACTACTGCGATTGTGCCCCAGTTGAGCTGGGTTAACACCTCAGTAGAGAAAGCTAAAACTGACCGTCATGATAGTGCGAGAGACCGGTCGCTGTTCGCGAGGTTTTTCGAGTCCTTAAAGACTTATGCCGCTTAGAGCGAGGAGCCAGATTTATCTGGCCAAGGCGTGGATAGCGCCCCAAACTCGGTCTTCCGAATACTAGGGGCTTTGCCGAAATTTAAAATTATAGAATTCTATGGCTAAGTGAGAGTGATAAAGCATTATAAGTCCGACGGCCTGGTTCGTTGTGCTGAGCGCCTCCCTAGATGGCCCCAAGAATGGGAACAAGAGCGCTCAGGTTTATCCCGAACACCCCAGCACTCGTGGCATGGGGGTAGAAGTCGACGACTTGCATCTCTCGGATTTTATAAACGGCCGCACAGAAGGCAATATTTTAAATTAACAAGCGTTGCTTAACGCGCATGAACAAAGTTTTCAGCGTACAGGATAACAAATGCGAGTCTACTCAAACATTACATCTTTGGAGCACTCATCCGCTATACGGTGGGCACCCTTCAGGACGCCCTTATAATACATCTCGGGCGTGCGATACTTCTTGCCTGGCGGTGGCGCGTCCGTCCAAAGCTTCTCCGCGTCCAGCTTGCCCCAGTGCACTTTAGCACGGGCGAGGGCCCGACGGGCACACCTTCAATGCAGACGGAGCGCTTGATGACCTCAATCCACGGACATGCGTTCATCAGCCGCCGCACCAGACCGAAGTAGCTCCCAGGCATGGCTTCCCTAGGCCATAGCCGAACTATGAGGCCCTTCATGGCCTGTTCGGCCACCTTGTGGAGCTCGACCAGCTGCTTCAGCTGGTCGCTCAGGGGCACCGGATGTTCGGCCTCAGCATATTGAGACCAGAACACCTTTTCCATCGAGCTCCCCTCCTCGGCTCGGTAGAACGTGGCAGCATCGGACACACTACGGGGGAGATCGGCGAACGCTCCTGGAGAGCTCCGGATTCGGGTAAGTAACAGATAATTTACTTTTATGTTCTTGCTTTGCATAAAGAATGCCTTACCCGACGCTATCTTCTTCATCACCTCGATCTCCTGGAGGGCCTTCTGGGCTTCGGCCTTAGCGGTTTTGGCACTCTCAAGAGCCAAGGCGAGCTCGGACTCCCGAGTCTTCGAGTCACGCTCCAAACTCTCGTGTTTTTCCACAAGAGCCTGGAGCTCTTGCCGCACCTCCGCCACCCGCGCCTCCTGCTTCTCTCGCTTGGTGCGCTCCAGGGTCGCACTGTTTTCGGCCTTGGAGACCACCTCCTTCAGGGTCGCCGCCTCGGCTGTGGCCGCTGCAACATTTAGTTGGTCCTGTCATTATTTGCAACCAAGTATTTCTATATACATTTACATGCGGTACTACGTACCCACTTTATCGTTGAGCTGCTTCTTGGCACGGCCGAGCTCGTTCTCGGACCGATCGAGGCTCTCCTTCAATGCATTGACCTCCACAGTCAGTGCGGCAGAGGTCAGCAGCGCAGCCTACATTCCCGTATTGACGTATTTTTATTAGACTCCTGCATATATGTTTTTAGATCCTCAGCTCGGCTTTTCTTTCCGAACACCAAACTGAGCATCAGGGGCTACTGTCTATGCGGTAACATTTTTATATATTTTGAATACATACCTCAAAGCCTGTTAACAGGCTTGTACAGGCTTCTGTCAGCCCGCTCTTAGCGGACTGAACCTTCTGAATCACCGCACTCATAACAGTGCGGTGTTCCTCGTCAATGGAGGCGCCATTAAGCACCTCCAGCAAATTGTCCGGCGCCTCTGGATGGACGGGGGTCGCCGGCATCGTGGGCTTGCCCTTCTTATGAAGGCGCCGCCTGATGGACTCTGGAACCGTTGATGGTTCCGGAGCAGTGTCCGGCCCAGGGCCGGACTTAGATCCCTCTGGGGCTTTACCCCCTTTGGGAATGGAGTCCGGGAGGTTGCCTTGAGGCGCCTCTAGGACCACCTCCTCCTGGTTCAGTCCCTTTTGGTACTCCACCTCGGCGTCGTCCGCAGGGAGCGGGGAGGAGGCCGTCGGAAGTGAAGCGCTATTCACATCCGACGAATTCAGGGAGCCGCTCGACGAATCACCGAGCTGAGCTCTGGGTGGACTGCATAATTAAATTCGACGTCAGAAGCTATCGAATAATAGAGGAGCATCATAAGTCATTCGGGTAGCCGGACACTTACGATGTTGCCAGGGGCTTGACCCTGGATGGTCATTCCTCCCCGTCGTCTTCGGCATCGGAGGCGTAGTCCGGTAGAAGGGTCTTCCCCTTCTTGGACCCTCCGGCCTCCCCAGTTGGGGCGGCCTTTCTTTTCTTGCCTCCCCCCGTTGGAGGGGGAGAGGCTTCTTCTTCTTCTTCTTCCTCCTCCTCGTCTTCGGTGGCGGAGGGTGCGTCGGGGTTGTCGGGCGATGAATCCGACACCACCAGGCGCCGGGAGCTCTTTCGAGTCCCCGTGGCCTTCTTCTTGGCCTTCTTCTCCGGCACCACGTGAGGTGCTGGAACCAGTAGCCCCGTCAATCGGGCGTCCGCTGGGTCTTCTGGTAGGGGAGCCAGACAGATAACCTGCCCGGACTTCTTTAGCCAGTCCTGTGAAAGATAGGGGACTTTAGATCCCGCATAGAGTCAAACTATGAAAGACAAGAGTCCCGTAAAGGGTAGAATAACTTACCTCGTTGGCCTGGCGCCGCGAGCTGAATCCGCGATCCTCGGTAGCAGACGCGGGGGCCTCGGCACCCTTGAACAACACCTTCCAAGCATCTTCGTACGTGGTGTCGAAGAGCCCGCTCAAGGTTGGGTGCTGTGCCGGATCGAACTCCCACAATTTGAAGGCCCATTGTTAGCATGGGAGGACCCGGCGGATAAGCATGACGTGGACTACGTTGACGAGCTTGAGGTTCTTGCTCACCAGCTTTTTGACGCAGGTTTGGAGTCCAGTCAGCTCTTCTGAATCTCCCCATGTTAGGCCCGTCTCTTTCCAGGAGGTGAGACATGTGGGAAAGCTAGATCGGAATTCTGGGGCCGCTTCCCATTTGGGGTCGCGCGACTCGGTGATGTAGAACCATCCCGATTGCCATCCTTTTATTGTCTCCACGATGGAGCCCTCGAGCCATAGGACATTGGCCATCCGGCCCACCATGGCACCTCCGCACTCCGCTTGGCGGCCGCCCACCACTTTCGGCTTGACAGTAAAAGTCTTCAGCCATAAGCCGAAGTGGGGCTGGATGCAGAGGAAGGCCTCGCACACGATGATGAACGCCGAGATGTTGAGGATAAAGTTCGGGGCCAGATCGTGGAAGTCCAGGCCGTAGTAGAACATGAGCCCCCGGACGAACGGGTGAAGAGGAAAACCCAGTCCGCGGAGGAAAAGAGGGAGAAAAACAACCCTCTCATGGGGCCTGGGGGTGGGGATGAGTTTCCCCGCATCTGGAAGCCGGTTCACGATGTCGTCAGACAAGTATTCGGCCGTCCTCAACTTTTTGATTTGCCCCTTCGTGACGGAGGAGGCCATCCATCTACGTCCCGCTCCGGCCATGATTGGAGAAGGTTGAGGTGGGAAGTGCGGGCTTGGGCGTTGGAGCTCGAGCGCGCAGGGACGGATAAGCAAAGGAGGAAGAAGGCATAAATGGAAAGGGTAGATCCTTATCCCCTTATATGGGCGGCCGAAACTGCGAGCCCCCACCGGCCTAATAAAACTCGCTTATCTCCCAAGCGCCGCGGTTAATGGCGCGGTTGGGTTACCCACGCCCGTATTGATGAGAATCCTGGAATAAGGGGACACGATCTCTGCTATGACAAGACGTGCCAAGGAAACCGCCTCGCTAAACACGCTGAGGTGGAGCAGTAAAATGATTCGAATAAAGGCTTGGCCATCGTGTGATGTCACGCTGCGGAATACGTCAGCAGATTAGATTTGTGTAGAAATTATTCTCTCTACGGCAGTATGTGGAACTTATTTTTGTAGAGCCGGACACTATCCTTGTGTTCAACATCTTCTATGAAGTATTCGGATGAGGAACCTGCCTTGCAATGCCGAAGACAACTTGCGTGCCGGACTCGTCGTCATTGAAGCCTGGTTCAGGGGCTACTGAGGGAGTCCTGGATTAGGGGGTGTCCGGATGGCTGGACTATGACCTTTGGCCGGACTCCCGGACTATGAAGATACAAGATTGAGGACCTCATCCCGTGTCCGGATGGGACTTTCCTTGGCGTGGAAGGCAAGATTGGCGATACGATATAAAGATCTCCTCCCATTGTAACCGACTCTATGTAACCCTAGCCCTCTCCGGTGTCTATATAAACCGGAGAGTTTTAATCCGTAGGACGAATAACAATCATACCATAGGCTAGCATCTAGGGTTTAGCCTCTCTGATCTCGTGGTAGATCAACTCTTGTAATACCCATACCATCAATATTAATCAAGCAGGAGTAGGGTTTTACCTCCACCAAGAGGGCCCGAACCTGGGTAAAAACACTGTGTCCCTTGTCTCCTGTTACCATCCGCCTAGACACACAGTTCGGGACCCCTACCCGAGATCCGCCGGTTTTGACACCGACAGGAGCCCTACTCGGCACCCTGCCGGAGGGGGGATCCTTCACCAGTGGCCATCTTCATCATCCCGGCGCTCTCTATGACGAGGAGGGAGTAGTTCACCCTCGGGGCTGAGGATATGTACCGGTAGCTATGTATTTGATCTCTCTCTCTCTCTCTCGTGTTCTCTCTCGTGTTCTCTCTATGGCACGATCTTGATGTATCCCGAGCTTTACTATTGTAGTTGGATCTTATGTTGTTTCTCCCCCTCTACTCTCTTGTGATGAATTGAGTTTTCCCTTTGAAGTTATCTTATCGGATTGAGTCTTTTATGAGAACACTTGATGTATGTCTTGCCGTGCTTATCTGTGGTGACAATGGGATATCGTGTGCCTCTTGATGTATGTTTTGGTGACCAACTTGCGGGTTCCGCCCATGAACCTATGCATAGGGGTTGGCACACGTTCTTGACTCTCCGGTAGAAACTTTGGGGCACTCCTTGAAGTACTTTGTGTTGGTTGGATGAATCTGAGATTGTGTGATGCATATCATATAATCATGCCCACGGATACTTGAGGTGACAATGGACTATCTAGGTGACATGAGGGTTTTGGTTGATTTGTGTCTTAAGGTGTTATTCTAGAATGAACTCTTTTATAGATCGATCCGAAAGAATAACTTTGAGGTGGTTTCGTACCCTACCATAATCTCTACGTTTGTTCTCCGTTATTAGTGGCTTTGGAGTCAACCTTTGTTGCATGTTGAGGGATTGTTATATGATCTATCTATGTTATTATTGTTGAGAGAACTTGCACTAGTGAAAGTATGAACCCTAGGCCTTGTTTCCTACCATTGCAATATCGTTTACGCTCACTTTTACCACTGGTTACCTTGCTGTTTTTACAATTTCAGATTACAATTACCTTTATCTACTATCTATTTTGCACTTGTATCACCATCTCTTCGCCGAACTAGTGCACCTATACAATTTGCCATTGTATTGGGTGTATTGGGAACACAAGAGACTCTTTGTTATTTGGTTGCAGGGTTGCTTGAGAGAAACCATCTTCATCCTATGCCTCCTAAGGATTGATAAACCTTAGGTCATCCACTTGAGGGAAATTTGCTACTGTCCTACAAACCTGTGCACTGGTAGGCCCAACAACGTCTACAAGAAGAAGGTTGTGTAGTAGACGTCAAGCTCTTTTTTGGCGCCGTTGCCGGGGAGCCTAGGTAAAGGCACTCACTCACACCCCGTCAACTAAGCTCTTTTCTGGCGCCGTTGCCGGGGAGGTGAGTGCTTTAAGGTATATCTTTAGATCTTGCAATCGAATCTTTTTGTTTCTTGTTTTATTCACTAGTTTAGTTTATAAAAGAAAAATACAAAAAATGGAGTTAGGTTTGTCTCATACGCTTCGTCTTTTTAATATCTTTCGTGAGTATGATGGAAAGGAAAACTGTGCTCAAGTGCTAGAAGAAGAATGCATTAGAATGTTTGGTACTAGATCTTTGTATGATGAGAATGATTGCAATGTTGTTAGTATGAATTCCTTGAATATCCATGATGCTAATGATATGCAAAGCCACAAGCTTGGGGAAGCTATGTTTGATGAAGATGATATTTTTAGTCCCCCAAGTTTTGATGAGAATATTTATTATGATGAAAGCATGCCTCCTATTTATGATGATTATATTGATGAAAGTGGGTTTGGAATAGTGTCAACTTTAGGAAGTAATGACCCCACTATTTTCGAGGATGTTGAATCTTATTGTGATGAACATGAAAGTGGATTTGGAAGAGTGTCAATTTTATTTAGTGATGATTCCACTATTTCGGAAGAGGTTCCAATTGATTATGAGAACAAAGTTGCTATATATGATGATTATTGTGATGAATTGTATGCTATAAAGAATAATGATAACCATGAAACTTGTCATCATGATTTTAGTTTTCAATTGGATTATGCCTCACATGATAGTTATTCTGTTGAGTTTGCTCCCACTACTATTCATGAGAGGAAATTTGCTTATGTGGAGAGTAGTAAATTTTCTATGCTTGTAGATCATGAAAAGAATGCTTTAGGTGCTGGTTATATTGTTGAATTCATTCATGATGCTACTGAACATTATTATGAGGAAGGAACATATGCTTGTAGGAATTGCAATAATATCAAGTTTCCTCTCTATGTGCTTAAAGTTTTGAAGTTATGCTTGTTTTACCCTCCTATGCTAGTTGATTATTGTCCCCATAAGTTGTTTGTTCACAAAATCCCTATGCATAGGAAGTGGGTTAGACTTAAATGTGCTAGTCATATGCTTCATGATGCTCCCGTTATGTTTCAATTATTATCTTTTATGTGAGCATCATTGCCATCATCATGCCTAGCTAGAAAGGCATTTAAGAAAAGTGCTTGTTGGGACACAACCCAATATTTATCGTTACTGTTTTTGTGTGTACACATGATTATGCTACTGTAGTAATCATGTTTTATAGCTTTTGTTTCAATAAAGTGCCAAGTAGGACCTTTGGGAAGACTTGGGTGAAGTTTATATGATCTTGCTGCAAAACAAAACACAGAAACTTTAGTGCTCACAAGATTAGATGCCATTTTTTACTGGAGAGTGATTTTAGGTTGATTATTTTTGAAGATGATTAATAGACAAATTACTCAGGTCCGGCAACTTATTTCATAATTTTTGGATTTCCAGAAGTATACGTTTGATACAGATTACTACAGACTGTTCTGTTTTTGACAGATTCAATTTTCTATGTGTTGTTTGCTTATTTTGATAAATCTATGGCTAGTATTAAGTGGTATGAACCATAGAGAAGTTAGAATACAGTAGATATTACACCAATATGAATAAATAATGAGTTCATTACAGTACCTAAGTGGTGGTTTTATTTTATTATACTAATGGAGCTTACGAGTTTTGTTTTGAGTTTTGTGTGGTTGAAGTTTTCAAGTTTTGGGTAAAGATTCGATGGACTATGGAACAAGGAGTGGCAAGAGCCTAAGCTTGGGGATGCCCAAGGCACCCCAAGGTAATATTCAAGTACAAACAAGAGCCTAAGCTTGGGGATGCCCCAGAAGGCATCCCCTCTTTCATCTTCGTTCATTGGTAACTTTACTTGGAGCTATATTTTTATTCACCACATGATATGTGTTTTGCTTGGAGCGTCAATTTATTTTGTTAGTTTTCGTTTTCTATTAGTTAGAATAATGTTTTGCATCTTTAGGTTCAATAAAAAAGTCAAGGATAGCCTTCACCATGCTTATTTTGCTAGTATACATGTTGCTGTTTGAAAACAGAAAGTTTACCGCTGTTGCAAAAATTCCCTAGAAAAGTCAGAGAATGGTCTAACGTTGAATATTTTTTCATATTAAGCTCTGATAAATTTATTACAGTGGGAACTTTAGTTCATAATTTTTGGAGTCAGGGAAGTATTGATACTCTTGCATTCTTTACAGACTGTACTGTTTTGGCAGATTGCTGTTATGTTTGCATTGTTTGCATATGTTTGCTTGTTTAATGATTCTATTTGAGGATAGGAGTATTAAATATGCAGAGACATTTAGTATTCAATGTTGAATAATAATTTAAGTGATTTATTACAGTAGAGGATGATAAGGTTTTGCATTGGTTTATACTAACCTATCTCACGAGTTCTTGTTGAGTTTGTTGTGAATGAAGCTTTTGATAAGAAGAGAAACCATGATATGAAAGGAATTAAGGAGACACAAAAGCTCAAGCTTGGGGATGCCCAAGGCACCTCAAGATATTATTTCAAGAAGTCTCAAGCATCTAAGCTTGGGGATGCCCCGGTAGGCATCCCACCTTTCTTCTTCAACAATAATCGGTTAGTATCGGTTGATCCTAAGTTTTTGGTTATTCACTTGAGTTGTGCTATCCTTGCAATGTAATTTTATTTTGTTTTGCTTGCTGTTTGAATAAGATACCAAGATCTGAATTCTTTAATGAGAGAGTGCCTTCATTTAGTTGCATAATTATTTAGCTACTCATTGATCTTCACTTATATCTTTTTGGAGTAGTTTTTCATTTACTCGTGTGCTTCACTTATATCCTATGAGTAAATGGTTGAATGAGTTGAATGTCATAAATCTGAAATTATATATGTTTCATTTGCTTACTCCACGGGGAGTAATGACTTCACATCTAAGAAGTAGAGGTTATAAATTTATTGACGGTTAACAAGCATTGTATTAGTCATTTGAACAATTCATGAAAGAATATTGAAGGAAGGGATATTTCACATATAAATATATTATCATAGACACCTTTTATAATTGTGAGCACTCATAAAGTATGACATGCTAAAGAGTTGATGTTGGACAAGGAAGACAACGCAATGGGTTATGTTTTCTCACATCTCAGTTAAAGTATATTGTCATGGATCATTCAAACATGTTGAGCTTGCCTTTCCCCCTCATGCTAGCCAAAAATTCGTAGCACTAAGTAGAGATACTACTTGTGCCTCCAAATATCCTTAAACCCAGTTTTTCCATGATAGTCCACCATACCTACCTATGGGTTGAGTAAGATCCTTCAAGTAAGTTGTCATCGGTGCAAGCAATAAAAATTGCTCTCTAAATATGCATGACTTATTAGTGCGGAGAAAATAAGATTTCTACAAACTTGTTATGGAAGCAATAGAAGCGACGGACTGCATAATAAAGGTCCATATACAAGGGGTGATATAAAGTGACGTTCTTTCGCATTAAGATTTTGTGTATCCAACCCTAAAAGCGCATGACAACCTCTGCTTCCCTCTGTGAAGGGCCTATCTTTTACTTTATGTCTTTTACTTTATGCAAAAGTCAAGGTGATCTTCACCTTTCCCTTTTTCATTTTATCCTTTGGCAAGCACTTTGTGTTAGGGTGATCCTGATATATATATTCAATTGGATGTAGGTTGGCATGAACTATTATTGTTGACATCACCCAAAGGTGAATACGTTTGGAGGCAACATTATAAGCCCCAATCTTTCTCTGTATCTGATTAAAACTTCATAACCACAAGTATTGTGTGAGTGTTAGCAATTGTAGAAGACTATATGATAGTTGAGTATGTGAAGTTTGCTAAATCAAAGCTCTGACATAGACCCTTCCTGAAAATAGGATGAATTGCAATTGTTTTGGTGACTAAGAATGAAGTTTGCTAGCTTTGAAGAAAGTTTATGGTCTATGCTTTGACATGTGAATTGCTTGTTACTTTATCGTGAGAAGTTTTATGAGATGAACTACTGTTATGACATATTATCATGCTAGAAAAGGTGATTGAAATTACCATTGATCAAACTCGTGCACCTTCTAGCATTCACACTTCATAAATTCTTTCTTTATCATTTACCTACTCGAGGATGAGTAGGAATTAAGCTTGGGGATGCTAATACATCTCCAACGTATCTATAATTTATGAAGCATTCATGCTATGTTACTATGTGTTTTGAATGATTATGGGCTTTATTATACACTTTTATATTACTTTTGGACCTAACCTATTAACCGGAGGCCCAGCCCATATTGCTGTTTTATTGCCTGTTTCAGTATTTCGAAGAAAAGGAATATCAAACGGGGTCCAAACGGAATGAAACCTTCGGCAATGTGATTTTTTGGAAGAATATCATCCTGGAGACGTGGAGTTCAAGTCAGAAGATACTCGAGGACTCCACGAGATAGGAGGGCGCGCCCCCCCTATAGGGCACGCCCCCTGTCTTGTGGGCCCCTCGAGCACCCCCCGACCGACTTCTTTCGCCTATATATGCCTACGTACCCTAAAACCATCGAATATCAAGATAGATCGGGAGTTCCGCTGCTGCAAGCCTCTGTAGCCACCAAAAACCTCTCGGGAGCCCTTCTCGGCACCCTGCCGGAGGGGGATCCTTCACCGGTGGCCATCTTCATCATCCCGGCGCTCTCCATGACGAGGATGGAGTAGTTCACCCTCGGGGCTGAGGGTATGTACCAGTAGCTATGTGTTTGATGTCTCTCTCCCTCGTGTTCTCTCTATGGCACGATCTTGATGTATCCCGAGCTTTGCTATTTTAGTTGACTCTTATGTTGTTTCTCCCCCTCTACTCTGTTGTGATGAATTGAGTTTCCCCTTTGAGGTTATCTTATCGGATTGAGTCTTTTATGAGAACACTTGATGTATGTCTTGCCGTGCTTATATGTGGTGACAATGGGATATCATGTGCCTCTTGATGTATGTTTTGGTGACCAACTTGCGGATTACGCCCATGAATCTATGCATAGGGGTTGGCACACATTCTTGACTCTCCGTTGGGGCACTCTTTGAAGTACTTTGTGTTGGTTGGATGAATCTGAGATTGTGTGATGCATATCGTATAATCATGCCAACGGATACTTGAGGTGACAATGGACTATCTAGGTGACATTAGGGTTTTGGTTGATTTGTGTCTTAAGGTGTGATTTTAGTATGAACTCTTTTATAGATCGATCCGAAAGAATAACTTTGAGGTGGTTTCGTACCCTACCATAATCTTTACGTTTGTTCTCCGCTATTAGTGGCTTTGAAGTGACTCTTTGTTGCATGTTGATGGATTGTTATATGATCTATCTATGTTATTATTGTTGAGAGAACTTGCACTAGTGAAAGTATGAACCCTAGGCCTTGTTTCCTACCATTGCAATACGTTTACGCTCACTTTTACCACTTGTTACCTTGCTGTTTTTACAATTTCAGATTACAATTACCTTTATCTACTATCTATTTTGCACTTGTATCACCATCTCTTCGCTGAACTAGTGCACCTATACAATTTGCCATTTTATTGGGTGTATTGGGGACACAAGAGACTCTTTGTTATTTGGTTGCACGGTTGCTTGAGAGAGACCATCTTCATCCCACGCCTCCTACGGATTGATAAACCTTAGGTCATCCACTTGAGGGAAATTTGCTACTGTCCTACAAACCTATGCACTTGCAGGCCCAACAACGTCTACAAGAAGAAGGTTGTGTAGTAGACATCAGACGGCCAAGGCAATATAGACTGCACATGATGAGGTGCCAGCGTTGTCGAGCAAGGAAGAGTTTGAGCCTGAATGTAGCCTTGAGCAATAGAGCAGAGTCTTCGTTCAGAAAGAAGGATGGAAACAACGCCAAACCAGAAAGATTCCAAAATTGTGTTGCACCCTTTTGGGGAATAGATATAGAGATGGTAGCTGATTTGCAGCCGGACTATGGTGTTGTAAGGCTAGTGGATGAGGAGGTTAACACGGTGTGTGGAGGTGGATATGGAGGCAACCGGCCTAGGGGCTGCCAGTAAACTGACGAGGCCGTATGTGGCGCCCCGTCAGGAGCAACGAATTGCCTAAGCTGGAACTATTGGGGGACGGCCAACAAACCGACAGTTCATGAGTCAGTTGGCATGGTTAAATCATCTCAAGCTAAGATAGTCTTTTTATTGGAAACTAGGTAGAGTTCTGAAAAAGTGAAGCGCTTGCGTGGTAGATTAGGTCTAAGAGGTTTCTCTGGTGTTAGTTCTAATGGCCTTAGTGGAGGTCTAGCTCTTTTTTGGTGTGATAGTATGCATGTAGAAGTTCAGTCATCTAATGAAAGATATATTGATGCGTATGTGAGGCTTTCTGATCATGATCCTTTGTGGCGGTTCATGTGTGTCTATGGCGAACCACGAACAGAAAACCGTCACAACATGTGGACACTTATGCAAAATCTGAAACAGCAGTTTCACCTTCCGTGGTGTGTCATTGGGGATTTTAACGAGGCACTGTGGTCTTTTGAACACTTATTCGCGACACCACGTAATGATGCTCAGATGTTGGATTTCCGTGATACCCTCAATGTATGTGGTTTAATTGATATTGGTTTTTCTGGCTTACCATTTACATATGACAATAAGCAGAAGGGACGCAAGAATGTACGGGTACGGCTGGATAGAGCAATTGCCGACAACCAGTGGCGGGATATTTTCTCTGAAGCTCATGTGGTACACAAGGTTTCTCCAGGCTCTGATCATAGTCTACTTATGGTGAACTGCATAAAGGAGGAACAGAACAACATCCATACTAACTTTCGGCGATATGAAACCTATTGGTAAAGAGATGAGAGCTTACTGAACGGGTTGCTGCGGCATGGGAAAAGGCTGGACAGAAATTCAGTCTAGGGGACATCCGGTCTGGCCTTGCAAAAATTATGATGGAGCTCCATGCGTGGGGTAAGGAAAAATTTGGGAATATTATTAAGGAACTTGAGCAGTCCAGAACACGTTTGGAGGAACTTATGAGGATGAATGCTGATAGAAATGAGATAAGGAAGGTTAGCGATCATATGTAGAAGTTGCTGTACCGCAAGGAGATGTTATGGATGCAACAGAGTCGGGTTGATTGGCTGTGCGAGGGAGACCGAAATACCAAATTTTTTCAGAGCCGCGTGGTGTGGCGAGCGCGCAAAAACAAAATGAAACGATTGATTGATGATAGGGCCATTTGCATTTATGCACCTAACTCAAGCCACCTACTCAGATTTGCCCCTAATTTCAAAGCATGCTCAAATTTGCCCCTCTACAGTTAAGTCACTACTCAGAAATGCCCTTCCGTCCAGTCAAAGGCCTTTGACCGTCAGAGGCCCATGTGTACTATAGTAGACGGAAAGTGCTACAGTATTGGACAGAAAGTGCTACAGTACTGTATGGAAGGGCATTTCTGAGTAGTGACTTAACGGCAACGGGATAAATTTGAGCATGCTTCAAAATTAGGGGAAAATTTGAGTAGTGGGTTCGAGTTAGAGGCACAGATATAAATTTCCCTTGAAGATAAGGGTTGTAGCCATGGTGATCATAAGGTAATGAGCAGCATGGTCACGTCCTATTTTCAAACTCTGTTTACTTGTGATACCACTCTTGAGCAGCAGTCACTACTGGACCTATACGAGGAGAAGGTCACACCCAATATGAATGAACAATTATGTGCAGAGTTTAGTGAGAAGGAAATATCTAATAGTCTCTTTCAAAGGAGACCTCTAAAAGCACCAGGGAAGGATGGATTTCCAACAAGGTTCTTCCAAAGAAATTGGCTAGTTATGAAGGCTGAAATTGTGAAGGTGGTACAGGAGTTTTTTCAGACTCGTTGCATGCCTGAGGGGGTGAATGAGACGGTAATTGTGCATATCCCTAAGGTGGATGACCCGGTCCGCCTCACTAATTTCATGCCTATAAGTCTCTGTAACGTCATTTACAAAATTGTGGCTAAATGTTTGGTGAATAGACTCCGTCCCATACTGGATGATATTATGGCCCAATTCTTTTTCCAGAATCTGCGGATTCTCCCAGAATCCGACCCCTACCCAGCTTCTCCCAGAATCTTTGAGCCCCATTTGTTTTACAATCCTGTCTAGTTAGGCTCTAATTAGACAGGATTGTAAAACAAATTGGGCTCAAAGATTATGGGAGAAGCTGGATAGGGGTTGGATTCTGGGAGAATCCCCAGATTCTGGCAAAAGAACTGGGCCTATCTCTCCGTACCAGAGTGTGTTTGTCCTAGGGTGTTTGATCACTGATAATGCCCTGCTAGCTTTTGAGTGTCTACATTTTCTTCAGCATGAGAAAAATAACGAGAACAATTTTTGTACATACAAGCTTGATCTATCAAAGGCATATGACAGGGTGGATTGGGCGTTCTTGAAGCAGGCGATGGAAAAGTTGGGCTTCTCTCATCTGTGGGTTAAGTGGATAATGACATGTGTAACCTCGATGAGTTATTCAGTTAAATTCAATGGAGCCATTTTGGATTCGTTTGCACCGATGCATGGGCTTCGGCAAGGTGATCCCCTATCCCCTTTCTTGTTACTCTTTGTTGCTGATGGACTGTCTGCACTGTTGCGACAGGGAGTGGAGTCACAGGAGTTCCAACCTCTTAAAATATGCAACCGAGCACTGGGAATCTCACACCTTTTATTCGCAGATGATACGCTTCTATTCTTTAAGGCAAATACTACCCAGGCTACCTATCTCAAGAGCATCATCCAGATATACACACGGGCTACTGGCCAACTCATCAACACGTAGAAATGTTCCATACAATTCGGTGATAATTGTCCCGCGGACACACAAAATGATATCAGGCAAGTGCTACAGGTACAAAAATGGAGTTTGCCGAGAAGTACATTGGATTGCCAACACCAGATTATCGCATGCATAAAGGAAAATTTCAGATGCTGCAGGCGAGTTTGAACAAGTGTATAATGGCATGGGGTGACACCCTACCTCAAGATGGTAAGGAGACGTTGATCAAATATGTCCTACAGGCAATACCCACGTATATCATGGGGGTATTTAAACACCCTGCTTCAGTGTGCGATGATCTCACACGCCTGGTGAGGAATTTTTGGTGGGGCTCAAAACAGGGACAACGGAAAACACATTGGCGAGCCTGGGAGAAAATTCTCCAACCCAAGGGGGAGGGAGGACTTGGCTTTCGTGACTTCCGCATCTTCTACCAAGCCTTGCTTGCTCGCCAGGATTGGCGTTTGCTTACCCAACCGGCCTCCCTATGCTCTCACGTATTGAAGGCAAGGTATTATCCTAATGGGTCCCTAGAGGACACTGTATTTTCAGGAAACGCTTCTCCTACGTGGCATGCTATTCAGCATGGCCTTGAGCTGCTCAAGCAAGGACTAATCTGGCGGGTGGGCAATGGTGAGAGCATCCGCATTTGGCAGGACCCGTGGTTACCACGACCGATGACCTACAGGACTATGATGCCACGTGGCACATGCTGGCTACGGTGAGTGTCCGAGCTTCTGGACGGAAACGGCCGATGGCGGCTGGATTTTATACAACAACACTTCACCGTCCCGGACGTTCAGTGCATATTGACGATCAAGGCCAGCCCACGGGGTCTGGAGGACGTCCTATCTTGGGCTCCAGACAACCGCGGCATCTTCAGTGTACATAGTGCATACAAAACCGCCCTGGAGGGGCAAACAAGCACTTTCATGTGCGCCATGAGCAGGGTACCAGATTACACGCGTGCCGTCTGGAAGGCAGTGTGGGGGTGCCCTGCTACCCCAAAGGTATGAGTGTTTGCATGGCGTGTGGCCACAAATTATTTGGCTACTCTTGAAAATAAGCATAAGCGGAAGCTCGAGATTTCTGACATGTGTGCTTTATGTGGTATGGAACGAGAGGAAACATTCTCTGCTTTATGCAGATGCCCTCTTGCTCATCTATTGTGGAAGGAGATGACCAAGTTTTGGACCATGCCCAAGTTGGAAACCATCATCAACACTGGAACCGAGTGGATTGTCCATCTTCTTGACCGATGTACCCATGATGAGCGTTGATACGTCCATTTTGCATCATGTTTTGTTACTGTTATTTATAATGTTTTTATCTATAATAATGCTTTTTGGAGTATTTCTAATGCCTTTTCCCTCATAATTAGCAAGGTACACACCAAGAGGGAGAATTCTGGCAGTTGGAAATCTGGACCTGAAAAAGCTTCATTAGGCTATCTATTCTGCACAACTCCAAACAAGCTAATCCTTCACGGAGAATTTTTATGGAATATTTAAGGAATATTGGAGCAAATAACTACCAGAGGGGGCCCACCAGGTGGGCACAACCCACCTGGGCATGCCTGGGAGCCCAGACGCGCCCTGGTGGGTTGTGCCCTCCTCGGCCCACCTCCGGTGCCCATCTTCTGGTATATAGGTCATTTTGACCTAAAAAAATAGGGGGAGGACATTCGGGACGAAGCGCCGCCGTCTTGATGTGGAACCTGGGCAGGAGCACTTTTGGCCTCCGGCGGAGCAATTCTACGGGGGGAACTTCCCTCCCGAAGGGGAAAATCATCGTCATCATCATCACCAACAACTCTCCAATCTTGGGGAGGGCCATCTTCATCAACATCTTCACATCACCAACTCCTCTCAAACCCTAGTTCATCTTTTGCGTTCAATCTTTGTATCAAAACTATAGATTGGTGCCCGTGGGTGACCGCTATGGTTAGAATTTATTCTTAATACTTTTCTCATAGTTGCGGATGCTTGCGGGAGGGTTAATCATAAGTAGGAGGTTTGTTCAAGTAAGAACAACACCTAAGCACCAGTCCACCCACATATCAAATTATCAAAGTAGCGAACACAGATCAAACCAACATGACGAAAGTACTAGATGAAATTCCCATGTACCCTCAAGAACGGTTCGCTTGTTATAAGAGACCATTTTGGCCTGTCCTTTGTCTAAAAAGGATTGGGCTACCTTTCTGCATACTATTTGTTACTATAGTTACTTGCTCGTTACAAATTATGTTGCTATCAAACTACTCGCTACTTACAGTTTCAGCACTTACAGACATTACCTCACTGGAAACTCATTGTCATTTCCTTCTGCTCCTCGTTGGGTTTGTCACTCTTACTTATCAAAAAGAGCTACAATTGATCCCCTATACTTGTGGGTCATCAAGGCTATTTTCTGGCACCGTTGCCGGGGAGTGAAGCGCCTTTGGTAAGTGGAATTCGGTCAGGAAACATTTATAGAATGTGCTGAAATTTATTGTCACTTGTTACTATGGAAAACAATCCTTTGAGGGGCTTGTTCGGGGTATATTCACCTCGTCCCGAACCACAATTAGTTACCCCTCAACCTACTGCACCTATTGGTATGATAGAACAACCGCAAGCTAATGCTTATGCAGGAGATGGAACTGAACATCCTGATATGCACTTGATACATGTGAAACAAATTTGTGGATTGTTTAAGCTTGCAGGTTTACCCAGGGATGAAGTGATGAAGAAGGTTTTCCCTTTATCTTTGAAGAGAAAAGCATTGGCACGGTATAGGCTATGCGATGGTATTGTATCATGGAATTGGAATCGTTTGAAATTGGAGTTCCATCAAAAATTGTATACACATTTTTGCTTCCTTGATGGATACTCTGGCTTTTCACGAATACCTGTTTTATAATCTGATCAAGAAAAGACCACTTTTACTTGTCCTTTTGGTTTATGTAATTCACCTGCTACCTTCTTATAGATGTATGCCTTTTGGTTTATGTAATTCACCTGCTACCTTCCAAAGATGTATGACTGCTATATTCTCTGACTTTTGTGAAAAGATTGTTGAGGTTTTCATGGATGACTTTTCTGTTTATGGGAAGTCCTTTGATGATTGTTTAAGCAATCTTGAGCGATGTTTGCAGATATGTGAACAAACAACTCTTGTCTTGAATTGGGAGAAGTGCCACTTTATGGTTAATGAGGGCACTGTCTTGGGTCATAAATTTTCTGAAAGAGCTATTGAAGTGGGCCAAGCTAAGGTTGATGCAATTGAGAAAATGCCATGTCCTAAGGATATCAAAGGTATTCGTAGTTTCCTTGGTCATGCTGGTTTCCATAGGAGATTTATTAAAGGCTTCTGTAAAATTTCTAGGCCTCTTACTAGTCTTTTGCAAAAGGATGTTCCTTTTGTTTTCGATGATGATTGTTTAGAAGGCTTTGAAACACTCAATAAAGCCTTAATTTCTGCACCTATTGTTCAACCACCTGATTGGAACTTGCCTTTTGAAATTATGTGTGATGCTCGTGATTATGCTATTGTTGCTATTCTAGGACAAAGAGTTGATAAGAAATTGAATGTTATTTATGCTAGTAAAATTCTAGACAGTGCTCAAAGAAATTATGCTACTACTTAAAAAGAATTTTTAGTAGTAGTTTTGCCTGTGACAAATTTAGACCTTATATTGTTGATTCCAAAGTAACTGTTCACACATACCATGTTGCTATTAAATATCTTATGGAAAAGAAAGATGCTAAACCTAGACTTATTCGTTGGGCTCTCTTGTTACAATAATTTGATTTATATATTATGGATAGAAAAGGAGCTGAGAACCCCATAGCAGATAACTTGTCTAGGCTTGTAAATGTGCTTGATGACCCACTACCTATTGATGATAGTTTTCCTGATGAGCCATTAGCTGCAATAAATATTGCTAATAGTACTCCTTGGTATGCTGATTATGCTAATTACATTGTTGCTAAATATTTACCTCCTAGCTTTACATACCAACAAAACAAAACAAATTCTATGATTTAAGACATTACTTTTGGGATGACCCACATCTTTATAAAGAAGGAGTAGATGGTATTATTAGACGTTGTGTACCTGAGCATGAACAGGGACAAATCCTACAGAAATGTCACTCAAAGGCTTATGGAGGGCATCATGCTAGGGATAGAACTGCTCACAAGGTATTGGAATCTAGATTTTATTGGCCTACTCTCTTCAAGGATGCCCATAAGCTTGTCTCATCCTGTGATGAATGCCAAAGAATAGGTAATATTGGTAAGCGCCAAGAAATGCCTATGAATTATTCACTTGCTGTTGAACCATTTGATGTTTGGGCATTTGATTACATGGGACCTTTTCCTTCCTCTAATGGGTATACACATATTTTGGTTGTTGTTGATTATGTTACTAAATGGCTAGAAGCTATTCCAACTAGTAGTGCTGATCACAACACCTCTATTAAAATGCTTAAGGAAGTTATTTTCCCAAGGTTTGGAGTCCCTAGATAATTAATGACTGATGGTGGTTCACACTTTATTCATGGTGGTTTTTGTAAAATTCTTGCCAAGTATGATGTTAACTATAGAATTGCATCACCTTATCATCCTCAGTCTAGTGGTCAAGTTGAATTTAGTAATAGGGAAATAAAATTAATTTTGCAAAAGACTGTCAATAGGTCTAGGAAGAATTGGTGTAAGAAATTAGATGATGCGCTTTGGGCTTATAGTACATCATATAAAAATCCTATGGGTATGTCTCCTTATAAAATGGTTTATGGAAAAGCTTGTCATTTGCCTCTTAAGTTAGAACATAAAGCATACTGGGCAATTAAGAACTCAACTATGATTTCAAACTTGCCGGTGAAAAGAGGTTATTTGATATTAGCTCTTTAGATGAATGGAGAACCCAGGCTTATGAAAATGCAAAATCATTCAAAGAGAAAGTTAAAAGATGACATGACAAAATAATCCAAAAGCATGAGTTCAAAGTCGGAGAATATGTTTTTGTACAACTCTCGTTTTAGATTTTTTGCAGGAAAGTTCCTCTCGAAATTGGAAGGCCCACATGTCATCGAGGAGGTTTACCGGTTTGGAGCCATCAAAATAAATAATTTCGAAGGCACTAACCCGAAGGTTGTCAACGAGCAACGAATAAAGCATTATATCTCAGGTACGCCAATCAATGTTGAAAGTAATATTATCCAACCTTTGACACCCGGAAGAACACATAAAAGAGTCCTTCTGGAACACCTCATAATCGTCAAAATAAGGAGGTGGGTGTTACTGCAAGTAAACGGTCTCCGAAAAATCTGCAAAAATATTTTTTGTTAGTTTTCGAATATTTTAGAATTTTGGAAATAAAGAAACTCCCAGGAAACTTCCCCTAGTTGGCATAAGACACCAGGGCGCGCCAAGTGCCTGGCACGCCCAGGTGGGTTGTGCCCACCTGGGGAACCTTCCGCATTATGTTTTTCTTCTCTTTACTTGTCCTGCAAGATAATTTTTTTACATATACTTCCCAAACCTGTTAACCACCGTATCGTGAAGATATCCTATGTTCTCTTTTCTTATTGTTCCTAGTCAAATTTATCAAGCAAGGAAGCTACTGTAAATCCATATCTGGTGACAACACAAGCACTGTTGGCCGAGGAGGAGGAAGAAGCTTCTTCACCACCAAAGGAGAACTGAGTATTAGGTATGGGCACTCCCCTTGGCTTCCGCCAATCTTGGGGGAGGTGCCCCGATATCATATCGTCCCACTATCTTTGTGCTTTTACTTATCTTAGTTCGATCTTTTGCTTTAGATGAAATAAGGTTAGTTCGATCCTGTCTTATTTGAGAGTCTTCTTAGTGATCAATCCTCGTAATCGTGTGCAAGTTTTGTAACAAAGTTAGTCTGAGTTTTGCTTTCTTTACTTCCATGTTTCAAATAAAGAAAAGAAATAAGAAAGGAAGAAATAAATAAATAAATAAAAGAAAGGAAATAAATCAATAAGATCATATACTAATCCTATGGTAGGTGATAGCACCACATAAGGAAAAGTATAAGTAGTAAATTTTATTAGAGATTGACAAACAGAGCATTAGTCAATGATGCAACTCATGAAAGAATTAATAAGGGAAGAGAAGATTCACATAAAAATATACTATCCTAGAAATCTTTTGTGATTGTGAGCCCTCATCAAAATATTATATGCCAAAATTGTTGACGTTGGACAAGGAAGACAACTTAATGATTTATGTATATTTATATTCACATAGAAGTCATATTGTCACATATCCTTTAACATGTGATGCTTGCCCCCTATCTTTGCTAGCCAAAAATTCTATACCAAGTAGAGATACTACCTGTGCATCCGAAACCCTTAAACCCAAATATTTTTCAACTGTCCACCATACCTACCTATGGATTGAGAAAGATCCCTCAACTAAGTTGTCATCGGTGCAAAAAGGCAATACAAATTGCTTCTAAATATGTGAGATCATTTAGTGTAAGAGAAAATTGAGCGTTGTACGAACTTGGATGACAAAGAATAAAAGAGACAGACTGCATAATAAAGGTTGTCATCTTAAGGGGCAATACAACATGACGTTCTCTTGCACTAAGGGATTGAGCATGCAAATAAATAAGTGCATGGCAACCTCTGCTTCCCTCTACGAAGGGCCTATCTTTTACTTTTATGCATGTACTCTTATGCAAAGAGTCAAAGTTTTCTTTCTATTCCTTTTTATTTTCTCTTTTGGCAAGCATCATGTGGTGAGGAAAGATCTAGTCACATATGTCCAGTTGAATATAGATAGCATGAGTGTTGGGGAACGTTGCATAAAATAAAATTTTCCTACGTTCACCAAGACCAATCTATGAGTTCATCTAGCAATGAGAGAGGGGAGTGCATCTACATACCCTTGTAGATCGCGAGCGGAAGCGTTCAAGAGAACGGGGTTGAGGGAGTCGTATTCATCGTGATCCAAATCACCGGAGATCCTGGCGCCGAACGGACGGCACCTCCGCGTTCAACACACGTACGGTCAGCGTGACATCTCCTCCTTCTTGATCCATCAAGGGGGGAAGGAGAGGTTGATGAAGATCCAGCAGCACGACGGCGTGGTGGTGGATGCAGCAGGGTTCCGGCAGGGCTTCGCCAAGCGACTACGGGAGGATGAGCTGTAGCAAGGGGGGAGGGAGGTGCCAGATGTCAGGGTGCGGCTGTCCTCCCACCCCCCCTCTTTATATAGGGAGCCCAGGGGGGTGCGCCGGCCCTAGGAGATGGGATCTCCTAGGGGGGCGGCGGCCAAGGGGGGAGACTTGCCCCCAAGGCAAGTGGAGGCACCCCCTCCCCTAGGGTTCCCAACTCTAGGCGCAGAGGGGGGCCCAGGGAGGGGGGCGCACCAGCCCACCAGGGGCTAGTTTCCCCCCACCACTTCAGCCCATGGGGCCCTCCGAGATGGGTGGCCCTACCCGGTGGACCCCAGGGACCCTTCCGGTGGTCCCGGTATAATATCGGTGAACCCCGAAACTTTCCCGATGGCCGAAACTCAACTTCCCATATATAATTCTTTACCTCCGGACCATTCCGGAACTCCTCGTGACATCCGGGATCTCATACAGGCCTCCGAACAACTTTTGGTTTGCTGCATACTAATATCTTTACAACCCTAGCGTCACCGAGCCTTAAGTGTGTAGACCCTACGGGTTCGGGAGACACGGAGACATGACCGAGACTGCTCTCCGGTCAATAACCAACAGCGGGATCTGGATACCCATGTTGGCTCCCACATGCTCCTCGATGATCTCATCGGATGAACCACGATGTCGAGGATTCAAGCAACCCCGTATACAATTCCCTTTGTCAATCGGTACGTTACTTGCCCGAGATTCGATCGTCGGTATCCCAATACCTCGTTCTGTCTCGTTACCGGCAAGTCACTTTACTCGTACTATAATGCATGATCCCGTGACCAGACACTTGGTCACTTTGAGCTCATTATGATGATGCATTACCGAGTGGGCCCAGAGATACCTCTCCATCATACGGAGTGACAAATCCCAGTCTCGATCCGTGTCAACCCAACAGACACTTTTGGAGATACCTGTAGTGCACCTTTATAGCCACCCAGTTACGTTGTGACATTTGGTACACCCAAAGCACTCCTACGGTATCCAGGAGTTAAATGATCTCATGGTGTAAGGAAAAGATACTTGACATTGGAAAAGCTCTAGCAAAACGAACTACACGATCTTGTGCTATGCTTAGGATTGGGTCTTGTCCATGACATCATTCTCCTAATGATGTGATCCTGTTATCAATGACATCCAATGTCCATAGTCAGGAAACCATGACTATCTGTTGATCAACGAGCTAGTCAACTAGAGGCTTACTAGGGACATATTGTGGTCTATGTATTCACACGTGCATTACAATTTCCGGATAATACAATTATAGCATGAATAAAAGACAATTATCATGAACAAGGAAATATAGTAATAATCCTTTTATTATTGCCTCTAGGGCATATTTCCAATAATGAGTTATTATTGTTGACATCACCATTGAGGCGAGTATGTTGGGAGGCGAAACTATAAGCCCCTATCTTTCTAGGTGTTCGATTGAAACGTTTTGCTCATGGGTACGAGTTGAGTGTTAGCAATCATGGAAGACTATATGATGGTTGAGTATGTGGACTTGCTAAACGGCTCTGAAAAGTGACTCTTCCTGAAAAGGTGATGAATTGTAGTTGCAAAGTTGACTGACAACATAGTTTCTTGGTTTTTAATCGAGTTTTTGCTTTATACTTCGATTATGTGATGAACTGTTACTTATTCATGGGAAGTATATGATGCAAGTTCAATGATAAAAGTCCAATGTTCAATTTTGTTGCTGTTATAATAATCAACATGATGCTTCTATGTCCGTATTTTTGTAATTATCGACACCTCTCTCTCAAAGCATGTGGACATGTTTTTCGATTTAAGTTTTTCGCTTGAGGACAAGCGAGGTCTAAGCTTGGGGGAGTTGATACGTCTATTTTGCATCATGTTTTCTTACTGCTATTTATAATATTTTTACCTATAATAATGCTTTTTGGAGTAATTCTAATGCCTTTTCCATCATAATTTGCAAGGTACACACCAAGAGGGAGAATTCTGGCAGTTGGAAATCTGGACCTGAAAAAGCTTCATTAGGCTACCTATTCTGCACAACTCCAAACAAGCTAATCCTTCACGGAGAATTTTTATGGAATATTTAAGGAATATTGGAGCAAATAACTACCAGAGGGGCCCCACCAGGTGGGCACAACCCACCTGGGCGCGCCAGGGAGCCCAGGCGCACCCTGGTGGGTTGTGCCCTCCTCGGCCCACCTCCGGTTCCCATCTTCTGGTATATAGGTCATTTTTACCTAGAAAAAAAATAGGGGGAGGGCATTCAGGACGAAGCGCCGCCGTCTCGAGGCGGAACCTGGGCAGGAGCACTTTTGCCCTCCGGCAGAGCAATTCTGCCGGGGGAACTTCCCTCCCGGAGGGGGAAATCATCGTCATCATCATCACCAACAACTCTCACATCTTGGGGATGTCGATCTGCATCAAACTCTTCAGAGCACCAACTCCTCTCAAGCCTTAGTTCATCTCTTGTGTTCAATCTTTGTATCAAAACAATAGATTGCTGCCCGTGGGTGACTAGTAGTGTTGATTACATCTTGTAGTTGATTACTATATGGTTTATTTGGTGGAAGATTATATGTTCAGATCCATTATGCTATTCAATACCCCTCTGATCTTGAGCATGTTTATCATTCATGAGTAGTTACTTTCGCTCTTGAGGTCACCTGAGAAATCATGTTGCAAGTAATCATGTGAACTTGACATGTGTTCGATATTTTGATGGTATGTATGTTGCCATTCTCTTAGTGGTGTCATGTGAACGTCTACTACATGACACTTCACCAAATTTGGGCCTAAGGGAATGCATTGTGGAGTAGTAAATAGATGGTGGGTTGCGAGAGTGACAGAAATGTAAACCCCAATTTATGCACTATTCCGTAAGGGACCGATTGATCCTAGAGTTTAATGCTATGGTTAGAATTTATTCTTAATACTTTTCTCATAGTTGCGGATGCTTGCAGGAGGGTTAATCATAAGTAGGAGGTTTGTTCAAGTAAGAACAGCCCCTAAGCACCGGTCCACCCACATATCAAATTATCAAAGTAGCGAACACAAATCAAACCAACATGATGAAAGTAACTAGATGAAATTCCCGTGTACCCTCAAGAACACTTAGCTTGTTATAAGAGACCATTTTGGCTTGTACTTTGTCTAAAAAGGATTGGGCTACCTTGCTTCATACTATTTGTTACTATCGTTACTTGCTCGTTACAAATTATCTTGCTATCAAACTACTCGCTACTTATAGTTTCAGCACTTGCAGACATTACCTCACTGAAAACTACTTGTCATTTTCTTCTACTCCTCGTTGGGTTCGACACTCTTACTTATTGAAAAGAGCTACAGTTGATCCCCTATACTTGTGGGTCATGAAGCGCCTCCTTGTGTTGATGACACTATGGCGAAGTTGGTACGTTCGGAATGAGGTGTACCATGCAAAGCTGGCACGTCCAATTGAGGCATCTAGCAGAGATCTTATGCGGCTGCATCAATACGTTTCTCAATATTCAACAACACCCCATAGCGGAC
Organism: Triticum dicoccoides; assembly: GCF_002162155.2. Taxonomy (NCBI): domain Eukaryota; kingdom Viridiplantae; phylum Streptophyta; class Magnoliopsida; order Poales; family Poaceae; genus Triticum; species Triticum dicoccoides. The sequence continues at coordinate 99,676,669 of NC_041381.1, forward strand.
GTCGCCAAAGGGAAAATGGTTATATCCTATGGAGGGAGATGAGGAAGCAGTCCACATGAATTGGCGGCTTCGCGAGGGCGCCCTCCAGAGCGATGGAGCAAACCGTCGTTGGGATGGGTCAAGCTGGACATCGACGAGTCATGGAATGGTGAGGATGGCACAGTAGGAGCCAGAATGGTGCTCCGTGATCACACTGGATCCATTAACTTCATGCCCTGCGGGTTTATCCAAAGGTGTGCGAATGCCCTAGAGTCTAAAGCTGCAGCTCTCGTGGAGGGGGTTGACCTTTCTCTTGCACGTAGTTCAGAGAACCTTGTTGTGGAGTCGGACTGTGCTATGCTAGTTCGCATGTTCAAGGAACCTGAGGCGAATAAGTCGTAGATAGCAGCAATGCTTGGGAGTAATAAGGAGCAGCTGGCCTCACGCCAGCATGAAATAAAAACTGTCACACGCGACCAAAATAAAGTCAGCCATTCTCTTGCGCTGATGGGTAGAACATTGCCAAAAATTGCTGTGTGGTTACGTTCTGCCGCTGATGATGTTGACGTGTTGTGTCAACATGATTATAATGACTCTGGTTGATTAATATATTCATTTCATTAGCAAAAAAGGAGTCCACCACCCGTTTAAGGGGCTTACTCCTCTTGGATGCATGTTGTTCTACATGATCCTTGGTGTCAACAAGCTGTTGAACCTTTGTGTCCAGAGGCTGCTAGACGACCTCATCTTCGTCCATCTTTAGGTTGTCGGCCATCATCTTCATCACCGACATCTGGTTGTAGCTCCTGCTCGATGGTGATTGCCGGTGGGGGTGGCTTCGAGGTAGATTAGTATTGATATAGGCTCTCCCAGCATTCGCTAGATGCATGACCATCCATGTTGGTTGCGGAGGACTCTAGTGAGCAACGTCTTGTGCCACCGTACCTTAACTTGATGCAATTATTTATACCCATGCATATACTATCATCTCTTGACTGGTTCGCAACACTCACTCTTGTCGCTAACAGAGAAAAGAGACCCACTCACTTGAGAATGGGGCACTAAGAGTCTAAGATACCGTTGGGCCACATGTTGATTGAGCGAGAACCCAGTGCCACTGACGATGTGCACGCATGGGGTACGAGTTCCAAGACCGAGACACACATGCTTCACTCTAAAACCTAGCTAGGTTGGTGGCGGCTCGCTAGGACGGCATGGACCAGAAAACAACATGACAGTTGACGACAGATGGGGGCCTCAAGCAAGCGGGTGGTTAGGTGCAGCTGTGACAGCCCGAGACCGATACTCCAAATGCCTCCTGCTATTTTCATTGTAGCCACATTAAATATTTGGTTGTGGCATTCATCATCACATCATTCACATTGCATCGGCACTCCGTTGCCATCGATTTGTCAAAACTTGCATCCGTCTGTAGTTGCCGCTTGTCTGCATTGTCTTCATTTACCGTTCCAAGTCCAATCACACACTTGCACGAGCTAGCGACATCGTTAAATAATTATTTTCAAAATGGGATTAAAACATTCTCAGGATGGTTTGAAAGTTGACGTGCGGTCTTAATATTATGTAGGTATACCGCCTACCAATTTTTGTCCCATCCGGAGGACGTTTGGTACCCCAGCCGTTAAACTATAGCACACTATAGCTGGATAAATATCGGAAGTTTTCGTTATAAACCTTGTTGGCGGGCTGCCCGACTTCCCTCTCATCTCAGCCCAACAACTCCACATAGCCCACCTAATCCTACCCTAACCCCCTCCACTTTAGAGCTATCTGATTGCGACCGGAGGGCTCCAAAACACCCCAAAAACCCTCAACCCTAACCATCCATGCTTGTTTAAGAAACTTCAACCCTGCCTAATTCTCATCGGTCAAATGTCTCGTCCAAGTTTGCTTTTGAATTCTTTCATCTTGCTTAAACCTTCCTATTATTCATTGTTCTAGAGTGTCTCAACAATTCTGGCTGTGTTCCTCGTCGTCATTCTCAGCATTTGAAGACCAAATAAGAGTTTTCTGATAAATTACATTCGTTCTCTTGAAGATTCGTGGTGCTAGCTTCATGCATCCTCTCAGTTGTTTCGAGTCGTCATAAATTCCTTTCATCACCGTCCCAAATCTTGTCATGAGTTGTTTTCGTTATGGATTCTCTGAAGCCCGTCATTTTAGAAGAGTTATTCATTCTCAGATTTTAGCTTTCATTCTCCTATTCTAAATTCAAGTCTCTTCATTCATCTCCAAATTCTTACTGCTACATCATTCAAGTATTCTCTAGTCATCGCGTGATCTCTTTGTTCTCTTGTATCTAAATTCCCTCAAGTATCTTCATTCATTTTCTAATTCGTCCCCGGTGATTCGTTCTCTTTTCTTCGTTCGTATCAAATTCTTATGATGGTTCTTTCAAGATTCCTCTTCCTTTTTATCATATCAATTCATTTGTTGTTTTCAAAATCGTACCGGTGGTCTGTTGAGTTTGTGCTATATCTCTCCTTAATACTTTTCAATGGTAATAAGTAGTATGCTAAATCCATTGCTGTTCATAAATTTAATTTGATGAAGGATGGACATATACTAGTTCTAATTCTTGTTTCCTCAAGGTAATTCAATTATTTCTTTTGGAGTTCGTTCATGATGAATGAATTCATAATTCCAAGTGAATTCATCTTCTATTTTTTGTAGTTCCAAGTTTTATCGGTATCTCATCATAGAGCTTTTTCTCTTTTCTTTATCGGTGTTCGAAGGAAATCATCGCAATGTTTCATCTTGTTGTTTTCAACCTTCACTTCCTTCATATCATTTCTTTCATTTCAGAGTTTCTTCCCGAAGGTTCTTCATGGTGGTTTGTGAACGATTTCTTTCATTCTTGAAGTGCCCTTCAAGATTCTCCTCGAAGTTAAGATCTGCCAAGCTATGCTCGGAAATAAACATGGTGTTCAACACATGTTTGGTTTTGAGTAGTTCAAGCATGTTTCATCTTCCATTCAAGTGTGCAAATCCTTTCTACCTTGTCTTTCGAGCTGGTCTTATGTAATTATTGACAAATTTCCCATCGTGTTTCATGACTCATAGGTTGTCAAGAATCAGATATTAAACCCACCATTTTCTCTTCGTTCAGGAGTTCCTTTCAGCCCATCAATCTCTTTGTTGGAGTTATCTTGGGTTTGGTTTCACCTAAATCCTTCCCTAAGGAATGTTGCCATTATGGTGTGTATTTGTGATCGAGGTTTTCTCTCTATCCTCTCGGTTAAAGAAGTTTTGCATCTCTCTGTTGCTCTCAAGCATCATATTTTCTGCAAAAGGCAGGTTTTAACCTCAGAATTTTGGAATGTTTCCATAAGGCCGTTTGAAGAATATCTATTGCTTGTTCACTATTTCAACAACTCCCTTCAACTCTTCTTCACAAGGATGCTCTTTCATGTTTAATTGTGTTAGAAGATGTTGGTTTCTCCTCTGTTCTTTTTGTCCCAAGTATCTAACTCAAATTCTTTTGCTAAGGAAGCATCGTGTTGGTGCTCTTTCCAAGTCCCTCGATGTTGCCAACTTCATGTTCTACCTATTATTTATATTTTAATCGGAATCTCATCCAGGTGCTTCCATTTTCTCAAGTTCATGTTCTATGCCTTGCTTCTCTTCAACTGGAGTGGTTTAAAATTCTTTCTCATCCTTGATGCCATCTGTTATGTCTTTCCAACCTCTAGGATTATTTGGTCTCACTCATTTGTCACAGAAGCAGCTTTATTTTACCTCTTTCTCTTCCTCTTCCTGTTCTCATTCCTAGATCTCAGCGAGAGATCTCTTGTAAGTGGGGGAGATTTATGGCAGCCCGAGATCGACGCTCTAGATGCCTCCCACTATTTCCCCTGTAGACACATCAATTATTTGGTTGTGGCATTAATCGTCATATCATTTGCATTGCATCAACACTCAGTTGCCATCATTTTTCCAAAACTTGCATGCATCCGTAGTTGCCACTTCTCTCCGTTGTCTTCGTTGATCGTTCCGAGTCCAACCACAAACTTGCATGTGCCCCCGGCATCGTTAAATAATTATTTTCAAAGTGGTATTAAAATATTCTCGTAATGGGTGAAAATTTTACGTGCAGTCTTAATATTATGTTAGTAGACCACCTGCCAAATTTCGTCGCATTCGAAAGTCGTTTGGTACCCTAGCCATTAAACTATAGACACACTATATCTGGTTAAATATATGATGTTTTTCTAATAAAACTGGTTACTGGGCTACCCAACTTCCCTCTCATCTCAGCCCAACAAATCTACATAGCCCACCTAAACCTACCCTAACCCCCTCCACTCTAGAGCCTCCCGATTGTGATCGTAGGGCTCCAACAACCCCCCAAAACCCACAACCCTCGCCATCCCTGCCTATTTAAGCAACCCCTACCCTGCATAATTTGGACCCTACCCCTCTTCCTCATTTTCCATGTGCAACCTCTCCACCGCCGCCACTTGTCCACCTTCTCCATCCTCGAGCCGTCGTGGCCCTGCGAGCCCATCGTAGACCTGCTCGAACCCATCTGGTCCCGAGCCAGTTCATGCACCACCGCCATTAGTTCCCGCCTCCACCGCTCGCGCCCGAGCTCCCTTCACCCTGCCGCCAGCTCGCCCTCGTGCGGGATCTCCCGTCGACTGGGGAGTTGCCAGAGACCGCTGCCGGAACAGGCCGACCTCACCGCCTCTTCTCCTTTTTCCTCCATCTCTCTCCCTTTACACTCTAACCCTCTCTCTCTGTTGTCGCCATGGACGCTACCCAAGCTCGGAGCACACGCCGCCACATCACCTCGCTGCCGCCTCCGGCCAAATCTGGTGGCCACGACACCGCCCAATCCGTCCATCGATGCCGCAGCCGCGCCGAACCCTGCCATGGCCTCTGCTTCGCCCGCTGATACGCCCTCGTCCCAGGATCCGCCAAGCCTTCCAAACAAACGACATCCGGAACCGCTCCATCCTAATTTTCCTGCGAGGTCAAATTTTTGCCTGTCCTTAGATTTTTCACATCAGATTGCAATTTGTGATGGTAACATTGTCCATTTTGTCCAATAGAAATGATCTTTCTATGAAAAGTGATCTACTCTCTTTGGGATTAATGATGGTTGCATTTGCATCCTTGATAGGATTCATCTACATGTTGTAATCTCTGTTCCAAAAGTGCATCAAGTCGTAATCTGTAGAAAATTGTTAAAACATTCAAACTTACATTGATCCTTGCCACCTATCCATAACTCATATGCATATGACTCCTTCACGTGTTTTGCACTATGAAATATTTATTTTAATGCCATTCCCATGGATGCCATGTCAAGTTTCTTTAGCATGTCTCTTTCTTTCTCTTAAGTGGCTATCATGATATAAATACATTCCTGTTAACAGAAAGTTTCATTTTGTGAAAATCATAGTAATTAATAAATGCTTCCTATGAATTTGAGCCTATGAAGTAAAATGAACATTGCAGTGTCTAATGCATGCACATATTTTTCATAAATATTGAAATTGGTTTACTTAATGATTAGTGCATCTCAATTCAGCATCATAATGTTACTGTTTTGCAAATCTCAGATTTTCCCGAAGTCTCTAAAACATAGCAAAACAAAGCATTTTGCATAAAACATATTAAACTAACCTTGATGCCTATGAACCTGACCTTATATGAAAAGTGTAGCATGTTAAACCAACTATAAATGCAGATCCTTTTCATACATTTTAGCAACACCCATATTGATGTTCTGTTGCTCCCAAGTAGGCATCTTGTTGTTTTGGCAGATTACAATCAACACAAGTTGTTCAGGTATGTGATGGATGATGTTATATGTATCCAGTTTGCTTGATATTTTGTTCATGTAAACATACATGCATCTAAAATTGTAATTGTTTCATTCTAGGCAATGTGTTTGGTTACAACTATGGGAACACATTTGATTAACTGAAAAAATGGTGGTTGCGATCCACTCTTTTAAGATGTCAAAGATTTTTGCACCAAAAATCGCGTTCAGATACTAAATATGGATGCCATCTTTAGTAAATCGGGAAAATCAAGAAAAGATGGGACAAAAAATGTCACTATTGATCATTTTTCCATGTGGACACCTTCTTTGCTGTTATAGACTCCATCACCACAAAGGTTGATCATCATTTTAACGAGGTATCTTCAGAACTGCTCCAGAACTTCTCTTCTCTTGACCCTAGAGACTCATTTTATAGGTTCAATGTGAAAAAGCTTGAGAATCATACAGATTTATCAAGAGTATTTCTCTTAGTATGAACGTGAACATATAGAAGATAACCTTGAGATATTCATTATTTATACGAGAAGAATTGAAAACATGTCATGCTATTTGCAAGCTTGGCTAAAAAGATAGTTAAAATTGAACAATACATCATGTTTACTATGATTTATCACCTCATTGAGTTGGCCTTGCTAGTACCAGTAGTGATGAAAACAATTTAAAGAGCCTTCTCAGCAACGAAAATCCTTAAGACCGCGTTGCACAGCATGATGTCTCGTGGTTGGCTTAGATATTCAGTAGAGTGTTACATTAAGCGAGGAGGGATATTCAAAAGTCTTCATCGTGGTAAAATTAAGAAAGATTTTCAGAAAGATGGTAGGGCATTACCATTGCCTGGGTCTTCTAAACATCATTGGAAGTTTCATTATCCATATGTTTCCGATTAACGAGTAAAATTTCTCGTTGTGTTGCATTAGTGGGATTTCATATGCCTCGTCGAGAATAGCTATGTTATGAACATGCTTGAGATTTATCATATTTGGTGAGAACTGCTAAAAAACAGGATGATTTGTATGCCTGTTTTTGAATCTCGGAGGGTTATAAGCAAAATTTGACACTGGTGTTTGATATTTTTTGTAGCTAGATACAATTTTTTAGTTGTTTGGATTTACATCTTTGAGGTTAGCTATAGTTGGTTTTTTAGCAAAAGCAAGATTTGGTAGAATTTATAAGAATAATATCCCAAATCAAGGGTAATTATTTTGGTATTGATTAACACCTATACATGGGCGAAAAATGTACAATGTTGGTCTACGCGCGTCTTGTCCATCTATATAACAATGAACCCTAAAAAAATCTCCTTTCTTTTGAAATTGTCGGGTTTCCGTGGTGCCTGTCATGATTTTAAGATCAGCGGACCATGCATGTTGTCATGATCCAATATTAATTTATAGATGCGATCTTTGGTCATTTTCTCTTTTCTGTAATCACTACTAATTACAGGGATTAAAAATATATATCATTTGTGTCGTCGTTACTCTTTTTATACTCTAACCTCGCAGATTTCGTTTCACATCCTATCCTTACAAGTTTTCCTCGCCTTCGTTGTTCCTAACTAGTAAGTCCCAGACTTAGACACAAGTGGGTAATATTTGTCAAGCCTAGTGACACCATGGAGACCATGAACGTCAAGTATCGTAATGACTTCGTCAAGAAGGTGAGGCAGGCGACCGTGGCATCAGCAGTGGAAGGGTGAAGTACAAGGAGTGCGGCAGGAACCATGCGCTGGCTAGCGATGGGCACGTTGTAGACGGTTGCGGGGAGTGAATGCTGTTTGGGGACCTCAACCCCGCTGATGCTTCGTCATACAAGTGAACGACCTGCGGATGACACCATAGCTTCCACCGCAAAGGTGATGACGGAGAGGTCGCCGCCACTGCTGCCCGGGCAGCAGCAGCGGCGACCTCTCCATCATCTTCTTGCGGTGCAAGCTGTCGTGGCAAGCGCAGGCCGCCCACCTGTATGATGATGCGTCAGCAGGGTTCAGGTCCCCCAACGACATCCACTCCCTGCAGCTGTCCACGACGCACCCATGGCTAGCTAGCGCGTGGTTCCTGCCACACTCCTTGTACTTCACCCCTTCCATCGCCGGCGCCACGACCGCGTGCTTCACCTTCTTGTCGAAGCCTTAGGGTACTTGACGTCCATGGCCCCCCTGGTGTCACTCGGCTTGACAAAGATTACCCACTAGTGACTAAGGCTTGGATTTACTAGTTAGGATCAACGATGGCGAGTAAAACTCGTAAGGATAGGATGTGAAATGGAGTCTGTGAGTTTAGGGTATAAAAAGAGCAACAACGACTCTAAAGATAGATATTATTAATCTATGTAATTAGTAGTGACTTTAGAAAAGATAAAATCTCCAAAGATCATAGTGATAAAATAATATTGGATCATGACAACATGCATGGACCACTGATCATAAAATTAAGATGGGCACCATGGAAACCTGGCCATTTTTTGTTTGACCTTGCTCATTTTTTAGCTGTCAAATTACTCCTACATTGTGACTAGATTTTTTTCTCAAAAAATAGCTTTTTTCAGGGGTCATCGTCACATAGATGGACATGACGCGTGTAGACCACCGTTGTACATTTTTTGCCCATGTATAGTTGTTAAACAATACAAAAGTAATTACCCTGGATTTGAGATGTTATCCTATATACCTAGGAGATCCACCCCAACTAACCTATTTATCTTGACATGTAGCATATCCACCTCAACATGTATGCCCCACACGTGCCACCTTCTGGCACGTCAGCGACTCTTTACATGGAGCGTTCAGTTACCAATGTGCAAAATCAACTATCCACCTGCCTTCTTTCAATATCCACTTTCCAGCCATAAGAACATCTCTAGCAGACCCCTTATAATGTCGACCCGCAAAATGTGTTTACAGTTCGCGGAAAAACAGCTTTGTGGGCCGACGCGTAGGATATCCGTTTTTAGGGGTTCGCTTTGCGGGTTCTGCTCGGCCGCCGCCCACACGGGCCCGTAAATCAGTAATTTGCATTTCAATTTCGGGCATGAAAAAACGTTTCTTTGCTTCTTTACTTTCTTCAAGGGCATTGGATACATAATAATTCACCAAATCTTTGCTGGAATAGCAAGACAAAAGAAAACAAGAACCACAATTAGGCCTTGTACAGTGGGAGGTGCTTAGAGAAATAAACCAGGCTTTTCTTAAGCACCAGTGCTTATTTGTACAGGATAGACGCTTAACTAAGCGCCTCTCCTGTAGAAATAGGCACCGGTATTTCAGAAAAACCCGGTTTATTTTTCTAAGCATCTCTCTAAGCACCTCCCATTGCACAAGGCCTTAGGAGTTTTAGAAGATATCCAACTTCCATAACTGCTCTCACTAGTTCGACCAACATCTTCTCCACGCCTTGATTGTTGATCTGCGGATTCTCTAAATTGCATTCTTCATTCTTCTTCTTTGATTCTAAAGAAGTACACATTGCTTCCCCTCTAGTTTCTTGTGTAATTGCACATGTAGCCGCATCATTAGCCTCAATTCAACAAACGAGTGCACGAACATCAATTAAGTTTCTTCCTATCAATAAATCGATCTATTCTTCTTCCCTATACCAAAATGAGCATCTGCCTTCGTACACACATGATCATCTCAATAATCTACCGAAATTGAAACGAATAGGTTGACAAAGTCGAATGAAAACAAGAACATGCCTTGTAGTTTTCGCATTTGAAGAATACCCATCTGTGGTGTTTCGGCGTGCTAGATGTTAGCTGCAGCATTGTTTGTGTGCAGTCATCGCACTGTATGAGCTGCACCGACGAGCAGGCGAGCCGCTGCGCTAGTGCCAACCCGGGGTGACAGACGGCCGTGTCCTTGCCGGCAAACCGATGACGACGCCTGGAGGATGAACCAATGCCTGCATGCAGCGTTGGGGATTTACCGGGGCTGTGCGGGGTGCTCCCTGACCAATCCATGGCTTGGCGCAGCCGCCGGTGGCCGGATATGCTAGAACTAGCTGCTACGACAAACAGCCGTCGATCTGCAACTTTTTGGCCGGCCAAGGTAGGAGGAAGTGGTGAGGGACAATCTCGGGCGTGTGGCGGCCCGCCAGTGTGATCCCGCCGGCTTGGATGGTCAGAATCATTGGCGGTGGCACGGCGGAGGTGGGTGGGGAAAAGCACGGGCTGAATTGACCCTCCCACCAACCGCTCCCGCTATATACAAGGCACCGATGGGCGAGGGGAGAAACTGTATTTTTGTTGGTTGGGGTGGGAATTTTGCGGGGCCCCGCTAAAATATTTACGGGTGTGACGCGTTTGCGGGGTCTGATCGGACAGTTTTTCTCATGCGGACCCATATTTTGATGGTTATTTTATGGGTCAGGGCATTATACGGGTTTGCTAGAGATGCTCTAAATCGCGGATGCCTATCTCCCTCCCTCGGAAATAAACACAAACCAATTGACCTCTCTCCCCCAGAAAAATTGATGCCAGTTTTCTCCTTGGCTACAGGTGCAACACGTGGGAGCCGATCTGTGCATCAAGGGTCCTCCCATGGTGTATGATTGCATGTTGTATTGCTCCTATGAATAGGCACATATATATGATGTAAAAGGTGGGCCATGGACCTCAACTATACAAGAAACTAGGAGGCGTTGGCCACCGCACAATACTGAGCCTTAGCACTGGAACGAGAGACCGTAGGCAGCCGCTTGGACGACCATGAGATAAGTGAGGGTCCAAGGTAGATACAATAGCCCGAGGTGGAGCGACGAGTGTCAGGGAAGCCCGCCCAGTCTACATCGGAGTAGGCGGTGAGGGCAGTGTCGGCGGAAGCGTGAAGCGCGACGCCAAGATCCATAGTGCCACAGACATAGTGGAGAATCCGCTTGACGGCAGCCCAGTGAATGTCTCGAGGAGCATGCATATGAAGACACACCTGCTGCACGGCATACTGGATCTCCATTCGAGTCAGAGTGAGGTACTGGAGAGCACCAACGATAGACCGACAGAAAGCAGCATTCGAAGTAGGAGAACCACCTGTGGCAGAAAGCTTGGCCTTCGTTCGACACGCGTGGCAGTGGGCTTGCAGTTAAGCATGCTGGCACGCTCTAGGAGCTCATGAGGGTACTTCTTCTGATGAAGGAAGAAGCCATCCGGATGGCGCACCACCTCGACACCGAGGAAGTAGTGAAAATGACCCAAGTCCTTGATGGCGAACTCAGCGCGAAGACGAGCCGTGAGCTGACAGAGGAGACCAGTCGTACACGCCGTCAGGATGATGTCATCAACATAGAGCAGCAAGTAGGCCGTGTCAGAGCCCTAATGATAGACGAAGAGCGAGGCGTCCGAGCGGGTAGAGTGGAACCCAAGCTGGTGCAGAAATATAATGTTGGTCCGGGCCGCTTCATCCAACAATACCGCCGAATCATAGTAAGACGTTGGTGGTAAGCAATATGACTATTATCACCCAGAACACTTTGTGTTCTACTCGTGCATAAAACATCTACACATAGACATGGCTCGGATGCCACTATTGGATAACATAGTATTTCAAAACTTTCCTACGATCATGCAAGATTTGTCTAGGAGATGCATAGCAATGAGACGGGAGAGTGTGTCCACGTACCCTTGTAGACCCAAAGCGGAAGCGTTTAGTAACGTGGTTGATGTAGTCGAACGTCTTTGCGATCCAACCGATCCAACCGATCCAAGTACCAAACGTATGACACCTCCGTGTTCAGCATACGTTCAGCTCGATGACGTCCGTCGTGCTCTTGATCTAGTTGAGGATGAGAGTAAGTTCCGTTAGCATGACGGCGTGGCGACGGTGATGATGATGTTACCTGCGCAGGGCTTTGCCTAAGCACTAGAACGATATGATCGAGGTGTGTAACTGTGGAGGGGGGCACCGCACACGACTAAGGAAAAACTTTGTATGTTCTAGGGTGCCCCCTGCCCCCGTATATAAATGAGGGAGGGGACGGCCGGCCAGCCAGGCTAGGCGCGCTAGGAGAAGGGGAATCCTACTAGGACTCCAAGTCCTAGTAGGTTTCCACCTAAAGGAGAAGGGGGAAGGAAGGGAGAGGGGGGCCGCGCCCCCAACCCCTTGTCCAATTCGGACTGGGCTTGGGGGAGGGGGGGGGCGCCACCTCCTGGCCGCTGCCAATCCTGCCCACTCGGGCCCACTAACGCCTAACAACTCTCTGAGGGGTTCCGGTAACCTCCCGGTACTCCAAAAAATAACCGAATTTTTCCGGAACCATTCTGATGTGTGAATATAGAAGTCCAATATATCAATCTTTATGTATAGACCATTTCGATACTCCTCGTCACGTTTGTGATCTCATCCGGGACTCCGAACAAACTTCGTTCATTTTCGTAGAAAGGTCACGGCAAATGTCCTAGCAAAAGGACATAGTCGTGGAGCCATCGCAACTAGGAAGCTTGAAGGGGTTAAAACAGGACAAAGGACACGAGAGTTCATACACGTTCGGCCCCTTGCGGTGAAGGTAAAGGCCTAATCCAGTTGAGGTGGTATTTCTTATGTCTCGATTACCAGGGAGCGAAATACGCTTGACCTAGATCTCGATCTAATCTTACTTGTCCTGAACCGCCACCGGGTCGTCCCTTTATATACAGAGGTCGACGCCCAGCGGCCCATAGAGTACCGGCCAGCTCATAAATAGTATCGGGCTCGGTGACTATCTATTCTTGCTTTACAATAAAAGTCGTACATACATGGCGGTTTATCTCTCTAGGCCTTAAGCGCCTTGGGGCCTTGGGCCCTTAGCTGAACCGCCATCTTCAAATATCTTCGTGGGCTTCATAATGATGAATCGCCATAGGTATGACCCGGCCCCTCCTGGGAAAATAAAAAAAGAAAAGGCCCAAAGAAAAAAAGAGGCCATAAAAAGATAAAAAAGAGAAAAGGCCCAAATAAACAAAAAATGAGAGAAAAAGAGAGAAAGGGTGTCCGTGTCAAAACCGGCGGATCTCGGGTAGGGGGTCCCAAGCAGTGCGTCTTAGGATCAATGGTAACAGGAGGCAAGGGACACAATGTTTACCCAGGTTCGGGCTTTCTCGATGGAGGTAAAACCCTACGTCCTGCTTGATTGATATTGATGATGTGGGTATTACAAAAGTTGATCTACCACGAGATCAGAGAGGCTAAACCAAAGAAGCTAGCCTATGGTATGATTGTTGTTGTATATGTCTATCGACTAGCCTAGCCCCGGTTTATATAATGCACCAGAGGCCTAGGATAACAAGAGTCCTAGCCGAATACGCCGGTGGGGGAGGAGTCCTTGTCTTGATCTCCAAGTCTTAGTGGAGGTCTAGCTCTTTTTTGGTGTGATAGTCTGCATGTAGAAGTTCAGTTATCTAATGAAAGATATATTGATGCGTATGTGAGGCTTTCTGATCATGATCCTTTGTGGCGGTTCATGTGTGTCTATGGCGAACCACGAACAGAAAACCGTCACAACATGTGGACACTTATGCAAAATCTGAAACAGCAGTTTCACCTTCCGTGGTGTGTCATTGGGGATTTTAACGAGGCACTGTGGTCTTTTGAACACTTATTCGCGACACCACGTAATGACGCTCAGATGTTGGATTTCCGTGATACCCTCAATGTATGTGGTTTAATTGATATTGGTTTTTCTGGCTTACCATTTACATATGACAATAAGCAGAAGGGACGCAAGAATGTACGGGTACGGCTGGATAGAGCAGTTGCCGACAACCAGTGGCGGGATATTTTCTCTGAAGCTCATGTGGTACACAAGGTTTCTCCAGGCTCTGATCATAGTCTACTTATGGTGAACTGCATAAAGGAGGAACAGAACAACATCCATACTAACTTTCGGCGATATGAAACCTATTGGTAAAGAGATGAGAGCTTACTGAACGGGTTGCTGCGGCATGGGAAAAGGCTGGACAGAAATTCAGTCTAGGGGACATCCGGTCTGGCCTTGCAAAAATTATGATGGAGCTCCATGCGTGGGGTAAGGAAAAATTTGGGAATATTATTAAGGAACTTGAGCAGTCCAGAACACGTTTGGAGGAACTTATGAGGATGAATGCTGATAGAAATGAGATAAGGAAGGTTAGCGATCATATGTAGAAGTTGCTGTACCGCAAGGAGATGTTATGGATGCAACAGAGTCGGGTTGATTGGCTGCGCGAGGGAGACCGAAATACCAAATTTTTTCAGAGCCGCATGGTGTGGCGAGCGCGCAAAAACAAAATGAAACGATTGATTGATGATAGGGCCATTTGCATTTATGCACCTAACTCAAGCCACCTACTCAGATTTGCCCCTAATTTCAAAGCATGCTCAAATTTGCCCCTCTACAGTTAAGTCACTACTCAGAAATGCCCTTCCGTCCAGTCAAAGGCCTTTGACCGTCAGAGGCCCATGTGTACTATAGTAGACGGAAAGTGCTACAGTATTGGACAGAAAGTGCTACAGTACTGTATGGAAGGGCATTTCTGAGTAGTGACTTAACGGCAACGGGATAAATTTGAGCATGCTTCAAAATTAGGGGAAAATTTGAGTAGTGGGTTCGAGTTAGAGGCACAGATATAAATTTCCCTTGAAGATAAGGGTTGTAGCCATGGTGATCATAAGGTAATGAGCAGCATGGTCACGTCCTATTTTCAAACTCTGTTTACTTGTGATACCACTCTTGAGCAGTAGTCACTACTGGACCTATACGAGGAGAAGGTCACACCCAATATGAATGAACAATTATGTGCAGAGTTTAGTGAGAAGGAAATATCTAATAGTCTCTTTCAAATGAGACCTCTAAAAGCACCAGGGAAGGATGGATTTCCAACAAGGTTCTTCCAAAGAAATTGGCTAGTTATGAAGGCTGAAATTGTGAAGGTGGTACAGGAGTTTTTTCAGACTCGTTGCATGCCTGAGGGGGTGAATGAGACGGTAATTGTGCATATCCCTAAGGTGGATGACCCGGTCCGCCTCACTAATTTCATGCCTATAAGTCTCTGTAACGTCATTTACAAAATTGTGGCTAAATGTTTGGTGAATAGACTTCGTCCCATACTGGATGATATTATGGCCCAACTCTTTTTCCAGAATCTGCGGATTCTCCCAGAATCCGACCCCTACCCAGCTTCTCCCAGAATCTTTGAGCCCCATTTGTTTTACAATCATGTCTAGTTAGGCTCTAATTATACAGGATTGTAAAACAAATTGGGCTCAAAGATTATGGGAGAAGCTGGATAGGGGTTGGATTCTGGGAGAATCCCCAGATTCTGGCAAAAGAACTGGGCCTATCTCTCCGTACCAGAGTGTGTTTGTCCTAGGGTGTTTGATCACTGATAATGCCCTGCTAGCTTTTGAGTGTCTACATTTTCTTCAGCATGAGAAAAATAACGAGAACAATTTTTGTACATACAAGCTTGATCTATCAAAGGCATATGACAGGGTGGATTGGGCGTTCTTGAAGCAGGCGATGGAAAAGTTGGGCTTCTCTCATCTGTGGGTTAAGTGGATAATGACATGTGTAACCTCGATGAGTTATTCAGTTAAATTCAATGGAGCCATTTTGGATTCGTTTGCACCGATGCATGGGCTTCGGCAAGGTGATCCCCTATCCCCTTTCTTGTTACTCTTTGTTGCTGATGGACTGTCTGCACTGTTGCGACAGGGAGTGGAGTCACAGGAGTTCCAACCTCTTAAAATATACAACTGAGCACTGGGAATCTCACACCTTTTATTCGCAGATGATACGCTTCTATTCTTTAAGGCAGATACTACCCAGGCTACCTATCTCAAGAGCATCATCCAGATATACACACGGGCTACTGGCCAACTCATCAACACGTAGAAATGTTCCATACAATTCGGTGATAATTGTCCCGCGGACACACAAAATGATATCAGGCAAGTGCTACAGGTACAAAAATGGAGTTTGCCGAGAAGTACACTGGATTGCCAACACCAGATTATCGCATGCATAAAGGAAAATTTCAGATGCTGCAGGCGAGTTTGAACAAGCGTATAATGGCATGGGGTGACACCCTATCTCAAGATGGTAAGGAGACGTTGATCAAATATGTCCTACAGGAAATACCCACGTATATCATGGGGGTATTTAAACACCCTGCTTCAGTGTGCGATGATCTCACACGCCTGGTGAGGAATTTTTGGTGGGGCTCAAAACAGGGACAACGGAAAACACATTGGCGAGCCTGGGAGAAAATTATCCAACCCAAGGGGGAGGGAGGACTTGGCTTTCGTGACTTCCGCATCTTCTACCAAGCCTTGCTTGCTCCCCAGGATTGGCGTTTGCTTACCCAACCGGCCTCCCTATGCTCTCACGTATTGAAGGCAAGGTATTATCCTAATGGGTCCCTAGAGGACACTGTATTTTCAGGAAACGCTTCTCCTACGTGGCATGCTATTCAGCATGGCCTTGAGCTGCTCAAGCAAGGACTAATCTGGCGGGTGGGCAATGGTGAGAGCATCCGCATTTGGCAGGACCCGTGGTTACCACGACCAATGACCTACAGGACTATGATGCCACGTGGCACATGCTGGCTACGGCGAGTGTCCGAGCTTCTGGACGGAAACGGCCGATGGCGGCTGGATTTTATACAACAACACTTCACCGTCCCGGACGTTCAGTGCATATTGACGATCAAGGCCAGCCCACGGGGTCTGGAGGACGTCCTATCTTGGGCTCCAGACAACCGCGGCATCTTCAGTGTACATAGTGCATACAAAACCGCCCTGGAGGGGCAAACAAGCACTTTCATGTGCGCCATGAGCAGGGTACCAGACTACACGCGTGCCGTCTGGAAGGCAGTGTGGGGGTGCCCTGCTACCCCAAAGGTATGAGTGTTTGCATGGCGTGTGGCCACAAATTATTTGGCTACTCTTGAAAATAAGCATAAGCGGAAGCTCGAGATTTCTGACATGTGTGCTTTATGTGGTATGGAACGAGAGGAAACATTCTCTGCTTTATGCAGATGCCCTCTTGCTCAGCTATTGTGGAAGGAGATGACCAAGTTTTGGACCATGCCCAAGTTGGAAACCATCATCAACACTGGAACCGAGTGGATTGTCCATCTTCTTGACCGATGTACCCATGATGAGCGCTGATACGTCCATTTTGCATCATGTTTTGTTACTGTTATTTATAATGTTTTTATCTATAATAATTCTTTTTGGAGTATTTCTAATGCCTTTTCCCTCATAATTAGCAAGGTACACAACAAGAGCGAGAATTCTGGCAGCTGGAAATCTATACCTGAAAAAGCTTCGTCAGGCTACCTATTCTGCACAACTCCAAACAAGCTAAGCCTTCAGGGAGAATTTTTATGGAATATTTTACGAATATTGGAGCAAATAACTACCAGAGGGGGCCCACCAGGTGGGCACAACCCACCTGGGCATGCCTGGGAGCCCAGACACGCCCTGGTGGGTTGTGCCCTCCTCGGCCCACCTCCAGTGCCCATCTTCTGGTATATAGGTCATTTTGACCTAAAAAAATAGGGGGAGGACATTCGGGACGAAGCGCCGCCGTCTTGATGTGGAACCTGGGCAGGAGCACTTTTGGCCTCCGGCGGAGCAATTCTGCGGGGGGAACTTCCCTCCCGAAGGGGAAAATCATCGTCATCATCATCACCAACAACACTCCAATCTTGGGGAGGGCCATCTTCATCAACATCTTCACATCACCAACTCCTCTCAAACCCTAGTTCATCTTTTGCGTTCAATCTTTGTATCAAAACTATAGATTGGTGCCCGTGGGTGACCGCTATGGTTAGAATTTATTCTTAATACTTTTCTCATAGTTGCGGATGCTTGCGGGAGGGTTAATCATAAGTAGGAGGTTTGTTCAAGTAAGAACAACACCTAAGCACCAGTCCACCCACATATCAAATTATCAAAGTAGCGAACACAGATCAAACCAACATGACGAAAGTACTAGATGAAATTCCCATGTACCCTCATGAACGGTTCGCTTGTTATAAGATACCATTTTGGCCTGTCCTTTGTCTAAAAAGGATTGGGCTACCTTTCTGCATACTATTTGTTACTATAGTTACTTGCTCGTTACAAATTATGTTGCTATCAAACTACTCGCTACTTACAGTTTCAGCACTTGCAGACATTACCTCACTGGAAACTCATTGTCATTTCCTTCTGCTCCTCGTTGGGTTTGTCACTCTTACTTATCAAAAAGAGCTACAATTGATCCCCTATACTTGTGGGTCATCAAGGCTATTTTCTGGCACCGTTGCCGGGGAGTGAAGCGCCTTTGGTAAGTGGAATTCGGTCAGGAAACATTTATAGAATGTGCTGAAATTTATTGTCACTTGTTACTATGGAAAACAATCCTTTGAGGGGCTTGTTCGGGGTATATTCACCTCGTCCCGAACCACAATTAGTTACCCCTCAACCTACTGCACCTGCTGGTATGATAGAACAACCGCAAGCTAATGCTTATGCAGGAGATGGAACTGAACATCCTGATATGCACTTGATACATGTGAAACAAATTTGTGGATTGTTTAAGCTTGCAGGTTTACCCAGGGATGAAGTGATGAAGAAGGTTTTGCCTTTATCTTTGAAGGGAAAAGCATTGGCACGGTATAGGCTATGCGATGGTATTGTATCATGGAATTGGAATCGTTTGAAATTGGAGTTCCATCAAAAATTGTATACACATTTTTGCTTCCTTGATGGATACTCTGGCTTTTCACAAATACCTGTTTTATAATCTGATCAATAAAAGACCACTTTTACTTGTCCTTTTGGAACATTTTCTTATAGATGTATGCCTTTTGGTTTATGTAATTCACCTGCTACCTTCCAAAGATGTATGACTGCTATATTCTCTGACTTTTGTGAAAAGATTGTTGAGGTTTTCATGGATGACTTTTCTGTTTATGGGAAGTCCTTTGATGATTGTTTAAGCAATCTTGAGCGATGTTTGCAGATATGTGAACAAACAACTCTTGTCTTGAATTGGGAGAAGTGCCACTTTATGGTTAATGAGGGCACTGTCTTGGGTCATAAATTTTGTGAAAGAGCTATTGAAGTGGACCAAGCTAAGGTTGATGCAATTGAGAAAATGCCATGTCCTAAGGATATCAAAGGTATTCGTAGTTTCCTTGGTCATGCTGGTTTCCATAGGAGATTTATTAAAGGCTTCTCTAAAATTTCTAGGCCTCTTACTAGTCTTTTGCAAAAGGATGTTCCTTTTGTTTTCGATGATGATTGTTTAGAAGGCTTTGAAACACTCAAGAAAGCCTTAATTTCTGCACCTATTGTTCAACCACCTGATTGGAACTTGCCTTTTGAAATTATGTGTGATGCTCGTGATTATGCTATTGTTGCTATTCTAGGACAAAGAGTTGATAAGAAATTGAATGTTATTTATGCTAGTAAAATTCTAGACAGTGCTCAAAGAAATTATGCTACTACTTAAAAAGAATTTTTGGTAGTAGTTTTGCCTGTGACAAATTTAGACCTTATATTGTTGATTCCAAAGTAACTGTTCACACAGACCATGCTGCTATTAAATATCTTATGGAAAAGAAAGATGCTAAACCTAGACTTATTCGTTGGGCTCTCTTGTTACAATAATTTGATTTATATATTATGGATAGAAATGGAGCTGAGAACCCCATAGCAGATAACTTGTCTAGGCTTGTAAATGTGCTTGATGACCCACTACCTATTGATGATAGTTTTCCTGATGAGCCATTAGCTGCAATAAATATTGCTAATAGTACTCCTTGGTATGCTGATTATGCTAATTACATTGTTGCTAAATATTTACCTCCTAGCTTTACATACCAACAAAACAAAACAAATTCTATGATTTAAGACATTACTTTTGGGATGACCCACATCTTTATAAAGAAGGAGTAGATGGTATTATTAGACGTTGTGTACCTGAGCATGAACAGGGACAAATCCTACAGAAATGTCACTCAAAGGCTTATGGAGGGCATCATGCTAGGGATAGAACTGCTCACAAGGTATTGGAATCTAGATTTTATTGGCCTACTCTCTTCAAGGATGCCCATAAGCTTGTCTCATCCTGTGATGAATGCCAAAGAATAGGTAATATTGGTAAGCGCCAAGAAATGCCTATGAATTATTCACTTGCTGTTGAACCATTTGATGTTTGGGCATTTGATTACATGGGACCTTTTCCTTCCTCTAATGGGTATACACATATTTTGGTTGTTGTTGATTATGTTACTAAATGGCTAGAAGCTATTCCAACTAGTAGTGCTGATCACAACACCTCTATTAAAATGCTTAAGGAAGTTATTTTCCCAAGGTTTGGAGTCCCTAGATAATTAATGACTGATGGTGGTTCACACTTTATTCATGGTGGTTTTTGTAAAATTCTTGCCAAGTATGATGTTAACTATAGAATTGCATCACCTTATCATCCTCAGTCTAGTGGTCAAGTTGAATTTAGTAATAGGGAAATAAAATTAATTTTGCAAAAGACTGTCAATAGGTCTAGGAAGAATTGGTGTAAGAAATTAGATGATGCGCTTTGGGCTTATAGTACATCATATAAAAATCCTATGGGTATGTCTCCTTATAAAATGGTTTATGGAAAAGCTTGTCATTTGCCTCTTAAGTTAGAACATAAAGCATACTGGGCAATTAAGAACTCAACTATGATTTCAAACTTGCCGGTGAAAAGAGGTTATTTGATATTAGCTCTTTAGATGAATGGAGAACCCAGGCTTATGAAAATGCAAAATCATTCAAAGAGAAAGTTAAAAGATGACATGACAAAATAATCCAAAAGCATGAGTTCAAAGTCGGAGAATATGTTTTTGTACAACTCTCGTTTTAGATTTTTTGCAGGAAAGTTCCTCTCGAAATTGGAAGGCCCACATGTCATCGAGGAGGTTTACCGGTTTGGAGCCATCAAAATAAATAATTTCGAAGGCACTAACCCGAAGGTTGTCAACGAGCAACGAATAAAGCATTATATCTCAGGTACGCCAATCAATGTTGAAAGTAATATTATCCAAACTTTGACACCCGGAAGAACACATAAAAGAGTCCTTCTGGAACACCTCATAATCGTCAAAATAAGGAGGTGGGTGTTACTGCAAGTAAACGGTCTCCGAAAAATCTGCAAAAATATTTTTTGTTAGTTTTCGAATATTTTAGAATTTTGGAAATAAAGAAACTCCCAGGAAACTTCCCCTGGTTGGCATAAGACACCAGGGCGCGCCAAGTGCCTGGCTCGCCCAGGTGGGTTGTGCCCACCTGGGGAACCTTCCGCATTATGTTTTTCTTCTCTTTACTTGTCCTGCAAGATAATTTTTTTACATATACTTCCCAAACCTGTTAACCACCGTATCGTGAAGATATCCTATGTTCTCTTTTCTTATTGTTCCTAGTGAAATTTATCAAGCAAGGAAGCTACTGTAAATCCATATCTGGTGACAACACAAGCACTGTTGGCCGAGGAGGAGGAAGAATCTTCTTCACCACCAAAGGAGAACTGAGTATCGGGTATGGGCACTCCCCTTGGCTTCCGCCAATCTTGGGGGAGGTGCCCCGATATTGTATCGTCCCACTATCTTTGTGCTTTTACTTATCTTAGTTCGATCTTTTGCTTTAGATGAAATAAGGTTAGTTCGATCCTGTCTTATTTGAGAGTCTTCTTAGTGATCAATCCTCGTAATCGTGTGCAAGTTTTGTAACAAAGTTAGTCTGAGTTTTGCTTTCTTTACTTTCATGTTTCAAATAAAGAAAAGAAATAAGAAAGGAAGAAATAAATAAATAAATAAAAGAAAGGAAATAAATCAATAAGATCATATACTAATCCTATGGTAGGTGATAGCACCACATAAGGAAAAGTATAAGTAGTAAATTTTATTAGAGATTGACAAACAGAGCATTAGTCAATGATGCAACTCATGAAAGAATTAATAAGGGAAGAGAAGATTCACATAAAAATATACTATCCTAGAAATCTTTTGTGATTGTGAGCCCTCATCCAAAAATTATATGCCAAAATTGTTGACGTTGGACAAGGAAGACAACTTAATGATTTATGTATATTTATATTCACATAGAAGTCATATTGTCACAGATCCTTTAACATGTGATGCTTGCCCCCTATCTTTGCTAGCCAAAAATTCTATACCAAGTAGAGATACTACCTGTGCATCCGAAACCCTTAAACCCAAATATTTTTCAACTGTCCACCATACCTACCTATGGATTGAGCAAGATCCCTCAACTAAGTTGTCATCGGTGCAAAAAGGCAATAAAAATTGCTTCTAAATATGTGAGATCATTTAGTGTAAGAGAAAATTGAGCGTTGTACGAACTTGGATGACAAAGAATAAAAGAGACAGACTGCATAATAAAGGTTGTCATCTTAAGGGGCAATACAACATGACGTTCTCTTGCACTAAGGGATTGAGCATGCAAATAAATAAGTGCATGGCAACCTCTGCTTCCCTCTACGAAGGGCCTATCTTTTACTTTTATGCATGTACTCTTATGCAAAAAGTCAAAGTTTTCTTTCTATTCCTTTTTATTTTCTCTTTTGGCAAGCATCATGTGGTGAGGAAAGATCTAGTCACATATGTCCAATTGAATATAGATAGCATGAGTGTTGGGGAACGTTGCATAAAATAAAATTTTCCTACGTTCACCAAGATCAATCTATGAGTTCATCTAGCAATGAGAGAGGGGAGTGCATCTACATACCCTTGTAGATCGCGAGCGGAAGCGTTCAAGAGAACGGGGTTGAGGGAGTCATATTCGTCGTGATCCAAATCACCGGAGATCCTGGCGCCGAACGGACGGCACCTCCGCGTTCAACACACGTACTGTCAGCGTGACATCTCCTCCTTATTGATCCATCAAGGGGGGAAGGAGAGGTTGATGAAGATCCAGCAGCACGACGACGTGGTGGTGGATGCAGCAGGGTTCCGGCAGGGCTTCGCCAAGCGACTACGGGAGGAGGAGCTGTAGCAAGGGGGGAGGGAGGTGCCAGATGTCAGGGTGCGGCTGTCCTCCCACCCCCCCTCTTTATATAGGGAGCCCACGGGGGTGCGCCGGCCCTAGGAGATGGGATCTCCTAGGGGGGGCGGCGGCCAAGGGGGGAGACTTGCCCCCAAGGCAAGTGGAGGCACCCCCTCCCCTAGGGTTCCCAACCCTAGGCGCAGAGGGGGGCCCAGGGAGGGGGGTGCACCAGCCCACCAGGGGCTAGTTTCCCCCCACCACTTCAGCCCATGGGGCCCTCCGAGATGGGTGGCCCCACCCGGTGGACCCCAGGGACCCTTCCGGTGGTCCCGGTATAATACCGGTGAACCCCGAAACTTTCCCGATGGCCGAAACTCAAGTTCCCATATATAATTCTTTACCTCCGGACCATTCCGGAACTCCTCGTGACGTCCGGGATCTCATACAGGCCTCCGAACAACTTTCGGTTTGCTGCATACTAATATCTTTACAACCCTAGCGTCACCGAGCCTTAAGTGTGTAGACCCTACGGGTTCGGGAGACACGCAGACATGACCGAGACTGCTCTCCGGTCAATAACCAACAGCGGGATCTGGATACCCATGTTGGCTCCCACATGCTCCTCGATGATCTCATCGGATGAACCACAATGTCGAGGATTCAAGCAACCCCGTATACAATTCCCTTTGTCAATCGGTACGTTACTTGCCCGAGATTCGATCGTCGGTATCCCAATACCTCGTTCTGTCTCGTTACCGGCAAGTCACTTTACTCGTACTGTAATGCATGATCGCGTGACCAGACACTTGGTCACTTTGAGCTCATTATGATGATGCATTACCGAGTGGGCCCAGAGATACCTCTCCATCATACGGAGTGACAAATCCCAGTCTCGATCCGTGTCAACCCAACAGGCACTTTTGGAGATACCTGTAGTGCACCTTTATAGCCACCCAGTTACGTTGTGACGTTTGGTACACCCAAAGCACTCCTACGGTATCCGGGAGTTAAATGATCTCATGGTGTAAGGAAAAGATACTTGACATTGGAAAAGCTCTAGCAAAACGAACTACACGATCTTGTGCTATGCTTAGGATTGGGTCTTGTCCATCACATCATTCTCCTAATGATGTGATCCTGTTATCAATGACATCCAATGTCCATAGTCAGGAAACCATGACTATCTGTTGATCAACGAGCTAGTCAACTAGAGGCTTACTAGGGACATATTGTGGTCTATGTATTCACACGTGCATTACGATTTCCGGATAATACAATTATAGCATGAATAAAAGACAATTATCATGAACAAGGAAATATAATAATAATCCTTTTATTATTGCCTCTAGGGCATATTTCCAACAATGAGTTATTATTGTTGACATCACCATTGAGGCGAGTATGTTGGGAGGCGAAACTATAAGCCCCTATCTTTCTAGGTGTTCGATTGAAACGTTTTGCTCATGGGTACGAGTTGAGTGTTAGCAATCATGGAAGACTATATGATGGTTGAGTATGTGGACTTGCTAAACGGCTCTGAAAAGTGACTCTTCCTGAAAAGGTGATGAATTGTAGTTGCAAAGTTGACTGACAACATAGTTTCTTGGTTTTTAATCGAGTTTTTGCTTTATACTTCGATTATGTGATGAACTGTTACTTATTCATGGGAAGTATATGATGCAAGTTCAATGATAAAAGTCCAATGTTCAATTTTGTTGCTGTTATAATAATCAACATGATGCTTCTATGTCCGTATTTTTGTAATTATCGACACCTCTCTCTCAAAGCATGTGGACATGTTTTTCGATTTAAGTTTTTCGCTTGAGGACAAGCGAGGTCTAAGCTTGGGGGAGTTGATACGTCTATTTTGCATCATGTTTTCTTACTGCTATTTATAATATTTTTACCTATAACAATGCTTTTTGGAGTAATTCTAATGCCTTTTCCCTCATAATTTGCAAGGTACACACCAAGAGGGAGAATTCTGGCAGTTGGAAATCTGGACCTGAAAAAGCTTCATTAGGCTACCTATTCTGCACAACTCCAAACAAGATAATCCTTCACGGAGAATTTTTATGGAATATTTAAGGAATATTGGAGCAAATAACTACCAGAGGGGCCCCACCAGGTGGGCACAACCACCTAGGCGCGCCAGGGAGCCCAGGCGCACCCTGGTGGGTTGTGCCCTCCTCGGCCCACCTCCGGTTCCCATCTTCTGGTATATAGGTCATTTTGACCTAGAAAAAAATAGGGGGAGGACATTCAGGATGAAGCGCCGCCGTCTCGAGGCGGAACCTGGGCAGGAGCACTTTTGCCCTCCGGCAGAGCAATTCTGCCGGGGGAACTTCCCTCCCGGAGGGGGAAATCATCGTCATCATCATCACCAACAACTCTCCCATCTTGGGGATGTCCATCTGCATCAACATCTTCAGAGCACCAACTCCTCTCAAGCCTTAGTTCATCTCTTGTGTTCAATCTTTGTATCAAAACAATAGATTGCTGCCCGTGGGTGACTAGTAGTGTTGATTACATCTTGTAGTTGATTACTATATGGTTTATTTGGTGGAAGATTATATGTTCAGATCCATTATGCTATTCAATACCCCTCTGATCTTGAGCATGTTTATCATTCATGAGTAGTTACTTTCGCTCTTGAGGTCACCTGAGAAATCATGTTGCAAGTAATCATGTGAACTTGGCATGTGTTCGATATTTTGATGGTATGTATGTTGCCATTCCCTTAGTGGTGTCATGTGAACGTCTACTACATGACACTTCACCAAATTTGGGCCTAAGGGAATGCATTGTGGAGTAGTAAATAGATGGTGGGTTGCGAGAGTGACAGAAATGTAAACCCCAATTTATGCACTATTCCGTAAGGGACCGATTGATCCTAGAGTTTAATGCTATGGTTAGAATTTATTCTTAATACTTTTCTCATAGTTGCGGATGCTTGCAGGAGGGTTAATCATAAGTAGGAGGTTTGTTCAAGTAAGAACAGCCCCTAAGCACCGGTCCACCCACATATCAAATTATCAAAGTAGCGAACACAAATCAAACCAACATGATGAAAGTAACTAGATGAAATTCCCGTGTACCCTCAAGAACGCTTAGCTTGTTATAAGAGACCATTTTGGCTTGTACTTTGTCTAAAAAGGATTGGGCTACCTTGATTCATACTATTTGTTACTATCGTTACTTGCTCGTTACAAATTATCTTGCTATCAAACTACTCGCTACTTATAGTTTCAGCACTTGCAGACATTACCTCACTGAAAACTACTTGTCATTTTCTTCTACTCCTCGTTGGGTTCGACACTCTTTCTTATTGAAAAGAGCTACAGTTGATCCCCTATACTTGTGGGTCATCAAGCGCCTCCCTGTGTTGATGACACTATGGCGAAGTTGGTACGTTCGGAATGAGGTGTACCATGCAAAGCTGGCACGTCCAGTTGAGGCATCTAGCAGAGATCTTTTGCGGCTGCATCAATACGTTTCTCAATATTCAACAACACCCCATAGCGGACGTCGCCAAAGGGAAAATGGTTATATCCTATGGAGGGAGATGAGGAAGCAGTCCACATGGATTGGCGGCTTCGCGAGGGCGCCCTCCAGAGCGATGGAGCAAACCGTCGGTGGGATGGGTCAAGCTGGACATCGACGAGTCATGGAATGGTGAGGATGGCACAGGAGGAGCCAGAATGGTGCTCCGTGATCACACTGGATCCATTATCTTCATGCCCTGCAGGTTTATCCAAAGGTGTGCGAATGCCCTAGAGTCTAAAGCTGCAGCTCTCGTGGAGGGGGTTGACCTTTCTCTTGCACGGAGTTCAGAGAACCTTGTTGTGGAGTCGGACTGTGCTATGCTAGTTCGCATGTTCAAGGAACCTGAGGCGAATAAGTCGTAGATAGCAGCAATGCTTGCGAGTAATAAGGAGCAGCTGGCCTCACGCCAGCATGAAATAAAAACTGTCACACGCGACCAAAATAAAGTCAGCCATTCTCTTGCACTGATGGGTAGAACATTGCCAAAAATTGCTGTGTGGTTACGTTCTGCCGCTGATGATGTTGACGTGTTGTGTCAACATGATTATAATGACTCTGGTTGATTAATATATTCATTTCATTAGCAAAAAAGGAGTCCACCACCCGTTTAAGGGGCTTACTCCTCTTGGATGCATGTTGTTCTACATGATCCTTGGTGTCAACAAGCTGTTGAACCTTTGTGTCCAGAGGCTGCTAGACGACCTCATCTTCGTCCATCTTTAGGTTGTCGGCCATCATCTTCATCACCGACATCTGGTTGCAGCTCCTGCTCGATGGTGATTGCCGGTGGGGGTGGCTTCGAGGTGGATTAGTATTGATATAGGCTCTCCCAGCATTCGCTAGATGCATGACCATCCATGTTGGTTGCGGAGGACTCTAGTGGGCAACGTCTTGTGCCACCATACCTTAACTTGATGCAATTATTTATACCCATGCATATACTATCATCTCTCGACTGGTTCGCAACACTCACTCTTGTCGCTAACAGAGAAAAGAGGCCCACTTACTTGAGAATGGGGCACTAAGAGTCTAAGATACCGTTGGGCCACATGTTGATTGAGCGAGAACCCAGTGCCACTGACGATGTGCACGCATGGGGTACGAGTTCCAAGACCGAGACACACATGCTTCACTCTAAAACCTAGCTAGGGTGGTGGCGGCTCGCTAGGACGGCATGGACCAGAAAACAACATGACAGTTGACGACAGATGGGGGCCTCAAGCAAGCGGGTGGTTGGGTGCAGCTGTGACAGCCCGAGACCGATACTCCAAATGCCTCCTGCTATTTTCATTGTAGCCACATTAAATATTTGGTTATGGCATTCATCATCACATCATTCACATTGCATCGGCACTCCGTTGCCATCGATTTGTCAAAACTTGCATCCGTCTGTAGTTGCCGCTTGTCTGCATTGTCTTCATTTACCGTTCCAAGTCCAATCACACACTTGCACGAGCTAGCGACATCGTTAAATAATTATTTTCGAAATGGGATTAAAACATTCTCAGGATGGTTTGAAAGTTGACGTGCGGTCTTAATATTATGTAGGTATACCGCCTACCAATTTTTGTCCCATCCGGAGGACGTTTGGTACCCCAGCCGTTAAACTATAGCACACTATAGCTGGATAAATATCGGAAGTTTTCGTTATAAACCTTGTTGGCGGGCTGCCCGACTTCCCTCTCATCTCATCCCAACAACTCCACATAGCCCACCTAATCCTACCCTAACCCCCTCCACTTTAGAGCTATCTGATTGCGACCGGAGGGCTCCAAAACACCCCAAAAACCCTCAACCCTAACCATCCATGCTTGTTTAAGAAACTTCAACCCTGCCTAATTCTCATCGGTCAAATGTCTCGTCCAAGTTTGCTTTTGAATTCTTTCTGCTTCAACCTTCCTATTATTCATTGTTCTAGAGTGTCTCAACAATTCTGGCTGTGTTCCTCGTCATCATTCTCAGCATTTGAAGACCAAATAAGAGTTTTCTGATAAATTACATTCGCTCTCTTGAAGATTCGTGGTGCTAGCTTCATGCATCCTCTCAGTTGTTTCGAGTCGTCATAAATTCCTTTCATCACCGTCCCAAATCTTGTCATGAGTTGTTTTCGTTATGGATTCTCTGAAGCCCATCCTTTCAGAAGAGTTATTCATTCTCAGATTTTAGCTTTCATTCTCCTATTCTAAATTCAAGTCTCTTCATTCATCTCCAAATTCTTACTGCTACATCATTCAAGTATTCTCTAGTCATCGCGTGATCTCTTTGTTCTCTTGTATCTAAATTCCCTCAAGTATCTTCATTCATTTTCTAATTCGTCCCCGGTGATTCGTTCTCTTTTCTTCGTTCGTATCAAATTCTTATGATGGTTCTTTCAAGATTCCTCTTCCTTTTTATCATATCAATTCATTTGTTGTTTTCAAAATCGTACCGGTGGTCTGTTGAGTTTGTGCTATATCTCTCCTTAATACTTTTCAATGGTAATAAGTAGTATGCTAAATCCATTGCTGTTCATAAATTTAATTTGATGAAGGATGGACATATACTAGTTCTAATTCTTGTTTCCTCAAGGTAATTCAATTATTTCTTTTGGAGTTCGTTCATGATGAATGAATTCATAATTCCAAGTGAATTCATCTTCTATTTTTTGTAGTTCCAAGTTTTATCGGTATCTCATCATAGAGCTTTTTCTCTTTTCTTTATCGGTGTTCGAAGGAAATCATCGCAATGTTTCATCTTGTTGTTTTCAACCTTCACTTCCTTCATATCATTTCTTTCATTTCAGAGTTTCTTCCCGAAGGTTCTTCATGGTGGTTTGTGAACGATTTCTTTCATTCTTGAAGTGCCCTTCAAGATTCTCCTCGAAGTTAAGATCTGCCAAGCTATGCTCGGAAATAAACATGGTGTTCAACACATGTTTGGTTTTGAGTAGTTCAAGCATGTTTCATCTTCCATTCAAGTGTGCAAATCCTTTCTACCTTGTCTTTCGAGCTGGTCTTATGTAATTATTGACAAATTTCCCATCGTGTTTCATGACTCATAGGTTGTCAAGAATGAGATATTAAACCCACCATTTTCTCTTCGTTCAGGAGTTCCTTTCAGCCCATCAATCTCTTTGTTGGAGTTATCTTGGGTTTGGTTTCACCTAAATCCTTCCCTAAGGAATGTTGCCATTATGGTGTGTATTTGTGATCGAGGTTTTCTCTCTATCCTCTCGGTTAAAGAAGTTTTGCATCTCTCTGTTGCTCTCAAGCATCATATTTTCTGCAAAAGGCAGGTTTTAACCTCAGAATTTTGGAATGTTTCCATAAGGCCGTTTGAAGAATATCTATTGCTTGTTCACTATTTCAACAACTCCCTTCAACTCTTCTTCACAAGGATGCTCTTTCATGTTTAATTGTGTTAGAAGATGTTGGTTTCTCCTCTGTTCTTTTTGTCCCAAGTATCTAACTCAAATTCTTTTGCTAAGGAAGCATCGTGTTGGTGCTCTTTCCAAGTCCCTCGATGTTGCCAACTTCATGTTCTACCTATTATTTATATTTTCATCGGAATCTCATCCAGGTGCTTCCATTTTCTCAAGTTCATGTTCTATGCCTTGCTTCTCTTCAACTGGAGTGGTTTAAAATTCTTTCTCATCCTTGATGCCATCTGTTATGTCTTTCCAACCTCTAGGATTATTTGGTCTCACTCATTTGTCACAGAAGCAGCTTTATTTTACCTCTTTCTCTTCCTCTTCCTGTTCTCATTCCTAGATCTCAGGGAGAGATCTCTTGTAAGTGGGGGAGATTTGTGGCAGCCCGAGATCGACGCTCTAGATGCCTCCCACTATTTCCCCTGTAGACGCATCAATTATTTGGTTGTGGCATTAATCGTCATATCATTTGCATTGCATCAACACTCAGTTGCCATCATTTTTCCAAAACTTGCATGCATCCGTAGTTGCCACTTCTCTCCGTTGTCTTTGTTGATCGTTCCGAGTCCAACCACAAACTTGCATGTGCCCCCGGCATTGTTAAATAATTATTTTCAAAGTGGGATTAAAATATTCTCGTAATGGGTGAAAATTTTACGTGCAGTCTTAATATTATGTTAGTAGACCACCTGCCAAATTTCGTCGCATTCGAAAGTCGTTTGGTGTCAGGACCCCGACTCGATGTCACATCGATCTAGCTGGTAACACCTCATATCACTTTGCGGCCTCACGCACGGTATCCCCACGGGTGTCGTCTTACCTTTTCCCGGGACCGTTTGCGCCTTTTGGCTCGCGTATATGAAAGTGTCGCTAGCATCCATATGATAAAGAGCCCGGGCTGACATGACTAGTCGTAAACCCAAAGTGGCACAGACTTACAGGGACAGGCATCCATGACCCAGCTTCGAACGTGTCGGTCATCAGCAAGTGGGTCCGGGCTGTAGCACTGGGCTAGCAGGACTCCGGTAAACCGGGCTGTAGCGGGCTAACAGGACTCCGGTACTCAAAGCGTGACATTTCCCCGAAGGGACAGACACAGGAACGAAGAAGGACACATGCCGGCCGGCCTAAGTGTTCCAGAGCAGTAGCAAGCTACCATGGCTCAGCGGTAACACTAGGAGACATTTCCCGGTAAGAGAGGCTACTAAAGATAAACAACTAGATAGTCAGATTCCACACATACCAAGCATTTCAATCATACACACAATATGCTCGATATGTGCAAATACAACGAAGCATCACAACATGACTCTATGACACAAGTACTTTATCTAAGGCTCAGTGAGCCATACATAACATATACACAAAGGTACGGGTCTCACGACCCAACATACAAGTCATACAATCATACAAGCCAGCAGCGGAAGTGACTTGTCTGAGTACAGACAACTAGTAAAATAAAAGAGGCTTGGAAAGCCTCTGGCTATACTATGTGGTCCTTCACAAGCTCAGGGTCACCACCTGGGTCTTTAGCCTACTCGTTGATGTCAACGTCTACATAGAACCCATCAGAAGGGGTTGCAGCGTCTTCTGTAAAAATGTAGATTATAGCAACATGAGTACAAAGGTACTCAGCAAGACTTACATCAGATCCTACATACATGCATAGTATCAAGAAGGGTTGGTGGAGTTATTGCAGCAAGCCAGCTTTGACTCTTGGCTAGGCTATCCTACGATACTTCAACTTGAAATAGTTTTGCGCACACGAGTCCACTATTCACCACTTCAATACACTACCGAGGATCCACCTCCGTCCTCCTACGGAGGAGCCATCCTCGGCACTCACACTTATCTTGAGGCTTTTAGTAGTTTCCATTTACTTGTCTATGAACTGTATAGGCAACCAAGTAGTCCTTTACCGCGGACGCGGCTATTCGAATAGATCATGTTAACCCTGCAGGGGGTACTTCTTCATACACGCTCTCACCACTTACCGTCGTTTACACGACATGTACTCGGCAACTTTCAAGCGGAAGCCCAACGTGGGTGTCGGCCACGACCTACCTAATCACCTAAGCCTCCAGTCCAGGTTTATCGCCTATTCAGGTTCCATCCGCAGGGAGTCCGGCCGAGGTTTCCCATACGGCCACGAACGATGTGAACAGGGTTCCCGAGATACCTAACGGGTATTCGGTACACCCGGCCACGTACCTACCGCATCACAGCCCACCCCTACGGTCAGCGCTGTCCACGGCCTCCAGTAGGCTACAAACACCAGAAACTACTTGCAACTCCTGGACGGAGAACTAGGGTGAATAAGAAGTCGAGAGGGTCCATTGGTTTCGGGCCCAATGCATGGTAGTAGCTGATTCTTAAATCACACATACAGATCTCAGTGCTTAAGGTCGGCTTCAATGAAACAACCCACCATGTACTCCTACATGGCCTCTCATCGATACCTTTACCAAATCGTGTTCACCACACCACTCTCATTACCGTCATAATCATTTCACTCTAGCCCATCACCCAGATGAACCAGACCTGACACGACTCTAAGCATAGCAGGCATAGCAAGGTAGGAACAACACATACATATGGCTCAATCAACTCCTACACATGCTAGTGGGTTTCATCTAGTTACTGTGGCAATGACAGGTCATGCAGAGGAAATGGGTTCAACTACCGTAGCACACAGCAGTTTGAATCGCGTTGTCTTAATGCAGTAAAAGAGAGCAGGAGCGAGAACATGGGATTGTATCGATATGATCAAATGGTTGGTTGCTTGCCTGATGGTTCGATGCACGGATACGGTTCTTCGTTAGGGTAGTCACGGTACTCCTCGGGGACAGATCCTGTCGTAAAGGATAACGATACACAGGCATCACCAAACAATGTGCAACAATATGATGCATGCATGAAACATGGCAATATGAGTGTGTTGGGCTAATGCAACTAAACCCAGAAGGGTTTGAACAAATTTGAATCAAAGATTCAAATTTCAATTTCAAATATGGCCTTTTAAAGTGCTTTTCCTTGTTCTGATTAAAACATCCATTTAACTTGTTGGATCATGCATGAAAATAGTACAGATGGATAGATTGGATTTTTCTGATCATTTTTCATATATAATTTGTCCAATTTGGAGTTACAGAATAAAAGTTATGAATTTTTGAAGTTTAATTAATATTCTGGAATTTCCTGATTTAATTTAAATCCAGAAATATCATTTACTGCGTCAGCCTGACGTCACAGTGACATCAGCAGGTCAACAGGGCTGGCTCGGGTCAAACCTGACGTGTGGGGTCCACACGTCAGTGACACAGGGGCTAATCCCGTGTTGACCCGGGCTGGTTAGCTTTGACTAAGCCCTGGGGCCCACTTGTCAGCGTCAGTAGGTGGTGGTTTAGTGGCTAATTAACT
This sequence comes from Triticum dicoccoides, assembly GCF_002162155.2. Lineage (NCBI taxonomy): Eukaryota > Viridiplantae > Streptophyta > Magnoliopsida > Poales > Poaceae > Triticum > Triticum dicoccoides. The sequence continues at coordinate 99,709,822 of NC_041381.1, forward strand.
AGGCCATGTCAGCTTGCCGGAGTTCTGGCCGGCGGCGACCATCAGTGCGGCGGCGATAGTGGTTTTGGTCGTTTCGGCCACCAAATGAACCGCGGAGGCCACCGGAGTGAAGCTGAGGACGACCCGCGGCCCTTGGCGGAGTCCGTTGGGGTCGGGGTGGCCGGAGTCGACGGCGGCGAGCTCGGCTGCGGCGGCCGGGGTTCGGTCGTGCACGGGAACGGTGTTGCAGGGTGTTAGGGGGGGTGTTGGAGCGTGCTACGTGCTCCTAGTGAGATGTGGAGCACGATGGCGTGCTCGGTTGGGCGCTACGGCGATCGTGGCCACGACGGCGACATCGCCGGCGGCGTGAAGCTTTCGGCCGCGGTGGGGCTAGGGCCTAGGGGTCGGGAGAGAGCAGGGGAGAAGGGGGAAACGGTGGCGTAGCTCACCGCGGTTGCAGTGGGCGTCGAAGCGGGCTCGGGGACGCGTCGGAGACGACGAATTTGACGGCGACGGTGGTCGGAGTCCGAAGAGGGGAACGGCGACGTGGCGGCGATGCAGGGCTTCCGGCCGTGAGAGAGAGAGAGTGAGGGAGAGGAAGGAGAGAGCCGGGGAGAGTGAATGAGGTGTCGGCGAGGTCGGGGCGACGACCAGAAGACGATCCACGCGGCGCAACGACGACCAGGGCGATGCAGAGAGGCTGGGTGGTGCGTGGCGAGCTCGGGCGCGCCATGCTCACCTCCCTGCCTGCTCTGGCGAGGGGAAGCAGCTGGCTGGCACGGGCCAGCACAGTGCTGGGCCGGCTGGGCTGGGTCGGTTGCTGGCTGGGCCGGCCAGCTGGCTGGGCCGCACAGGTAAGTCTTCCCCTTTCTTTTCTGTTTTCTGTTTTTATTTAATATAACTGCAACTTTGTTGAATTAAATAAAATACCTAGGCAACTCCAAAAATCACCAAACTACTCCTGGTCCATAGTTGGATTATTTCCAACATGAAACATTTTAGTTTGGAGATATTTGAGCATTTAAATATTTTATATAATTTTAAATGCCCAAATTCAAATAGTTATGATTTAATTCAAAACCCTAGGATGGCCTAGGAAAATGTGCACCACTTTTGGCAGAGGTTCTGAACCAAGGCAAAAATGATGGGCATTTTAGAAGGGCATTTCAGGTTTATTGAAAAATTATTTTAGTAAACCCTAGTTGGTTTCAGAGGGGACTGGGGGCTCTGTCATCCCCATTTCAAGTTTCTGATGAATGAGTAAACATGATGCAACACTCTAATGCATAACTAGCTAGGGTGTGACAACTCACCCCCACTTAAAAGAATCTCGTCCCGAGATTTGGGTTCCTCCGGGAAGAAGGCGGGATATTCAAGTCGAAGATGATCCTCCCTTTCCCAGGTTGCTTCATCTTCAGAATGGTGCGACCATTGAACCTTGAGAAACTTGATATTATGACGTCGCGTGGTACGTTCGGCTTGATCGAGGATACGAATGGGGTACTCTCGATAGGTAAGATTATCTTGGAGATCAAGCGTTTCGTGGTCCACTTCACGGATAGGATCCGAGAAGCAACGCCTGAGTTGAGAAATGTGGAAGACATCGTGAACTCTGGAGAGGTGCGGAGGTAGTTCCAATTGGTAGGCAACTTCTCCTCGTTTGGCAAGAATGCGAAAAGGTCCAATGTAACGAGGAGCCAATTTGCCTTTGATACCGAAACGATGGGTTCCCTTCAGAGGGGTGACCCGAAGGTAAGCCTTCTCGTCAACCTCGAAAGTCATAGCCTTATGTTTTCGGTCATATTGACTCTTTTGACGAGATTGGGCTGTTTTCAACTTTTCACGAACGATACGAACTTGTTCTTCTGCTTCCTGAATCATATCCGGGCCAAAGAATTGTCTTTCCCCGGTCTCTGACCAGTTAAGGGGTGTTCGACATCGCCGTCCATAGAGGACTTCAAAAGGGGCTTTACCCAAGCTGGATTGATAGCTGTTGTTGTAAGCGAATTCGGCAAATGGAAGGCACTTCTCCCAGTCCATACCCAAAATGATATTAATATCCGAAGATTTAAGGGCTATCAAGGATGCAAGGAAAACAAGTCTGTCGACTTGGATCTCATTTCCGTAACTTACCCTAGAGGTCTGCCATCTAGACCCAGGGGTAGAGATTTCCATAGTGGATGGCAAGTCACAGAATGCAACGTTATGCAAACGGGCATAACTTTCAGATATAAAAGAATGAGAGGCTCCTGTATCGAAAAGAACGGATGCCGGGTGGCAATTAACAAGAAGCGTACCGAGAACGACGTTGGGGTCCTCTTGAGCTTCTTCGGCAGAGATACAGTTGACATGGCCACGTGAAGCGGTGACCGGTTTGGCATGGAACACCTTCCCTGTCGGCTTGCCACGGCCAACAGCTTTAGCAGATTGATTGGGGTTGGTCTGGGGACACTCGCGCATATAATGACCAGATTCCCCACACTTGAAACAAGTCACGGAACTGGTACGTGGAGGAGCATTATTGGATGGACCCCCATAGGGCTTGGCCGGTGCAGACTGTTGAACAGGGCGAGGCGCCTGGAAAGATGGCCTCGGTGTGAACCTGGGTGGCAGGGCGGTATTGGGTACCCACACGCGGCGTTTCTGAGGACCAGCACCGGATGAGGAACCCATATCACGTCCATGCTTGCGTGTTGCATCATAATCAGTCTGACCAGTTTCAGCACTGATGGCTTTGTTGACAAATTTTGAAAAAGATGTGCACTCATGCAGACGGAGGTCGCGGCGAAGCTCAGGGCTAAGGCCCTTTCGGAACCTTGCTTGCTTCTTGGCGTCAGTAGAAACTTCCTCAGTTGCATATCGTGCGAGATTACCAAACTCTCTGCTATAGGCATCCACAGAAAGTCGGCCTTGGGTGAAACTGCAAAATTCTTCACGTTTACAGTCCATGAGACCCTCCGGAATGTGATGTTCACGGAAAGCCTCACTGAACTCAGCCCAAGTGGTGACATGGCCCGCTGGGCGCATGGCTCCATAATTCTCCCACCATAGACTGGCGGGGCCTTCAAGATGATATGCAGCAAAGGTGACCTTGTCAGCCTCCGCTACCAGCGCGGAACGCAGTTTGTGAGAGATACTGCGAAGCCAGTCATCAGCGTCGAGGGGCTCGACGGAGTGATGGAACGTGGGTGGATGCAATTTGATAAAATCACTGAGTGATACCACGTTAGCCCTCTGATGGTGTGCTGTATTCTGTTCTATACGCTCCAACAAACGGTTTGTCTCCCGCTTGTTTCTCTCAGCTTCCATCATGACCTCGGCTAGTGAAGGAGGATGAGGCAGATTTCCATCCCTGGCTTCACTGCCTTCGGCCTGCTCTTGAGAAGCAGGGTTAGCGCGCGTGTTGACCATCCTAGGAAATCAAGACATTGTTTTAGTCAGGATGGTAAAATTCCGACATAGGATACATAAGGTAAGGAATAACTCGAAATGCAAGATGATCATCCGTATGACATGGTAGATACAGAAACTCCTTCTTTATTCCATCGTCATGCACACCATACAAGGTTTAGTACAAGACCAAACAAAGTACTATTATGGTGAGAAAAGGATTACATCTCGTCAGAGGCATTCCAAGCTCCTATACATTATTTTCTACACCTCCGGAAAGAGTACAAACTAGGACATATCCCACGAGTCACGCGGAACGATAGATGACACAGCTAGTGCGAACTAGTGATGCTACCCCTAACTCAGACCGATCCGTAGTAGTCCTCATAAAAGTCACCTCCATAGCCTAGAAGCTCAACATGTTCATCCGGAAACAGACGATCTCGCGGAGCTTGTGGACCATAGGGGCTAGGATGAGGCCTTGGACCAACAAACGGTGGCCTGCGGGGACCGCGAGGTGGGGTGATGCCTCCTACATCACGCCAAACCATCACGTCCGGCAGAGCAGATCTCACAGGATAGAGATCGCGCATATCCGAATATCCAGCTTGCACCGCCGGTGCGAACCGAGTCAAAGTGGCCCAGTGATCGGCACGGGTATTGAAGAGCTCTAACCTTAAGGCCCGATTTTCACGGTCCTTATCCTCGAGCATCTCAGCAGTGGTGCGAGTCCGTGAATCCTCCTGAGTGGAGTCAGCATAAATAGCTTGGAGATATCCTTGTGCTCCCGGAAGTGATCCTGGCATATACCGGAAGTCAGAGTCCCGAAATAAACCAGATCTGACTCGCATAATGGTCATCATAGAGTAGGTGGCATCCTGCACAGCCATCTCGATAGTAACCCCGAGTCCATAGGAGCAGTGAAGAGGCTCAGTGGATCCAGGATAAGATGGAAATATCCTGACAGTGCAGAGATACTGGCTTTGATTAAAATCTCGGAATTGCTCTTCGACCGTGTACTCAGGATACCAGCGGTATCCAGCCTCAGTCATTACCCTGACCAACTTAGCAGTATGGCCGGGTACATCTAGGCATCGAGTTAGGCGAACCACTTGATTGAGGTCGCGAGTGGCCATCTGAAAGCATAATCATAATGCAAGGCATTAGAATTTCTAGCAAAATTTCGGCAGCATAACAGCTGTAAATGCTCAAAAAGGATATTGAGACATTTGACAAAGGATTTCGTACACACCCAACATCATCATATCAAAGTTCTGGAACCATTCTAACAACATAATGTGGTAGTAGAACTGAACTAGGCTTGTAACCATCAAACTTATAAGGTACTACTGATTAGTAACACGTGATCCTGATAGAGAGAGTAGATCCTAATTCCTTAACCCCCGGTGGAAGAATGGACTGACTCAGATCAGAAAGTCATAAGGTATAAGGAGTAAAAAGAGCCTTACGTTCCAACCCACAAACAATTCCCCTACATATAACTAAAGAATTTCTAGACTAAACATCGACCAGTTTGGCTTGGAGAACCTACAGGCAGTCCTGCTCTGATGCCAACACTGTCAGGACCCCGACTCGATGTCACATCGATCTAGCTGGTAACACCTCATATCACTTTGCGGCCTCACGCACGGTATCCCCACGGGTGTCGTCTTACCTTTTCCCGGGACCGTTTGCGCCTTTTGGCTCGCGTATATGAAAGTGTCGCTAGCATCCATATGATAAAGAGCCCGGGCTGACATGACTAGTCGTAAACCCAAAGTGGCACAGACTTACAGGGACAGGCATCCATGACCCAGCTTCGAACGTGTCGGTCATCAGCAAGTGGGTCCGGGCTGTAGCACTGGGCTAGCAGGACTCCGGTAAACCGGGCTGTAGCGGGCTAACAGGACTCCGGTACTCAAAGCGTGACATTTCCCCGAAGGGACAGACACAGGAACGAAGAAGGACACATGCCGGCCAGCCTAAGTGTTCCAGAGCAGTAGCAAGCTACCATGGCTCAGCGGTAACACTAGGAGACATTTCCCGGTAAGAGAGGCTACTAAAGATAAACAACTAGATAGTCAGATCCCACACATACCAAGCATTTCAATCATACACACAATATGCTCGATATGTGCAAATACAACGAAGCATCACAACATGACTCTGACACAAGTACTTTATTTAAGGCTCAGTGAGCCATACATAACATACACACAAAGGTACGGGTCTCACGACCCAACATACAAGTCATACAATCATACAAGCCAGCAGCGGAAGTAACTTGTCTGAGTACAGACAACTAGTAAAATAAAAGAGGCTTGGAAAGCCCCTGGCTATACTATGTGGTCCTTCACAAGCTCAGGGTCACCACCTGGGTCTTTAGCCTACTCGTTGATGTCAACGTCTACATAGAACCCATCAGAAGGGGTTGCAGCGTCTTCTGTAAAAATGTAGATTATAGCAACATGAGTACAAAGGTACTCAGCAAGACTTACATCAGATCCTACATATATGCATAGTATCAAGAAGGGTTGGTGGAGTTATTGCAGCAAGCCAGCTTTGACTCTTGGCTAGGCTATCCTACGATACTTCAACTTGAAATAGTTTTGCGCACACGAGTCCACTATTCACCACTTCAATACACTACCGAGGATCCACCTCCGTCCTCCTACGGAGGAGCCATCCTCGGCACTCACACTTATCTTGAGGCTTTTAGTAGTTTCCATTTACTTGTCTATGAACTGTATAGGCAACCAAGTAGTCCTTTACCGCGGACGCGGCTATTCGAATAGATCATGTTAACCCTGCAGGGGGTACTTCTTCATACACGCTCTCACCACTTACCGTCGTTTACACGACATGTACTCGGCAACCTTCAAGCGGAAGCCCAACGTGGGTGTCGGCCACGACCTACCTAATCACCTAAGCCTCCAGTCCAGGTTTATCGCCTATTCAGGTTCCATCCACAGGGAGTCCGACCGAGGTTTCCCATACGGCCCCGAACAATGTGAACAGGGTTCCCGAGATACCTAACGGGTATTCGGTACACCCGGCCACGTACCTACCGCATCACAGCCCACCCCTACGGTCAGCGCTGTCCACGGCCTCCAGTAGGCTACAAACACCAGAAACTACTTGCAACTCCTGGACGGAGAACTAGGGTGAATAAGAAGTCGAGAGGGTCCATTGGTTTCGGGCCCAATGCATGGTAGTAGCTGATTCTTAAATCACACATACAGATCTCAGTGCTTAAGGTCGGCTTCAATGAAACAACCCACCATGTACTCCTACATGGCCTCTCATCGATACCTTTACCAAAACGTGTTCACCACACCACTCTCATTACCGACATAATCATTTCACTCTAGCCCATCACCCAGATGAACCAGACCTGACACGACTCTAAGCATAGCAGGCATAGCAAGGTAGGAACAAGACATACATATGGCTCAATCAACTCCTACACATGCTAGTGGGTTTCATCTAGTTACTGTGGCAATGACAGGTCATGCAGAGGAAATGGGTTCAACTACCGTAGCACACAGCAGTTTGAATCGCGTTGTCTTAATGCAGTAAAAGAGAGCAGGAGCGAGAACATGGGATTGTATCGATATGATCAAATGGTTGGTTGCTTGCCTGATGGTTCGATGCACGGATACGGTTCTTCGTTAGGGTAGTCACGGTACTCCTCGGGGACAGATCCTGTCGTAAAGGATAACGATACACAGGCATCACCAAACAATGTGCAACAATATGATGCATGCATGAAACATGGCAATATGAGTGTGTTGGGCTAATGCAACTAAAGCCAGAAGGGTTTGAACAAATTTGAATCAAAGATTCAAATTTCAATTTCAAATATGGCCTGCTTTTCCTTGTTCTGATTAAAACATCCATTTAACTTGTTGGATCATGCATGAAAATAGTACAGATGGATAGATTGGATTTTTCTGATCATTTTTCATATATAATTTGTCCAATTTGGAGTTACAGAATAAAAGTTATGAATTTTTGAAGTTTAATTAATATTCTGGAATTTCCTGATTTAATTTAAATCCAGAAATATCATTTACTGCGTCAGCCTGACGTCACAGTGACATCAGCAGGTCAACAGGGCTGGCTCGGGTCAAACCTGACGTGTGGGGTCCACACGTCAGTGACACAGGGCTAATCCCGTGTTGACCCGGGCTGGTTAGCTTTGACTAAGCCCTGGGGCCCACTTGTCAGCGTCAGTAGGTGGTGGTTTAGTGGCTAATTAACTAGGCCATGTCAGCTCGCCGGAGTTCTGGCCGGCGGCGACCATCAGTGCGGCGGCGATAGTGGTTTTGGTCGTTTCGGCCACCAAATGAACCGCGGAGGCCACCGGAGTGAAGCTGAGGACGACCCGCGGCTCTTGGCGGAGTCCGTTGGGGTCGGGGTGGCCGGAGTCGACGGCGGCGAGCTCGGCTGCGGCGGCCGGGGTTCGGTCATGCACGGGAACGGTGTTGCAGGGTGTTAGGGGGGGTGTTGGAGCGTGCTACGTGCTCCTAGTGAGATGTGGAGCACGATGGCGTGCTCGGTTGGGCGCTACGGCGATCGTGGCCACGACGGCGACATCGCCGGCGGCGTGAAGCTTTCGGCCGCGGTGGGGCTAGGGCCTAGGGGTCGGGAGAGAGCAGGGGAGAAGGGGGAAACGGTGGCGTAGCTCACCGCGGTTGCAGTGGGCGTCGAAGCGGGCTCGGGGACGCGTCGGAGACGACGAATTTGACGGCGACGGTGGTCGGAGTCCGAAGAGGGGAACGGCGACGTGGCGGCGATGCAGGGCTTCCGGCCGTGAGAGAGAGAGAGTGAGGGAGAGGAAGGAGAGAGCCGGGGAGAGTGAATGAGGTGTCGGCGAGGTCGGGGCGACGACCAGAAGACGATCCACGCGGCGCAACGGCGACCAGGGCGATGCAGAGAGGCTGGGTGGTGCGTGGCGAGCTCGGGCGCGCCATGCTCACCTCCCTGCCTGCTCTGGCGAGGGGAAGCAGCTGGCTGGCACGGGCCAGCACAGTGCTGGGCCGGCTGGGCTGGGTCGGTTGCTGGCTGGGCCGGCCAGCTGGCTGGGCCGCACAGGTAAGTCTTCCCCTTTCTTTTTTGTTTTCTGTTTTTATTTAATATAACTGCAACTTTGTTGAATTAAATAAAATACCTAGGCAACTCCAAAAATCACCAAACTACTCCTGGTCCATAGTTGGATTATTTCCAACATGAAACATTTTAGTTTGGAGATATTTGAGCATTTAAATATTTTATATAATTTTAAATGCCCAAATTCAAATAGTTATGATTTAATTCAAAACCCTAGGATGGCCTAGGAAAATGTGCACCACTTTTGGCAGAGGTTCTGAACCAAGGCAAAAATGATGGGCATTTTAGAAGGGCATTTCAGGTTTATTGAAAAATTATTTTAGTAAACCCTAGTTGGTTTCAGAGGGGACTGGTGGTTCTGTCATCCCCATTTCAAGTTTCTGATGAATGAGTAAACATGATGCAACACTCTAATGCATAACTAGCTAGGGTGTGACATTTGGTACCCTAGCCATTAAACTATAGACACACTATATCTGGTTAAATATATGATGTTTTTCTAATAAAACTGGTTACTGGGCTACCCAACTTCCCTCTCATCTCAGCCCAACAAATCTACATAGCCCACCTAAACCTACCCTAACCCCCTCCACTCTAGAGCCTCCCGATTGTGATCGCAGGGCTCCAACAACCCCCCAAAACCGACAACCCTTGCCATCCCTGCCTATTTAAGCAACCCCTACCCTGCATAATTTGGACCCTACCCCTCTTCCTCATTTTCCATGTGCAACCTCTCCACCGCCGCCACTTGGCCACCTTCTCCATCCTCGAGCCGTCGTGGCCCTGCGAGCCCATCGTAGACCTGCTCGAACCCATCTGGTCCCGAGCCAGTTCATGCGCCACCGCCATTAGTTCCTGCCTCCACCGCTTGCGCCCGAGCTCCCTTCACCCTGCCGCCAGCTCACCCTCGTGCGGGATCTCCCGTCGACTGGGGAGTTGCCAGAGACCGCTGCCGGAACAAGCCGACCTCACCGCCTCTTCTCCTTTTTCCTCCATCTCTCTCCCTTTACACTCTAACCCTCTCTCTCTGTTGTCGCCATGGACGCTACCCAAGCTCGGAGCACACGCCGCCACATCACCTCGCTGCCACCTCCGGCCAAATCTGGTGGCCACGACACCGCCCGATCCGTCCATCGATGCCGCAGCCGCGCCGAACCCTGCCATGGCCTCTGCTTCGCCCGCTGATACGCCCTCGTCCCAGGATCCGCCAAGCCTTCCAAACAAACGACATCTGGAACCGCTCCATCCTAATTTTCCTGCGAGGTCAAATTTTTGCCTGTCCTTAGATTTTTCACATCAGATTGCAATTTGTGATGGTAACATTGTCCATTTTGTCCAATAGAAATGATCTTTCTATGAAAAGTGATCTACTCTCTTTGGGCTTAATGATGGTTGCATTTGCATCCTTGATAGGATTCATCTACATGTTGTAATCTCTGTTCCAAAAGTGCATCAAGTCGTAATCTGTAGAAAATTGTTAAAACATTCAAACTTACATTGATCCTTGCCACCTATCCATAACTCATATGCATATGACTCCTTCACGTGTTTTGCACTATGAAATATTTATTTTAATGCCATTCCCATGGATGCCATGTCAAGTTTCTTTAGCATGTCTCTTTCTTGCTCTTAAGTGGCTATCATGATATAAATACATTCCTGTTAACAGAAAGTTTCATTTTGTGAAAATCATAGTAATTAATAAATGCTTCCTATGAATTTGAGCCTATGAAGTAAAATGAACATTTCAGTGTCTAATGCATGCACATATTTTTCATAAATATTGAAATTGGTTTACTTAATGATTAGTGCATCTCAATTCAGCATCATAATGTTACTGTTTTGCAAATCTCAGATTTTCCCGAAGTCTCTAAAACATAGCAAAACAAAGCATTTTGCATAAAACATATTAAACTAACCTTGATGCCTATGAACCTGACCTTATATGAAAAGTGTAGCATGTTAAACCAACTATAAATGCAGATCCTTTTCATACATTTTAGCAACACCCATATTGATGTTCTGTTGCTCCCAAGTAGGCATCTTGTTGTTTTGGCAGATTACAATCAACACAAGTTGTTCAGGTATGTGATGGATGATGCTATATGTATCCAGTTTGCTTGATATTTTGTTCATGTAAACATACATGCATCTAAAATTGTAATTGTTTCATTCTAGGCAATGTGTTTGGTTACAACTATGGGAACACATTTGATTAACTGAAGAAATGGTGGTTGCGATCCACTCTTTTAAGATGTCAAAGATTTTTGCACCAAAAATCGCGTTCAGATACTAAATATGGATGCCATCTTTAGTAAATCGGGAAAATCAAGAAAAGATGGGACAAAAAATGTCACTATTGATCATTTTTCCATGTGGACACCTTCTTTGCTGTTATAGACTCCATCACCACAAAGGTTGATCATCATTTTAACGAGGTATCTTCAGAACTGCTCCAGAACTTCTCTTCTCTTGACCCTAGAGACTCATTTTATAGGTTCAATGTGAAAAAGCTTGAGAATCATACAGATTTATCAAGAGTATTTCTCTTAGTATGAACGTGAACATATAGAAGATAACCTTGAGATATTCATTATTTATACGAGAAGAATTGAAAACATGTCATGCTATTTGCATGCTTGGCTAAAAAGATAGTTAAAATTGAACAATACATCATGTTTACTATGATTTATCACCTCATTGAGTTGGCCTTGCTAGTACCAGTAGTGATGAAAACAATTTAAAGAGCCTTCTCAGCAACGAAAATCCTTAAGACCGCGTTGCACAGCATGATGTCTCGTGGTTGGCTTAGATATTCGGTAGTGTGTTACATTAAGCGAGGAGGGATATTCAAAAGTCTTCATTGTGGTAAAATTAAGAAAGATTTTCAGAAAGATGGTAGGGCATTACCATTGCCTGGGTCTTCTAAACATCATTGGAAGTTTCATTATCCATATGTTTCCGATTAACGAGTAAAATTTCTCGTGTTGCATTAGTGGGATTTCATATGCCTCGTCGAGAATAGCTATGTTATGAACATGCTTGAGATTTATCATATTTGGTGAGAACTGCTAAAAAACATGATGATTTGTATGCCTGTTTTTGAATCTCGGAGGGTTATAAGCAAAATTTGACACTGGTGTTTGATATTTTTTGTAGCTAGATACAATTTTTTAGTTGTTTGCATTTACATCTTTGAGGTTAGCTATAGTTGGTTTTTTAGCAAAAGCAAGATTTGGTAGAATTTATAAGAATAATATCCCAAATCAAGGGTAATTATTTTGGTATTGATTAACACCTATACATGGGCGAAAAATGTACAATGCTGGTCTACACGCGTCTTGTCCATCTATATAACAATGAACCCTAAAAAAATCTCCTTTCTTTTGAAATTGTCGGGTTTCCGTGGTGCCTGTCATGATTTTAAGATCAGCGGACCATGCATGTTGTCATGATCCAATATTAATTTATAGATGCGATCTTTGGACATTTTCTCTTTTCTGTAATCACTACTAATTACAGGGATTAAAAATATATATCATTTGTGTCGTCGTTACTCTTTTTATACTCTAACCTCGCAGATTTCGTTTCACATCCTATCCTTACAAGTTTTCCTCGCCTTCGTTGTTCCTAACTAGTAAGTCCCAGACTTAGACACAAGTGGGTAATATTTGTCAAGCCTAGTGACACCATGGAGACCATGAACGTCAAGTATCGTAATGACTTCGTCAAGAAGGTGAGGCAGGCGACCGTGGCATCGGCAGTGGAAGGGTGAAGTACAAGGAGTGCGGCAGGAACCATGCGCTGGCTAGCGATGGGCACGTTGTAGACGGTTGCGGGGAGTGAATGCTGTTTGGGGACCTCAACCCCGCTGATGCTTCGTCATACAAGTGAACGACCTGCGGATGACACCATAGCTTCCACCGCAAAGGTGATGACGGAGAGGTCGCCGCCACTGCTGCCCGGGCAGCAGCAGCGGCGACCTCTCCATCATCTTCTTGCGGTGCAAGCTGTCGTGGCAAGCGCAGGCCGCCCACCTGTATGATGATGCGTCAGCAGGGTTCAGGTCCCCCAACGACATCCACTCCCTGCAGCTGTCCACGACGCACCCACGGCTGGCTAGCGCGTGGTTCCTGCCACACTCCTTGTACTTCACCCCTTCCATCGCCGGCACCACAACCGCGTGCTTCACCTTCTTGTCGAAGCCCTTAGGGTACTTGACGTCCATGGCCCCCCTGGTGTCACTCGGCTTGACAAAGATTACCCACTAGTGACTAAGGCTTGGATTTACTAGTTAGGATCAACGATGGCGAGTAAAACTCGTAAGGATATGATGTGAAATGGAGTCTGTGAGTTTAGGGTATAAAAAGAGCAACAACGACTCTAAAGATAGATATTATTAATCTATGTAATTAGTAGTGACTTTAGAAAAGATAAAATCTCCAAAGATCATAGTGATAAATTAATATTGGATCATGACAACATGCATGGACCACTGATCATAAAATTAAGATGGGCACCATGGAAACCTGGCCATTTTTTGTTTGACCTTGCTCATTTTTTAGCTGTCAAATTACTCCTACATTGTGACTAGATTTTTTTCTCAAAAAATAGCTTTTTTCAGGGGTCATCGTCACATAGATGGACATGACGCGTGTAGACCACCGTTGTACATTTTTTGCCCATGTATAGTTGTTAAACAATACAAAAATAATTACCCTGGATTTGAGATGTTATCCTATATACCTAGGAGATCCACCCCAACTAACCTATTTATCTTGACATGTAGCATATCCACCTCAACATGTATGCCCCACACGTGCCACCTTCTGGCACGTCAGCGACTCTTTACATGGAGCGTTCAGTTACCAATGTGCAAAATCAACTATCCACCTGCCTTCTTTCAATATCCACTTTCCAGCCATAAGAGCATCTCTAGCAGACCCCTTATAATGTTGACCCGCAAAATGTGTTTACAGTTCGCGGAAAAACAACTTTTTGGGCCGACGCGTAGGATATCCGTTTTTAGGGGTTCGCTTTGCGGGTTCTGCTCGGCCGCCGCCCACACGGGCCCGTAAATCAGTAATTTGCATTTCAATTTCGGGCATGAAAAAACGTTTCTTTGTTTCTTTACTTTCTTCAAGGGCATTGGATACATAATAATTCACCAAATCTTTGCTGGAATAGCAAGACAAAAGAAAACAAGAACCACAATTAGGCCTTGTACAATGGGAGGTGCTTAGAGAAATAAACCAGGCTTTTCTTAAGCACCAGTGCTTATTTGTACAGGATAGACGCTTAACTAAGCGCCTCTCCTGTAGAAATAGGCACCGGTATTTTAGAAAAACCCGGTTTATTTTTCTAAGCATCTCTCTAAGCACCTCCCATTGCACAAGGCCTTAGGAGTTTTAGAAGATATCCAACTTCCATAACTGCTCTCACTAGTTCGACCAACATCTTCTCCACGCCTTGATTGTTGATCTGCGGATTCTCTAAATTGCATTCTTCATTCTTCTTCTTTGATTCTAAAGAAGTACACATTGCTTCCCCTCTAGTTTCTTGTGTAATTGCACATGTAGCCGCATCATTAGCCTCAATTCAACAAACGAGTGCACGAACATCAATTAAGTTTCTTCCTATCAATAAATCGATCTATTCTTCTTCCCTATACCAAAATGAGCATCTGCCTTCGTACACACATGATCATCTCAATAATCTACCGAAATTGAAACGAATAGGTTGACAAAGTCGAATGAAAACAAGAACATGCCTTGTAGTTTTCGCATTTGAAGAATACCCATCTGGGGTGTTTCGGCGTGCTAGATGTTAGCTGCAGCATTGTTTGTGTGCAGTCATTGCACTGTATGAGCTGCACCGACGAGCAGGCGAGCCGCTGCGCTAGTGCCAACCCGGGGTGACAGACGGCCGTGTCCTTGCCGGCAAACCGATGACGACGCCTGGAGGATGAACCAGTACCTGCATGCAGCGTTGGGGATTTACCGGGGCTGTGCGGGGTGCTCCCTGACCAATCCATGGCTTGGCGCAGCCGCCGGTGGCGGGATATGCTAGAACTAGCTGCTACGACAAACAGCCGTCGATCTGCAACTTTTTGGCCGGCTGAGGTAGGAGGAAGTGGTGAGGGACAATCTTGGGCGTGTGGCGGCCCGCCAGTGTGATCCCACCGGCTTGTATGGTCGGAATCATTGGCGGTGGCACGGCGGAGGTGGGTGGGGAAAAGCACGGGCTGAATTGACCCTCCCACCAACCGCTCCCGCTATATACAAGGCACCGATGGGGCGAGGGGAGAAACTGTATTTTCGTTGGTTGGGGTGGGAATTTTGCGGGGCCCCGCTAAAATATTTACGGGTGTGACGCGTTTGCGGGGTGCGATCGGACAGTTTTTCTCATGCGGACCCATATTTTGATGGTTATTTTATGGGTCAGGGCATTATACGGGTTTGCTAGAGATGCTCGAAATCGCGGATGCCTATCTCCCTCCCTCGGAAATAAACACAAACCAATTGACCTCTCTCCCCCCAGAAAAATTGACGCCAGTTTTCTCCTTGGCTACAGGGGCAACACGTGGGAGCCGATCTGTGCACCAAGGGTCCTCCCATGGTGTATGATTGCACGTTGTATTGCTCCTATGCATAGGCACATATATATGATGTAAAAGGTGGGCCATGGACCTCAACTATACAAGAAACTAGGAGGCGTTGGCCACCGCACAATACTGAGCCTTAGCACTGGAACGAGAGACCGTAGGCAGCCGCTTCGACGACCATGAGATAAGTGAGGGTCCAAGGTAGATACAATAGCCCGAGGTGGAGTGACGAGTGTCAGGGAAGCCCGCCCAGTCTACATCGGAGTAGGCGGTGAGGGCAGTGTCGGCGGAGGCGTGAAGCGCGACGCCAAGATCCATAGTGCCACAGACATAGTGGAGAATCCGCTTGACGGCAGCCCAATGAATGTCTCGAGGAGCATGCATATGAAGACACACCTGCTGCACGGCATACTGGATCTCCATTCGGGTCAGAGTGAGGTACTGGAGAGCACCAACGATAGACCGACAGAAAGCAGCATTCAAAGCAGGAGAACCACCTGTGGCAGAAAGCTTGGCCTTCGTTCGACACGCGTGGCAGTGGGCTTGCAGTTAAGCATGCTGGCACGCTCTAGGAGCTCATGAGGGTACTTCTTCTGATGAAGGAAGAAGCCATCCGGATGGCGCACCACCTCGACACCGAGGAAGTAGTGAAAATGACCCAAGTCCTTGATGGCGAACTCAGCGCGAAGACGAGCCGTGAGCTGACAGAGGAGACCAGTCGTACATGCCGTCATGATGATGTCATCAACATAGAGCAGCAAGTAGGCCGTGTCAGAGCCCTAATGATAGACGAAGAGCGAGGCGTCCGAGCGGGTAGAGTGGAACCCAAGCTGGTGGAGAAATATAATGTTTGTTCGGGCCGCTTCATCCAACAATACCGCCGAATCATAGTAAGACGTTGGTGGTAAGCAATATGACTATTATCACCCAGAACACTTTGTGTTCTACTCGTGCATAAAACATCTACACGTAGACATGGCTCGGATGCCACTATTGGATAACATAGTATTTCAAAACTTTCCTACGATCATGCAAGATTTGTCTAGGAGATCCATAGCAATGAGACGGGAGAGTGTGTCCACGTACCCTTGTAGACCCAAAGCGGAAGCGTTTAGTAACGTGGTTGATGTAGTCGAACGTCTTTGCGATCCAACCGATCCAACCGATCCAAGTACCAAACGTATGACACCTCCGTGTTCAGCATACGTTCAGCTCGATGACGTCCGTCGTGCTATTGATCTAGTTGAGGATGAGGGTAAGTTCCGTTAGCATGACGGCGTGGCGACGGTGATGATGATGTTACCTGCGCAGGGCTTTGCCTAAGCACTAGAACGATATGATCGAGGTGTGTAACTGTGGAGGAGGGCACCGCACACGACTAAGGAAAAACTTTGTATGTTCTAGGGTGCCACCTGCCCCCGTATATAAATGAGGGAGGGGACGGCCGGCCAGCCAGGCTAGGCGCGCTAGGAGAAGGGGAATCCTACTAGGACTCCAAGTACTAGTAGGTTTCCACCTAAAGGAGAAGGGGGAAGGAAGGGAGAGGGGGGCCGCGCCCCCAACCCCTTGTCCAATTCGGACTGGGCTTGGGGGAGGGGGGGGGGCGCCACCTCCTCGCCGCTGCCAATCCTGCCCACTCGGGCCCACTAACGCCTAACAACTCTCTGAGGGGTTCCGGTAACCTCCCGGTACTCCAAAAAATACCCGAATTTTTCTGGAACCATTCTGATGTGTGAATATAGACGTCCAATATATCAATCTTTATGTATCGACCATTTCGATACTCCTCGTCATGTTTGTGATCTCATCTGGGACTCCGAACAAACTTCAGTCATTGTCGTGGAAAGGTCACGGCAAATGTCCTAGCAAAAGGACATAGTCGTGGAGCCATCGCAACTAGGAAGCTTGAAGGGGTTAAAACAGGACAAAGGACACGAGAGTTTATACACGTTCGGCCCCTTGCGGTGAAGGTAAAGGCCTAATCCAGTTGAGGCGGTATTTCTTATGTCTCGATTACCAGGGAGTGAAATACGCTTGACCTAGATCTCGATCTAATCTTACTTGTCCTGAACCGCCACCGGGTCGTCCCTTTATATACAGAGGTCGACGCCCAGCGGCCCATAGAGTCCCGGCCGGCTCATAAATAGTATCGGGCTCGGTGACTATCTATTCTTGCTTTACAATAAAAGTCGTACATACATGGCGGTTTATCTCTCTAGGCCTTAAGCACCTTGGGGCCTTGGGCCCTTAGCTGAACCGCCATCTTCAAATATCTTCGTGGGCTTCATAATGATGAATCGCCATAGGTATGACCCGGCCCCTCCTGGGAAAATAAAAAAAGAAAAGGCCCAAAGAAAAAAAGAGGCCATAAAAAGATAAAAAAGAGAAAAGGCCCAAATAAACAAAAAATGAGAGAAAAAGAGAGAAAGGGTGTCGGTGTCAAAACCGGCGGATCTCGGGTAGGGGGTCCCAAGCAGTGCGTCTTAGGATCAATGGTAACAGGAGGCAAGGGACACAATGTTTACCCAGGTTCGGGCTTTCTCGATGGAGGTAAAACCCTACGTCCTGCTTGATTGATATTGATGATGTGGGTATTACAAAAGTTGATCTACCACGAGATCAGAGAGGCTAAACCAAAGAAGCTAGCCTATGGTATGATTGTTGTTGTATATGTCTATCGACTAGCCTGGCCCCGGTTTATATAATGCACCAGAGACCTAGGATAACAAGAGTCCTAGCCGAATACGCCGGTGGGGGAGGAGTCCTTGTCTTGATCGCCAAGTCTTGTTGATTCTTCCTTGTATGCGGCAGCTGTCCGGACCGGCCCATGAGTATACGGCCATGGGGGTCCTCGGCCCAATCCAACTGACCGGGAGACGACGCGTTGAGTACCCCCTAGTCCAGGACACCGTCAATAGCCCCCTGAACCGATCTTCAAGTTATGGACGTTCCTCGATTCTTCTGAACTGTTCTTCATCTTCGGTTCCCGGTCTTGAAAACTGGTTCAACAAATCTTCTCATCTTCTATCTTGAGGATCGCCGAAATGCATTCGACGAGTTTACGCATTGGGTATCCGAGGAGCCCCTTTAAGTTTACGGCCTTTATCAATGCCTTGTTATTTTTATGCCATGCCTCGGGTTTGAAGTTGTTCCCGGGTGGCAACGTCCTCTTGCGTCCGAGCTCCAACGCCGGACTGCATTCGAGGTATCTTTTGCAGCCGAGCACCAATGCCGGACTGCTTCCCAGCTCTAACGCCGGATTATGTATCCGAGCTCCAACGCCGGACTATATCCGAGCTCCAACGTCGGACTATGTATCCGAGCTCCAACACCGGACTTTATCCGAGGTGTCATAAATCACCTTGGTTCAAAGAAGTTTGAAGGAGTTTAACCGAGCTTAATGCCGGAAATGCCCTCTAAGGAGCCAGCCACTTGTATCCGAGCTATATGTCGAACTGCTTCCGAGGTGGTTAAGCACCTCGGTCATGGGCTGATTTTTGGTCAATGTTTTTTATTGATGTAATTTATTCTCTGACGAGATATATAGCCAGTAGCCCTCAAGGTATGTATCGGTCTAAAACCCGGGATGCACCTAAAGGATGACATAAGACCGCTGATCCCCGTAGCCGCTGAGACTCAGGTTGATTTGCAAAATCGGTCTGAGGATCAAGTCCTAGCTCGGCAGAATACTTCGGAACACAAAAAGCGGCGTGCTCAGTCCTCGAGACTCAGGTTGGGTGCGGCCGACCAACCTGAGGATCAAAATCTCCTCGGAAACTGTATTACACTGAGGATTTTCTGCATAGAACAAGCAATGCAGTAGCCCCCGAGACACTGGTCGGGTGGCAACACCAGATCAGGGGATCAATGTGCCCCTTTAATATTTTAAATAATAAGCCCGAAGCCCAGTAGCCCCCGAGCCTTAATGCGGGCACAAGCGGCCGAATTAAGGATCAATATCCATAGTAAAATCACAAATTATGTGTAATGACTCAATGTATCCAAGTACTTTATGTCATTAATGCTCGGATCCGCATTGTACAAAACTTTGTTGACCGACCATGAGCTTCAACCTCCTCGGCCGGTAGCCGGGGAGTGTTTGTCCCACTTTATAAAGCCTTTATGAGGACAAAGATTTACGACAAACAAGGCAATCTGGTCATACGGCTTTCTAAACAAAGGTACGCAGAGAGATATGTTATATTGCTGTTTAACAGAAGAAATGTCTTCCAAAGAAAATAGTCCCGCTATCGGTTCCTTTCTTTGGGTTGTCATGCTAACCATGATCATGAAACCTCAGCTCCAATGTAAGAGCAAAAGATCGAGGATTTAGTTTGGGAGGCCAGTTAATAGCCCCCGGTAGTGTTCGGCGACACTCGAGGTCAAGCCGGAAACACTTCGGCCAATGTTATGAATGGCCCGTCATTTAATATAGTCATCAGATCGCTGACCAGCTTACACCTATTGTGACAGTCAGTTTTCGGCTTTCTCCACTGAGGTGCTTGACCATGCGAGCTGGAAGCACAATCGCAGTGGTTCTCCCTTTGCACACCTAGCCGAACAAAGCGGAACATAGGAGGCAAGCGTGGGAGCCGAGCAACCCAACTATTGATCGAAGACACAATTCGAAGCTGATGCATATATAGCAATATCCGAGAATGTTTTTGCCGAATCTCTAAAGGTGTCCGGCGTTGCACTGCGAGACTTGTGCTGAAAACACACAAATAGTTAAAAGTGCCAAAAGCTTGGAAAACCAAAAAACGTCAGTAAAAACATGACGTCCGAACAAGATCAAGTGTTCGGTGCCAATCCGAAAATTGGACTTTAGAAAAAAAGTGCTTCTGCCGTGCTTTAACTTTGCAACGACTAAGAAGAAAAACACTTAGTATGAAACGGCTCAAATAAACATAAGAGCCCACAAGCGACTTGGGTAAAAGTTGACTATAAAATGTAAGGTGACATGTAGAATGCCTTCTAGCAGGATTGTAGATCGTTTGTCGTAGCGGACCTTTTCGCTTCAACCTCTGGACCCAATAGTCTGGAGTGTGTCCGAATACCCTCGCGGTTATAAAAACCGGGGCATGCGTGGAGACCAGGCGTAGGGGTCATTAGTGCTTTATCAGGCAAGTGCCCAACTAGTTATGTTATATTACATGGTTAGTAAGAAACATCTTCCAGGGAGAATAGTTCCGTTAGGGGTTCCTTTCCCTGGGAGGCATGCCCTAAAGTGCATGTCCGGACTGCGAAAAGAGCAGAAAAACATCTGGGGGCAGGTAAATAAATAGGTAAGAAATCATCTTTTAGTTCACCGACCGAGTATTCCCTTAAGAACGCTAGCTTTCGGCTTCACCCAGTCTGAGGTACACATTCGGCTGACCCGGCAGTAACAATCGCAGAGGTGCTCCCTTTATCACCTAGCCGAACAATCGGGAACGTAGGGGTAAGCACAGGAGCCAGGCAACCCAGCTTGGCCAAAACTTAAGTCATATCGATGCATATAATGGTGAATAAAAGGTACATGCGGAAGTGTGACACATGTGTTGGGCATAAAGCCCGTATTAATAAGATTCTGTTAAAGAAGCCCGCAGGTATAATGAGCGCGGTTTGTGCGTCAAGTGTGTGCGAACACAGTTTCGACAAGGAAAATTTTTACAAGCAATTTCTTACAAAAAAGTAAAATTCTTGGTCGAACCGAACACAAGTTAGAAATTTAAAACTTTGAGCATGAAGGCAACTTAGCTGGTTAATGTGTTCGCTATTGACGACGCGGTCCGAGCTTGATGCGGGACAAGGTTCCATCCCCCAAGCCGGTCCCGAGGTGGCGGAGCAAGGAGCTCGGCACTCCGAAGTGGTGACATAGCACGGTCAATGCAGGATGGCAGAGTGATGCCGAAGTCCCCGGCATGGGGTAATGAAGTGTTGACGAAGCCCCCCGTCCAGCCGAGGTAACGTCAAAGGATATAGTCCGGCTGGATCATTTTCCTGTGCAGAAAAAATAGTGCAGACCGGGGATAATAGTAATAATAGGAATTAAGAAAATGTGGCATAATAAATAATTTATGCAAAGTGAGTAGTAAAAGAAATATGGCCTGGCGCCGAAGTCGATGTCGATGCAGGTCATCGGCGTAATGCAATAAAGGCGTGGCAAAGCCTGGATTCACAGGTCGGTCCAAGTTCCGGATGCGGCGTTCGCCGGACTGTGTACGGAAACTGACCGAACCATCATGCGACCGTCGATAATGCGGCCACCATTTGATAGACCTGTGTACATATGCTGGACTAACCAGAGTAATAATTCCTTGGGAAAAATTTAACCCAAATAAGCAAAAAGAAATACTAGGATTAATAGCACCTGGTTTATTTGTTGTAGCAATCCGAAGGAAGGTGATTCCCAAAATTGGGACTCGATCCGCGCACCCATGCCTGGTCGGCTAGTGACGCCGAAGTGTCCGGAGTAGGTTGATGAAGAGATGGCGAAGCCCCTGGTCCAGCCAAGATGCCGAAGTAGGTCGGCGTGATGGACACCAGCTTGAAGAAGCAATAGTGCGGCCCTGCCGATGCAGGTCGTGATGTGGTTGATGCCGGCTTGATGAAGCGACTGTGCAACGATGCCGGTATGCCCGCTCCGTGTAATCCGTGGGGCGGCGATGTTGGTGATGATTTATCCTTCGCGATGCCGGACTCTTGTTCGGCTTGCCAAGATGATGATCCGAAGAAGTTGAGCTTGGCTCAACAAAGTGACGACGTGTCTAGCGCAGGTCGGCAGCCGTGGAGCAATATTGCCGGACTGGTTTGACACCAGCATGATGTTAAAGATCATGTTCAAAAGATCTTAAAGTTAGTGGGATGTGTTCGGGAACAAAACACAATACCCCATACAAAATTTCCTTCAAAAAGGATGTCCGAAATCCCGTACATAAAAAAGACGAACTCGGGTCGGATTCGTTTTCGCGCAGAAAACAGATCCAAAAAGTGATGCACTAATCGGAAGTTTCCCGGAGTTTGGACGGTCGGATCGAGCTGAATTTTTGGCAGGTGGTAGATAAGGGAATTCCGCAGCCAATCAACGGTTGGATCCTCCAAACGACATCCGAGCTAGACGGTGGACACCACGCCCTAAACTCATCCAGATTCTCGTCCAGATTCAACATGGCTCTGGTATATCGGAGATTGCCGGAGATTCCTCCATCGGAACTCGATGAAATTTTTGCAGGGTTGTTGTAGACTTAATTCCGCATAATTCCAACGAACTAATCGTTTAGGCGACACTCGAGGATGCGGTGACGACGGATACAAGTTTGTTGTCCAGAAAAACAGCACGGTCGACTGTGGGCAATGTTGACGTTGAGCCACCGAGCTCCATGGATGACTCCTCCATGATCTTGATAGAGATCGGAGTTGGTGTTAATGAAGTCCTTCATCCGAACATGACGATCAGAGGTAGGGCGCAGTCCTCGGTCAAGCCAAGGTGACTAGTCGAGCTGGTGACGAAGAAGCCGACGTTGCAGTTGACCTGAAGTCGAGCCATTGATCCTTTCGCCGATCACACAGCGGAACTCTCAATGAAAGCACCAATGTCGGTGTCAAAAGCGGCGGATCTCGGGTAGGGGGTCCCAAGAAGTGCGTCTTAGGATCAATGGTAATAGGAGGCAAGGGACACAATGTTTACCCAGGTTCGCGCCCTCTCGATGGAGGTAAAATCCTACGTCCTGCTTGATTGATATTGATGATGTGGGTATTACAAGAGTTGATCTACCACGAGATCAGAGAGGCTAAACCCTAGAAGCTAGCCTATGGTATGATTGTTGTTGTATATGTCTATCGACTAGCCTGGCCCCGGTTTATATAATACACCAGAGGCCTAGGATAACAAGAGTCCTAGCCGAATACGCCGGTAGGGGAGGAGTCCTTGTCTTGATCGCCAAGTATTGTTGATTCTTCCTTGTATGCGGCAGCTGTCCGGACCGGCCCATGAGTATACGGCCATGGGGGTCCTCGGCCCAATCCAACTGATCGGGAGACGACGTGTTGAGTACCCCCTAGTCCAGAACACCGTCAAAGGGCAATGCTACTATCCTTATACCACACTTTTACTTCAAAGTAGCACGATGATCTTCATGATACAGAGTCTCCTATATTGTCACTTTCATATACTAGTGGGAATTTTTTATTATAGAACTTGACTTGTATATTCCAATGATGGGCTTCCTCAAAAGTGCCCTAGGTCTTCATGAGCAAGCAAGTTGGATGCACACCCACTTAGTCTTCTTGTTGAGCTTTCATACACTTATAGCTCTAGTTCATCCGTTTCATGGCAATCCCTACTCACTCACATTGATATCTATTAATGGACATCTCCATAGCCCGTTGATACGCCTAGTTGATGTGAGACTAACTTCTCCTTGTTGTCTTCTCCACAACCACCATTCTATTCCAAATATAGTGCTATGTCCATGGCTCACAATCATGTATTGCGTGAAGATTGAAAAAGTTTGAGAACATCAAAAGAATGAAACAATTGCTTGGCTTGTCATCAGGGTTATGCATGATTAAATACTTTGTGTGATGAAGATAGAGCATAACCAGACTATATGATTTTGTAGGGATAACTTTCTTTGGCCATGTTATTTTGAGAAGACATGATTGCTTTGTTAGTATGCTTGAAGTATTATTATTTTATGTCAATATTAAACTTTTGTTTTGAATATTATGGATCTGAATATTCTTGCCACAATAGAGAAGATTACATTGATAAATATGTTAGGTAGCATTCCACATAGAAAATTTCTGTTTTTAGCATTTACCTACTCAAGGACGAGCAGGAATTAAGCTTGAGGATGCTTGATATGTCTCCAACATATCTATAATTTTGATGTATTCATGCGATGTTTATAATTTTGATGTATTCATGCCATGTTTATAATATTTTTACATGATTTTGGTATGATTTGGTTAGAACTAACCCAGACTGATGCTGTTTTCAGCAAAACTACCGTGATGTTGTTTTTGTGAAGAAATAAAAGTTCTCGGAATGCGCTGAAAATCAACGTAGATTTTTTCTGGAAAATATAAAAAATACTAGAACTAAGAGTTACCGGAGAGGAGGCTCATGGGGCCCACGAAGGTGGAGGGTGCGCCCACCCCCCTAGGGCACGCCCCCTGCCTCGTGGACACCCCGTGGGTCCCCCTAACTTGTTCTCGACGCCAGGCCCTCCTATAAATACCCAAACCTCCAGAAATAAACCTAGGCCTTGAGTTCCGCCGCCGCAAGACTCTGTAGCCACCAAAAACCTCTCGCGTGCCCGTTCCGGCACCCTGCCGAAGGGGGAATCTATCGTCGGTGGCCATCTTCATCATCCCGGCACTCTCCATGATGAGGAGGGAGTAGCTCACCCTCGGGGCTCAGGGTATGTACTAGTAGCTATGTGTTTGATCTCTCTCTCTCTCTCTCTCTCTCTCTCTCTCTCTCCCTCTCTCTCGTGTTCTTGATTTGGCACGATCTTGATGTACCACGAGCTTTGCTACTGTAGTTGGATCTTATGATGTTTCTCCCCCACTATCTCATGTAATGGATTGCGTTTTCCCTTTGAAGTTATCTTATCGGATTGAGTGTTTAAGGATTTGAGAACACTTTATGTATGTCTTGTGTGGGATACCCATGGTGACAATGGGGTATTCGATTTATTCACTCGATGTCTGTTTTGGTGATGAACTTGCGGGTTCCGTGACCTTGGGAATCTATGCATAGGGGTTGGCACACGTTTTCGTCTTAACTCTCCGGTAGAAACTTTGGGGCACTCTTTGAAGTACTTTGTGCTGGTTTGAATAGATGAATCTGAGAATGTGTGATGCATATTGTATAATCATACCCACAGATACTTGAGGTGACATTAGGATTTTGGTTGATGTGTGTCTTAAGGTGTTATTTTACTACGAACTCTAGGGCTTTTTGTGACACTTATAGGAATAGCCCAATGGATTGATCGGAAAGAATAGCTTTGAGGTGGTTTCGTACCCTACAATAATCTCTTCATTTGTTTTCTGCTATTAGTGACTTTGGAGTGACTCTTTGTTGCATGTTGAGGGATAGTTATATGATCCAATTATGTGATTATTGTTGAGAGAACTTGCACTAGTGAATGTATGAACCCTAGGCCTTGTTTTTTAGCATTGCAATACTGTTTACGCTCACTTTTAGCACTTGTTACCTTGCTCTTTTTATAATTTCAGATTACAAAAACCTATATCTACCATCCATATTGCACTTGTATCACCATCTCTTCACCGAACTAGTGCACCTATACAATTTACCATTGTATTGGGTGTGTTGGGGACACAAGAGACTCTTTGTTATTTGGTTGCAGGGTAGTTTGAGAGAGACCATCTTCATCCTACGGCTCCCACGGATTGATAAACCTTAGGTCATCCACTTGAGGGCAATTTTCTACTGTCAAACAAACCTCTGCACTTGGAGGCCCAACAACGTCTACAAGAAGAAGGTTGCGTAGTAGACATCAAGCTCTCTTCTGGCGCTGTTCTCGGGGAGGTGAGTGCTTGAAAGTATATCTTTAGATCTTGTAGTCAAATCTTTTTGTTTCTTGTTTTATCACTAGTTTATTCTATAAAATAAAACTACAGAAAAACTGGAATTGAGGTTGCCACATATGCTTCATCTTTTTAATATCTTTCGTGAAAATAAGGATTGCGATAATTGTGCTCAATTGCTAGAGGAAGAATGCATTAAAATGTTTGGCACTAAATTTTTGAATGATGAGCATGGTTGCAATGTTGTTAGTATGAATTCCTTGAATATCCATGATGCTAATGATATGCAAAGACACAAGCTTGGGGAAGCTATGTTTGATGAAGATGATATTTTTAGTCCCCCAAGTTTTGATGAGCAAATATATTATGATGATAGAATGCCTCCTATCTATGATGATTATTGTGATGACATTTATGCTATCAAGAGCAATGATGTCCATGAAACTTGTCATAATGATTTTAATGCTCAAATTGATTATGTGAATAAAGTATCACATGATAGTTATTTTGTTGGTTTGCTCCCACTACTATTCATGAGAATAAATTTGCTTATGTGGAGAGTAGTAAAAATTCTATGCTTGTGCATGATGAAAAGAGTGCTTTATGTGATAGTTATATTGTTGAATTCATTCATAATGCTACTAAAAATTATTATGAGGGAGGAATATATGCTTGTAGGAATTACAATAATATCAAGTTTCCTCTCTATGTGTTGAAAATCTTGAAGTTATGCTTGTTTTGCCTTCCTATGCTAGATGATTCTTGTCCCCATAAGTTGTTTGCTCACAAACTCCCTATGCATAGGAAGTGGGTTAGACTTAAATGTGCTATTCATATTCTTCATGATGCACCTATTATGTTTCAATTCTTATCTTTTATATGAGCATCATTGAAATGATCGTGCCTAGCTAAAAGACAATAAAGAAAAGCGCTTGTTGGGAGACAACCCAATATTTAACCTTAATGTTTTTGTGTGTTCACATGATTAAGCTACTGTATTAATCATGTTTTATAGCTTTTGTTTCAATAAAGTGCCAACTAGAACCTTCGGGAAGACTTGGGTGAAAGTTAATGCGATCTTGCTGTAAAAAACAGAAACTTTGCGCTCACGAGAATAATTGTCATTTTTAAAAGAAGAGTGATTTTAAGTTGATTATTTTTTAATAATATTAATAGACAAATTATTCACGTCCACCAATTTATTTCAGAATTTTTGGAGTTACATAAGTATTCGGGAGTTATAGATTACTACACACTGTTCTGTTTTTGACAGATTCTGTTTTTCTATGTGTTGATTGCTTATTTTGATGAATCTATGAGTAGTATCGGAGGGTATGAACCATAGAGAAGTTGCAATACAGTAGATATTACACCAATATGAATTTAGAATGAGTGCACAACAGTACATAAGTGGTGATTTATTTTCTTATACTAACAAAGCTTATGAGTTTTCTGTTGAGTTTTGTGTTGTGAAGTTTTCAAGTTTTGGGGAAAGATTCGATGGACTATGGAATAAGGAGTGGCAAGAAACTAGTCATGGGGATGACCAAGGCACCCCAAGGTAATATTCAGGGACAACCAAGAGCCTAAGCTTTGGGATGCCCCGGAAGGCATCCCCTCTTTCGTCTTCGTTCATCGGTAACTTTACTTGGAGCTATATTTTTATTCACCACATGATATGTGTTTTGGTTGGAGCGTCAATTTATTTATTTTGTTTTTCTTGGTGTTTGAATAATATCCCAAGATCTGAAATTCTTAAATGTTAGAAGTCTTCACATAGTTACATAATTATTCAACTACTCATTGATCTTCACTTATATCTTTTGGAGTAGTTTGTCATTTGCTTTAGTGCTTCACTTATATCTTTTTAGAGTAAGGCGGTGGTTTTATTTTGAAGAAATTGTTGAAATATCATGATTTAGTTATATTATTTTGAGAGTCTTAAATAGCATGGTAATTTTCTTAGCTTATGAATTTAGTCCTAATATGATGGGCATCCAAGTGGGATATAATAAAAACTTTCATATAAAGTGCATTGAATACTATGAGAAGTTTGATTCTTTATGATTGTTTTGAGATATGAAGATAGTGATATTAGAGTCATGCTACTGGAGTAGTTGAGAATTTGAGAGATACTTGTGTTATAGTTTGTGATTCCCATATAATGCACGTATGGTGAACCGTTATGTGATGAAGTCAGAGCATGATTTATTTATTGATTGTCTTCCTTATGAGTGGCGGTCGGGGACGAGCGATGGTATTTTCCTACCAATATATCACCCTAGGAGCATGCGTGTAGTACTTTGTTTCGATAACTAATAGATTTTTGCAAAAAATATGTGAGTTCTGTATGACTAGTGTTGAGTCCATGGATTATACGCACTCTCACCCTTCCACCATTGCTAGCCTCTCTAGTACCGCGCAACTTTCGCCGGTACCATAAACCCACCATATACCTTCCTCAAAACAGCCACCATACCTACCTATTTTGGCATTTCCATAGCCATTCCGAGATATATTTCCATGGAACTTTCCACCGTTCTGTTTATTATCACATCCTCCATCATTGCCATATTGCCTTGCATGATCATGTAGTTGACATCGTATTTGTGGCAAAGCCACCGTTCATAATTTTTCATACATGTCACTCTTGAATCATTGCATATCCCGATACACCACCGGAGGCATTCACATAGAGTCATATTGTGTTCTAAGTATCGAGTTGTAATTCTTGAGTTTTAAGTAAATGAAAGTGTGATGATCTTCATTATTAGAGCATTGTCCCAGTGAGGAAAGGATGATGGAGACTATGATGCCCCCACAAGTCGGGATGAGACTCCGGACTAAAAAAAGTGGCCATAAAAAAGAAAAAAAAAGAAAAAAATGCCCAAATAAAAAGATGAGAGAAAATGAGAGAAAGGGCAATTCTACTGTCCTTTTACCACACTTTTACTTCAAAGTAGCACCATGATCTTCATCATACATCGTCTCATATGTTGTCACTTTCATATACTAGTGGGAATTTTTCATTATAGAACTTGGCTTGTATATTCCAACGATGGGCTTCCTCAAAAGTGCCCTAAGTCTTCGTGAGCAAGCAAGTTGGATGCAACCCACTTAGTCTTCTTGTTGAGCTTTCATACACTTATATCTCTACTGCATCCGTTGCATGGCAATCCCTACGCACTCACATTGATATCTATTGACGGACATCTCCATAGCCCGTTGATACGCCTAGTTGATGTGAGACTATCTTCTCCTTGTTGTCTTCTCAACAACCACCATTCTATTCCACATATAGTGCTATGTCCATGGATCACGCTCATGTATTGTGTGAAGATTGAAAAAGTTTGAGAACATCAAAAGTATGAAACAATTGCTTGGCTTGTCATCGGGGTTATGCATGATTAAATACTTTATGTGATGAAGATAGAGCATAACCAGACTATATGCTTTTGTAGGGATAACTTTCTTTGGCCATGTTATTTTGAGAAGACATGATTGCTTTGTTAGTATGCTTGAAGTATTATTATTTTATGTCAATATTAAATTTTTGTTTTGAATCTTATGGATCTGAATATTCTTGCCACAATAGAGAAGATTACATTGATAAATATGTTAGGTAGCATTCCACATCAAAAATTTTGTTTTTACGATTTACCTACTCAAGGACGAGCAGGAATTAAGCTTGGGGATGCTTGATACGTCTCCAACGTATCTATAATTTTGATGTATTCATGCCATGTTTATAATATTTTTACATGCTTTTGGTATGATTTGGTTAGAACTAACCCGGACTGACGCTTTTTTCAGCAGAACTACCGTGGTGTTGCTTTTGTGCAGAAATAAAAGTTCTCGGAATGCGCTGAAAATCAGCGGAGATTTTTTCTAGAAAATATAAAAAATACTGGAACTAAGAGTTACCGGAGAGGAGGCTCGTGGGGCCCATGATGGTGGAGGGCGCGCCCACCCCCCTGGGGCGCGCCCCTACCTCATAGACACCCCGTGGGTCCCCCTGACTTGTTCTTGACGCCAAACCCTCCTATAAATACCCAAACCTCTAGAAATAAACCTAGGTCGGGAGTTCCGCCGCCGCAAGACTCTGTAGCCACCAAAAACCTCTTAGGAGCCCATTCCGGCACCCCGCCGGAGGGGGAATCCATCACCGGTGGCCATCTTCATCATCCCGGTGCTCTCCATGACGAGGAGGGACTAGTTAATCCTCAGGGCTCAGGGTATGTACCAGTAGCTATGTGTTTGATTTCTCTCTCTCTCTCTCTCTCTCGTGTTTTTTATTGGGCACGATCTTTATGTACTGCGAGCTTTGCTATTGTAGTTGGATCTTATGATGTTTCTCCCCCTCTATTTCTTGTAATGGATTCAGTTTTCCTTTTGAAGTTATCTTATCGGATTGAGTCTTTAAGAATTTGAGAACACTTTATGTATGTCTTGTGTGGGATACCCGTTGTGACAATAGGGTATTCTATTGATTCACTTGATGTATGTTTTGGTGATCAACCTGTAGGTTCCATGACCTTGGGAATCTATGCATAGGGGTTGGCACATGTTTTCGTATTGACTCTCCGGTAGAAACTTTGGGGCACTCTTTGAAGTACTTTGTGCTGGTTTGAATAGATGAATCTGAGATTGTGTGATGCATATGGTATAATCATACCCATGGATATTTGAGGTGACATTAAAGTATCTAGGTGACATTAGGGTTTTGGTTGATGTGTGTCTTAAGGTGTTATTTTACTACGAACTCTAGGGCTGTTTGTGACACTTATAGGAATAGCCCAATGGATTGATCAGAAAGAATAACTTTGAGGTGTTTTCGTACCCTACAATAATCTCTTCGTTTGTTCTCCGCTATTAGTGACTTTGGAGTGACTCTTTGTTGCATGTTGAGGGATAGTTATATGATCCAATTATGTTATTATTGTCGAGAGAACTTGCACTAGTGAAAGTATGAACCCTAGGCCTTGTTTCCTAGCCTCTGTTGGAAAAGGCAGTGCCTAGGAGGCGCTTAGGCACGCCTAGGCGCTAGGCAATAACCAAACGCCTTGCCTAGGGCATAAATGGAGATCTAGGCACGACAAGGAAGGAATTGCCTACCCAAGCAAAAAATCATGCCACATACTGCACAGATATGCCAAACGGGTTATATTACAATGGCAGTAGATAGTAATTAACTTATTTATATGTCCTAAACTAATATCAACACCCACATAATAATCATAAATACACTATGAATAAAAACTATATTACCGCCTAGGTCACGCCTAGGGCGCTTAGGCACCGCCTAGGCACAAGGCGAAGGCCAACCGCCTCGCTTACGCCTACCGCTTTTTCCAACCTCCTAGCATTGCAATAATGTTTAGGCTCACTTTTACCACTTGTTACCTTGCTGTTTTTATAATTTCAGATTACAAAAACCTATATCTACCATCCATATTGCACTTGTATCACCATCTCTTCACCGAACTAGTGCACCTATACAATTTACCATTGTATTGGGTGTGTTGGGGACACAAGACACTCTTTGTTATTTGGTTGCAGGGTTGTTTGAGAGAGACCATCTACATCCTACGCCTCCCACGGATTGATAAACCTTAGGTTATCCACTTGACAGAAATTTGCTACTTTCATACAAACCTCTGCACTTGGAGGCCCAACAACGTCTACAAGAAGAAGGTTGCTTAGTAGACATCACACACCATAAAAAAATGGAGACTGGAGCTCTAGATAAAAAATGGATGACTGAAAGGAACCGATGAGCATGACTAAAACACACCATAAAATAGAAAAGAATTACCAAATGATGGACTATGTTACCGGTCAAATAGAGCAAACATCTTAATATGGCCATGTATAAACCGAGAAACTCAGGGCTTGGGTTATTGCATTATTTTTACCAAAATTATACAAAGCATCTACAATGTGGGTCGCTCCTGAATTTCCAAGTAATTGATGTCCAGAGTCAAATCACATGACAAGGATAAAACATGAGCAGTATCCTAGTCGTAATAAAAAAATGACCCCAGACTTGCAACTGGTTGTGACTATACAAACTAAAAAAGGGAAAAGGGCCGTTGCAAGTCAAATGTTGGCTTGCAACTGGGCCCCACTCTTGAATTGTGAATCCATGGTCAACTTTAAATTAGGGTGCTTATATAAACTAAAAAACACAAATGCCCCCCCTGAGCTGCGGGTACGGGGTCAACTTGCAACTAGGGTGCCTGTACACACTACAAAAAACATGAAAAGGCCCTAGAGTTGCAAGTCTAGGATAAACTTGCAACTAGTCACGACTATACAACTATAAAGGGAAAGGGGCCTAGTTACAAGTCGAATGTTGATTTGCAACTGGGCCCCACTCCCCGAGTTGCGAGGCCGGGGTCAACTTTGAAAATAGGGTGCTTATACAAACTACGAAAAACACAAATGCCCCCCTGGGTTGCGAGTTCAAGGTCAACATGCAACTAGGGTGTCTATACACACTACAAAAACATAAAAATAGCCCGCAAATTGCAAGTCTAGGGTCAACTTGCAACTTTTCATGACTACACAACTATAAAAGGGAAAAAGGCCCAGTTGCAAGTTGAACGTTGATTTGCAACTGGGCCCCACTCCCTAATTTGTGAGTGTGAGGTCAACTTTAAACTAGGGTTATTATACAAACTACAAAAAACATATATGCCCCCCCTGAGTTGCGATTTCGGGGTCAACTTGCAACTAGTCACGACTATATACAACTATGAAGGGAAAATGGTGGACTTGCAACTAGGGCAACTCCCTAGAGTTGCAAGTCAAGGATCACCTTGCAACTAGTCATGACTATACAATTATAAAGAGAAAGGGGCCCAGTTGCAAGTCGAATGTTGATTTACAACTGGGCCCCACTTCCCGAGTTGCGACTCCAGGGTTAACTTGAAACTAGGGTGCTTATACAAACTACTAAAAACA
>NC_041381.1:99742689-99749995 GCF_002162155.2 Triticum dicoccoides
TGATGAGGATACATACCTGGGATAGGGTGATAGCCCCGACTTATACGTCCTACCCAAGGTCACTACCCTAGAAGATAAGAAGTTCAAGAGGCAACGAAGAACCGCTAGTGAAAGGTGTCGAGTGCAATCCACTCGACTAATCATATCACTCGGATACCCCTCCTACTTGTTGTCACTCAACCATACAAGGAATCACTCGACCTACCAAAGATCAGGGGTCACTCAGCACTGCAAAGGTCAGGCGTTCAATCCGTAGTCTTTAAGGTCATTAATAGCACTTAAGACTGGCGTTATCAGTAACGCCCCTACTTTATGTACATTAAGCCCCTTGTAATGGAGGATGGCTGGGGTCCTGGCGTGCTCTATATAAGCCACCCCCTCCTCTAGGACAAGGGTTGGCACCCCCTATAACATGACACACATATAATGCAGTCGACCACCTCCGGGCACCAAGACGTAGGGCTATTACTTCCTCCGTGAAGGGCCTGAACTCGTAAATCTCGTGCGTACACCTTCACCATAGCTAAGATCTTGCCTCTCCATACCTACCCCCCCTTCTACTGTCAGCCTTAGCACCACGACAGTTGGCGCCTACCGGTGGAGGTTTGGCTAAGGGGCGCGAGATCTGTCTCGGTGCACTCGTTTTCATCGCCGACGACTCCACTTGGGCTCAACAAGCTACCCTTGACGTTGAGGCGCTCCCCGTTCGGGGGGCGACGCACTTTCGCGCGTGCATTCGTGGCGTCCTTCTCCGGCAGCCGTCGACTCAGTATCAGTCGGCTCCAATGATGTCGTCTCCCTCCGCTTTCGCCGCCGCAAGCAATCCGGTCGGTCGCTGCTCCAACGATGGGTAAAACACGCAGTGGCTCGACATTCGGCCACCCATCAAGTCGCGGCAATCGAGCCCGACGAAACTCTCTACAGCCTGTTCGATCTGTCGACTGGCTCCATCGAGACCGCATCCGAGCGTGATAGCAGCGATCCTGCGGCTGA
This sequence comes from Triticum dicoccoides, assembly GCF_002162155.2. Classification (NCBI taxonomy): domain Eukaryota; kingdom Viridiplantae; phylum Streptophyta; class Magnoliopsida; order Poales; family Poaceae; genus Triticum; species Triticum dicoccoides. The sequence goes on from NC_041381.1 coordinate 99,743,683, forward strand.
AGTCTTGATGGTTGACGGACCACATAGTCCACCTGGTTTCCACTGTGAAGACAGCGGGGATGGGCGCGGCGATCTGTCGCGCGTCCACGAGGAGTACCATCCCAAACCCCTCTCTTCACAGGAGAGAGAAGAACTTCGTCGCCGCAACATGGATGCACTCCACACACCCATCGTTGGAGAAACCCCCGAGTCTCGGGCCTTGGAAGCAGTGCGTTTGGCTAATTTGGATGAGCACACTCGACTGGAAAACCTCCAGCATGCTCTCGAAGAGCGTGCTCGGGAACGGATTCCCAAGTCCAGTCGATGACAGTTTTTCCCTCCTCCACCTAAGGTATATCGCACTCTGATTCAAAATCTCACAGCTGCAGCCCGAATAGTAGAGTCAATTCAACCTTCCCAGTCAGAGGCTGGCAAAGGTTTGATGGAGATCCGGGCCTTACTCCGGGCAGCAGGAGAGTTGAACACAGCGGTGTCTCAGTCGCGGGATAGGATTCATAGCAGATCCGTGGTGGCAGATACTGTCCAGTCGGCCCACAGTCCAAGATCGCCCCTGCGTCGTGAGGGCTATGGGCAGTACGATCACCGACTCATCCGCGACAACCGTCCTCGGATGCCCACACCTCCTCCGAGGAGTACATCATATGTGCCTTGGCAGTACGATGACAGACGCCTTCACAATGGTGAACGTAGAGCACCAGTCGACCCAAGGGATCCAGGCTTTGATGCAAGATCTATTCTCGTTCAGGGTTTAGTTAACCGGAACAGAGCGCAGAGGGAAGACCTTGGTAGAGATCACCCGACTGGCAACAGGGTTCATGTTTCAGGTCCAGAGTGTTTCAGGAGAGCCATCAGGGCCGCAGTAATTCCCCCCAACTTCAGATTGGCAACTGGAGTTAGCAAGTTCACTGGGGAGTCCAATCCTGAAACTTGGCTTGAAGACTACCGAGTGGCTGTGCAGATTGGTGGTGGGAATGATGAAGTGGCAATGAAGCATCTCCCTCTGATGTTGGAAGGATTAGCCAGAGCGTGGTTGACTCAATTAGCCCCGAACAGTATATACAGTTGGGAAGAACATGCTCGAGTGTTCGTCAGAACTTTTGAGGGCACTTGCAAGCGGCCAGCGGGGTTGACAAAATTGCAGCATTGAATGCAGAAACCGAGTGAGACACTGAGGGATTTCATTCAGAGGTGGACCACTTTGCATCACATAGTGGAGAATGTATCTGAACATCAACTAGTCCTGAAGTTCGGTCGGACTGGGGATATGACTCTGACTCGGATGATGGAGATAGCCACCAGGTACGCGAACAGAGAAGAAGAAGATCGACTTCGCAGCGAAAAGGGCAAACTGGTCGGCTAGGACGCCGGCGGAATCAGTTCCAGTCGGAAACAAAAACGAAAGGCCGAGCCCGCCGCACCCGGCGAAATTGCGGCTGTGGCTTAAGGAAAGTTTAAAGGAAAACCTAAGGGACCCTAGACCCCTAAGAAGGTAAAGGACCAAGCAGGAAATGATGTGTTGGATTTGTCGTGTCACATTCACACGAAGAAGGATAAAGAGGGTAATCTGATTTATCCTAAACACACCACTCGACAATGTCGACTCCTGATCTAGCAGTTCCGAGAGAATCAACCCAATGAAAAGGGAAAAGAGATGGACATAGACGAGGATCAAGTAGAGGATGATGGTTATCCCAAAGTCAATTCCACCCTGATGATTTTTGCTGATGTTGAGAGCAAGAGTCGATTGAAAGTTATCAACAGAGAAGTGAATATGGTCGCCCCGGCAACGACGAGTACATACATGAAATGGTCCCAAACAACCATCACATTCGACCAGTCTGATCACCCTGCGCGTATAGCCACCCCTGGGAGGCAAGCGTTGGTGGTCGACCCAGTGGTCGAAGGCACTCGACTGATCAAAGTGCTAATGGATGGTGGTAGCGGCCTGAATATCCTTTATGCTGAAACCATGAAGGGGATGGGCATTCCGATGTCCAAACTTAGAGAGAGCAATATGAGTTTCCATGGCATTATCCCTGGAAAGAAAGCCGATCTCTCAGCCAGATCACCCTTGATGTGGTTTTCGGTGATTCCAAGAATTACCGTAAGGAAAAGTTGACATTTGAAGTTGTGGATTTCCAAATTGCTTATCATGCCATTCTGGGTAGGCCTGCCTACACACGTTTTATGGCTCGACCATGTTACATGTACCTCAAGTTGAAGATGCCTGGTCCCAGAGGTGAGATCACAATTACTGGCAATCGGCAAAAGGCGGAGGAATTCTTCCAGAAGGGTTCCAAAATTGCCGATGCGCAAATGGCAATAGTTGAATTTCAAGAATATCAGAAGAATGCAGATCTGAGCGATTTACTCCGAACTAAGATACCTGCCACAGATTCTGCATTTCAGTCGTCCGGTGAAATGAAACCGATTCATATTCACCCAACCTATCCCAATGCCGCACCGACTCATATCTCAATAGCACTCGACAACAAATAGGAAGAAGCGCTCATCCAGTTCCTCCGTGAGAACTGGGACATCTTCGCATGGAAACCTTCTGACATGCCGGGTGTACCCAGGGGACTTGCTGAGCACCGTTTGCGCGTCGATCCCAAGATAAAACCCGTCAAAGAGCATCTTCGGCGGTCCGTCGTACAGAAGAGAAAGGCAATTGGTGAGGAAGTGGCTCGGCTCCTAGCAGCCGAGTTCATCCGAGATATCTGCCACTCCGAGTGGCTTGCCAATGTGGTCATGGTCCCTAAGAAGGACAATTCACTCCTTATGTGCATCAATTTCTAGCATATCAATCGGGCCTACCCAAAAGATCATTCCCTCTCCCTCGCATCGATCAAATTGTTGACTCGACCGCGGGGTGCGAGCGCTTGTCTTTTTTAGATGCATATTCCAAGTATCATAAGATCCGACTGTATGGTCCCGATGAAATAAAAACGGCTTTCATCACCCCATTTGGGTGATTTTGCTATGTCACCATGCCATTTGGTCTTAAAAATGCCGGAGCCACATTCATGAGAATGATTCATAAGTGCCTGCTCACTCAAATCAGTCGGAATGTGGAAGCGTATATGGATGACATTGTGGTCAAGTCACATAAAGGTTCCAACCTACTGATTGACCTCGCAGAAACCTTTGCCAATCTAAGAAGGTATGATATCAAGCTTAATCCGCCAAAGTGCACATTCGGAGTTCAAGGTGGGAAGTTACTCGGTTTCCTCGTTTCCTAATGAGGGATCGATGCAAATCCAGAAAAAGTTGATGCCATCCTCCGAATGAATTGCCCTGTACGTGTGCATGACGTTCAGAAGCTTACTGGTTGTTTGTCTGCCTTGAGTCGATTCATTTCTCGTAAAAGGCCTTACCTCTTTACCGATTGATGAAGAAATCTGATAAGTTCGAGTGGACTGAGGAAGCTGACGCAGCGTTTGCAGAGCTCAAAGCCCTGCTTTCCACCCAGCCGGTGCTTGCTGCTCCAATTAGCAAAGAGCCTTTACTGCTTTATATTGCAGCCACTGGACAAGTTGTCAGTACAGTACTCACGGTCGAGCGGGAAGAAGAAGGAAAGGCTTACAAAGTTCAACGCCCAGTATATTATCTCTCTGAAGTTTTGACTCCATCCAAGCAACGATATCCACCTTATCAGAAGCTTGTCTATGGAATCTACATGACCATGAAGAAGGTTGCACACTATTTCTCTAACCACTCCATTACAGTCGTCAGCAATGCACCATTATCTGAAATTCTGAACAATAGAGATGCAACTGGTCGAATGACAAAATGGGCGATTGAACTCCTTCCATTGGATATCAAGTTTGAGGCAAAGAAAGCTATCAAGTCCCAAGCAGTTGCGGATTTCCTTGCCGAGTGGATTGAGCAGCAACTGTCGACTCAAGTTCACTCGGAGCATTGGACCAGGTTCTTCGATGGATCCAAGATGCTGAACGGTTCTGGTGCTGTGGTAGTGTTGGTATCCCCCTGTGGGGACAAGCTTAACTATGTTCTCCAAATTCATTTTGTCTCCTACAACAATGAAGCTGAATATGAAGCACTTTTGTACGGGTTACATATGGCCATTTCACTCGGCGTTCGTCGCCTTATGGTCTACGGTGACTCGGATTTGGTGGTTAATCAAGTGATGAAGGAATGGGATGTCAGGAGCCCAGCCATGACTGGTTATTGCAATGCAGTAAGAAAGATGGAAAAGAAGTTTGAGTGGTTGGAGCTTCACCATATACCCCGACTGAAAAATCAAGCTGCAGATGAATTGGCAGAGATAGGATCCAAGAGAGATACCATCCCTAGCAATTTGTTTTTGGAACATATTCACTCGCCTTCAGTTTTGGAAGATCCCTTCACTTAGGAGCCCCCACAGCCTAAGAGTGCCATAGATCCGACTGAAGTCGAAGTCCCAGCCGTGGTCGACTTGATCATGGAGGTTTTGGTCATCACTCTCAACTGGAGAGTACCATACATTGCATACATTCTTAGGAAAGAACTTCCAGAAGATGAAGAAGAGGCTCGACAGATCGTCCGAGGATCCGAAGCCTTTACGGTGATAAGAGGATAGTTGTTCAGAGAAAGTGTAACTGGAGTCAGCCAGAAATGCATCACACCAGAAGAAGGCCGAATGATCTTTAATGATATTCACTTGGGGACCTGTGGTCACCATGCGTCCTCTCGGACCATCGTGGCCAAAGCATACCGGGCCGGATTTTACTGGCCGCATGCAAATGAGATGGCGAATGAAATAGTAGACAAATGTAAATGTTGTCAGTTTTACTCCAACATGTCCCGTAAGCCCGCATTAGCTCTGAAGACTATTCCACTCGTCTGGCCTTTCACTGTCTGGGGATTGGACAAGGTTGGACCTCTGAGGACCGGTAGGAGTGGGTTTACCCATGAGCTAGTAGCAGTCGACAAATTTACCAAATGGATCGAAGCCAAGCCCATTAAAAACCTTGTAGCGAGTACGACTATGAGTTTCAACAGAGAATTAATATTCAGATATGGTGTTCTGCACAACATCATCACGGATAACGGGTCAAACTTTGATTCTGATGAGTTCGGAGCCTTTTGTGCTTCCCAAGGCACGAGGGTCAATTATGCTTCAGTAGCCCATCCTCAGTCGAATGGGCAGGCTGAAAGAGCGAATGGATTGATTCTCAGAGGACTGAAACCCCGATTGATGCGTGAGCTCAAGCATGCAGCAGGTGCCTGGGTCGATGAACTTCCATTAGTACTTTGGGGATTAAGGACAACTCTTAATCAGTCTACTGGAAGAACTCCATTCTTCTTAGTCTATGGAGCTGAAGCCGTACTCCCGAGTGATCTACTCCACAATGCACCCCGAGTCGAGCTCTTCTCGGAAGTAGAAGCGGAACAGGCTCGGCAAGATGAAGTCTATCTCCTGGAAGAAGAAAGAGAGATGGCCTTGATCCGGTCGACCATTTATTAACAAGACCTGCGTCGATTCCATGCCAGAAACGTAAGGGGTCGGGCATTTCAGTTAGGAGGCTTGGTTCTTCGAGTGGACCAGCAGAAACCACACAAGTTCGCTCCTGCTTGGGAGGGCCCCTTCGTCATCACCAAAGTGCTCCACAACGGAGCATATCGTCTTTTCAATGTCGAGCACAATAAAGATGAGCCACACGCCTGGGATGCGGAATTGCTTCGTCCCTTTTACTCTTAAGCATTCAGACTGTTGAGATGTAATAAGAAATACCTTTTAGTTTGATTATCAAAGACATGATTTTACAGTCTTCCGAATGATTGTTGTTCATTTTTTGACATGTTCTAAAATCCCCCAGTGGGTGCCTTAGCTGCGACTCCGTTTTGCCTAAGTTGAAAAGAAAAATCCTACCGAGTGGTAAGCCAGCCTCTCACTCGGGGGCTTAGCTGCGAATCCGTTTCGCCTAAGTGTTAAAAAAATCCTGCCAAGTTGCGAGCAATCCTCTCACTCGGGGCTTAGATGTAGTCCAGCACTCGCCTAAGTGTTAAAAAATCTTACCGACTGGTGAGCCAGCCTCTCACTCGCGGGCTTAGCTGCAGTCCAGTACTCGCCTTAGTGTTAAAAAATCCTACCGAGTGGTGAGCCAGCCTCTCACTCAGAGGCTTAGCTGCAGTCCAGTACTTGGCTAAGTTTAAAAGATCCTACTGAATGGTACGGGTCGACCACGACCCTTCCCCCCGGGGCTGCACTATCAAGAAGAAGGACGAGATTGTGCGCACTGCTTAGCTGCAGTCCAGTACTCGCCTAAGTATAAAAAATCCTACCGAGTGGCGAGCAATCCTCTCACTC
>NC_041381.1:99750282-99756953 GCF_002162155.2 Triticum dicoccoides
CTTAGCTGCAGTCCAGCACTCGCCTAAGTATAAAAATCCTCCCGAGTGGCGAGCAGTGCTCTCACTTGGGGGCTTAGCTGCAGTCCAACACTCACCTAAGTATAAAAAATCCTACAGTGCCGAGCAGTCCTCTCACTCGGGGGCTTAGCTACAGTCCAGTACTCACCTAAGTATAAAAAATCCTACCAAGTGGCGAGTAATCCTCTCACTCGGGGGCTTAGCTGCAGTCTAGTACTAGCCTATGTATAAAAAATCCTACCGAGTGGCGAGCAATCCTCTCACTCGGAGGCTTGGTTGCAGCCCAGTACTCGCCTAAATTTGAAAAACCAAGCCGAGTAGTACGAGTCGACCATGACCCCTCCCCTCGGGTCTGCACCGAGAAGAAGAAGGTCGAGATTGCACGCATTGCCGAGGCGAACTGACGCCAGGGCGAGCTGCTTTCAGGGATGTCAAGACCATTGCTGAATGCCTCGCTGATGAGCTAATCAATGCCACCAAAGGCCCATCCAACAGCTAGCTGCTTTCAGGGACGTCAAGACCATTGCCGAGTGCCTTGCTGATAAGCTGATCAATACCACTCAAGCCTCGTCCAATGGGTCGATGTGGCCTCTTCCTTGGAAGCTGCATCGAGAGTACAAACACTAATCCGAGTGAAGAGCAAGTCCCCGCTCAAAGACAAACACAACATATTCAAAGATAAGCCAAGTTTAGATAAATCCAAAGGTTTCTAATGGCGAATTAAAAGTACTCGGGCGTCAGGCCCGAAGGAGTTTCAACGATTACAAATTAACTCGGCATTCCGAGGCAAATAAAGGTGAAGCATAATGTTTTTTTGATCACTCGACGGGAGAAGGGATGGCTGGATCGCAGAAGCTGTCAAGGTCAATGCTATCCGCAATGCGAGTGGCAGCCTCAAGGAAGGTGTCCATGAAGGACTGAAAAGTGTGCTTCTTAGTATTCGCAACCTTGAGAGCCGCCTACTTGTCTTCCCTAGCGTCCTTGCAGTGCACTCGAACCAGTGATAGGGTGATCTCAGTGCCACAGCGAGCGGATGACTTCTTCCACTCCTGCACTTGACCAGGAATCTGATTGAGTCGAATCATCAGCGACTCGAGGTTTTGAGAAACTTCCGCCTAAGGCCAGAGTTCAGCGTCCACCCGGGTCATTGCAGCCTTCAATCGAGCCAGATAGGCAACGACACCGTCCAAGCATGATTCCAACCGCAACAAGTTCAGTGCAACGTCATCCTTCACAGGACAATTGATGGGGACGAGACCTTTCTCGACCCGCCCAGTTTCAGCTTCAAAATCCCGGCAAAGTTCTGTCCCATCACAAAAAATAGCGAGTCGACAATATTACAACATACTTCAATCGACGACAATTAGCCAGTCGAGCGACTGTACCTTCAAGCTTCAGAACTAGTTTCGCGGCAAGTTGTCCCCACTAGTAGAAAACAGGGCTTTCGTCCAGGCCAGTTTAGCCCATTAGTCCCGGCTCAATCCAGAACCGGGACCAATGGAGCTATTTTCCCCGGTTCGTGAGCCCAGGGGGCCGGCTGGGCCACGTGGGCCATTGGTCCCGATTCGTCCGGACCTTTTGGTCCCGGTTGGTGGGACGAACCGGGACCAATGGTCCTGGCTCCTGGCCCACCACTATTGGTCCCGTTTGGTGGCATGAACCGGGACCAAAAGGGTTACCTTTAGTCCCGGTTCATGCCACCAACCAGGACCAATAGTGGTGCCTATATATAGCCCCTCGTGCAAGAGCAGAGCACACTGCTCTGTTTTTTCTGGCCGAGGGGGAGAGGGCTTGGTGGTGCTCTAGCTCACTTCCTATGCACACAAGGTGTTCGATGGAATGCCCGAGCCACACTACTTAAGGTTTCTCCTCTCCAAGCTCGACCGCCAAGCTCCATTTTCCTCAATATTTATCTAGGTTTAGCGGTCCGTCACGCCCCGTCCCCGTCTTCACCGCCGTCGATCACCCGCGCCGATCTCATCGCCGGCACCACCGTGGTGAGCCTCTTGTTCTTATCTTCTTTCTGAAAGGACAAATATTATTACTTGTTTGTTTAGATAGATACTTGTATTATTTTCTTACTTTTATTATTGCATCTTATATAGTGCGCCGATGGTTTTGGTATCCGCCCCCGTCGGCCCTCGTCCTGTCTATGATTCGGATGTGGTATATATTATCTTTTCATAACTATTGGTTCATTTATTGTTTATGAAAATTATGCCGACCAACGTGACATAGATTTTATTTATCTAGGAGGTTGTTGAACCGGAAATTCCAACCGACCCTATTGTCGAGAGGTTAAATTTAGTTGAAGAAGAAAACAATTTCTTGAAGGAAAAAATAAAAAAACTTAAGGAGGAGAAGATGATATTGGAGTTGCATGTTGCGGATGTCGTCGATGATCACAAGATCAAGATGGATGCAATGCGCTTGAAGATGAGAAAGATTAGAAAATATGCCATTCATACCGAGGCTTGGTATCATTATGCCGTTGGATCAATTGTTACCTTGGTTGCGATTATGATTGCATTTGTATTCGCATTGAAATGTTTTACATAGTTTCAATGTATGGTTTAATTAATTTAGATGCTCTGCAGAGCTTTATGTTGTTAGATGAGAACTATGTATCTACTTTGGTTTTTATGTGATGATGAACTTCTATTAATTTGGTCACTTAATTATCTATTCATGATGTTCTATAATGATTTTTGACACACTTAATTATATATAATGCACGCAGATGAACCGGCAATGGATGTACGGTGACAGACACACCTCCGAGTACATTAAGGGTGTACATGATTTTCTCGAAGTGGCTGAGGCAAACAAGCAGAATGGTTTCATGTGTTGTCCATGCCCTATATGTGGGAATACGAAGTCTTACTCTGACCGGAAAATCCTTCACACCCACCTGCTTTACAAGGGTTTCATGCCACACTATAATGTTTGGACGAGGCACGGAGAAATAGGGGTTATGATGGAAGACGGCGAGGAAGAAGAGTACGATGACAACTATGTGCCCCCTAAATACGGTGATGCTACTGAACATCAAGATGCACCAGATGATGTGCACGATGGTGCTGCAACGGGCGAAGCTGCTGAAGATCAAGAGGAACCAGACGATGTGCCCGATGATGATGATCTCCGCGGGGTCATTGTCGATGCAAGGACACAATGCGAAAGTCAAAAGGAGAAGCTGAAGTTCGATCGCATGTTAGAGGATCACAAAAAGGGGTTGTACCCCAATTGCGAAGATGGCAACACAAAGCTCGGTACCGTACTCGAATTGCTGCAGTGGAAGGCAGAGAATGTTGTGCCTGATAAAGGATTTGAGAAGCTACTAAAAATAATGAAGAAGAAGCTTCCAAAGGATAACGAATTGCCTGACAGTACATACGCAGCAAAGAAGGTCGTATGCCCTCTAGGATTGGAGGTTGAGAAGAGACATGCATGCCCTAATGACTGCATCCTCTACCGCGGTGCCTACAAGGATCTGAACGCATGCCCGGTATGCGGTGCATTGCGGTATAAGATCAGACGAGATGACCCTGGTGATGTTGACGGCGATCCTCCCAGGAAGAGGGTTCCTGCGAAGGTGATGTGGTATGCTCCTATAATACCACGGTTGAAACGTCTGTTCAGAAACAGAGAGCATGCCAAGTTGATGCGATGTCACAGTGAGGACCGTAAGAAAGACGGGAAGTTGAGAGCACCCGCTGACGGGTCGCAGTGGAGAAAAATTGAGAGAAAGTACTGGGATGAGTTTTCAAAGGACCCAAGGAACATATGGTTTGCTTTAAGCGCGGATGGCATTAATCCTTTCGGGGAGCAAAGCAGCAATCACAACACCTGGCCCATGACTCTATGTATGTATAACCTTCCTCCTTGGATGTGCATGAAGGGGAAGTTCATTATGATGCCAGTTCTCATCCAAGGCCCTAAGCAACCCGGCAACGACATTGATGTGTACCTAAGGCCATTAGTTGAAGAACTTTTACAGCTGTGGAATGGAAACGGTGTACGTACGTGGGATGAGCACAAACAGGAGGAATTTAACCTAAAGGCGTTGCTGTTCGTGACCATCAACGATTGGCCCGCTCTCAGTAACCTTTCAGGACAGACAAACAAGGGATACCACACATGCACGCACTGTTTACTTGACACCGATAGTATATACCTGGCAAGCTGCAGGAAGAATGTGTACCTAGGCCATCGTCGATTTCTTCCGACCAACCATCAATGTCAAAGAAAGGCAAGCATTTCAAAGGCGAGGCAGATAACCGGAAGAAGCCCGCCATGTGTACCGGTGATCACGTACTTGCTATGGTCAATTATTTACACGTAATCTTTGGAAAGGGTCCCGGCGGACTAGCTGTTCCGAATGACGCTGAGAATCACGCACCCATGTGGAAGAAGAAATCTATATTTTGGGACCTACCCTACTGGAAATACCTAGAAGTCCGCTCTTCGATCGACGTGATGCACGTGACGAAGAACCTTTGCGTGAACCTGCTAGGCTTCTTGGGCGTGTATGGGAAGACAAAAGATACACCTGAGGCACGAGAGGACCCGCAACGCTTGCACGAAAAAGAGGGCATGCCTCCGAAGCAGTATGAAGGTCCTGCCAGCTACGCTCTTACGAAAGAAGAGAAAGAAATATTCTTTCAATGCCTGCTCAGTATGAAGGTCCCGACTGGCTTCTCGTCGAATATAAAGGGAATAATAAATATGCCAGCGAAAAAGTTCCAGAACCTAAAGTCTCATGTCTGCCACGTGATTATGACGCAACTGCTTCCGGTTGCATTGAGGGGGCTTCTACCGGAAAACGTCCGACTAGCCATTGTGAAGCAATCGTGCCCCCCGCTCAAGGTGCCTGCTAGCGACATCGTCGATCCGAGGATGGTGCCCGGTTATGGCAATCCCGCAAATTACCTGCCCGACGATGTACATTATGATATCTTGGAGGTGCAGATACAAAGATACGAGTACGGGAAGCCTCTCGTCAAAGATGAAAGTTCTCTATCAACGATGATGCGAAGATTGCATGATTGGTACATGAAAACCTGCAAAGAGTCTGAGGGGAGGAATACTTTGTATATGAGAGTTAAAAAGGAGCATGACCTCCTTGGAATTGAACTGTTGCCTATTCCATTTGAGGAGTTCTATCAGTTTTTCAATCAATTGGCCATCGATAAAGCAACGGTCACCTCCTACTGTCTGTAAGTAGTACTACTTCCGTCATTAAGTCTCTCTATATAACTCAGCCCTTTCATTTGCATGTATTTATAATTATCCTCACTATATTATGTAGATTGAAGATCGCCGAATTGAAGAAAAGACAAGTGGGAGATATTGGGTTCATTAACACGTATCTCATAGATGCAACTGAGGTTCAATATCGTGCCCAAGAAACCGAGGCCAACTTGCTACGATCGTTGGAAATAAATGAACACAAAGATATAATACTCTTTCCTTACAACTTCAAGTGAGTGTTACTGTCTTGTGGCATATTTGGTTTCCTTATTAGTCCAGGTTATAGTAATGTAATATTGATGAGTTATGCATGTGTGCGCAGCTACCACTATATTCTCCTAGAGATTTAGCTTGAGAAGGGAGTAGTAACTGTCTTAGACTCCAAGCGAAAAGATCCCAAGGAGTATGCGAACATGACTGAAATGCTCGAGAAGTAAGTTAAATCGATCATTATCCACCATATCAGCAACTTTGTTCATTTCTGATATCAAGTAATTGTTTTCTTTGTATGGCAGGGCTTGGAGAAAATTCACCAAAAAAGCTCCGGGACTACCGAAGAAGCTGCAATTTAGGCACCCGAAAGTAAGTACTATATAGTAGAATATTCCAGGCATCTCCTAGTGATTCAAGCGCTAGCTTCATCAATACCATTTAGCATGCTTGCTAATTATCAGTTTGATTGACCTCTATTTCTTGTAAAGTGGTTGTGGCAGGAACAAGGGAATGATTTCTGTGGATACTACATTTGCGAGTCCATCCGCCACACGACCTGTCAGGGGGGCTACTCCGACAAACAATATGAAGTGCGTAAATAACAGTATTCACAATTTTATTTTATTACCATCATTTGTGTTGAGTTTCATTCATTCATATATATATATATATATATATATATATATATATATATATATATATATATATATGTATTGACCCCCTTCTTAAAATTAGATGTTTCGGATGCGGGATGAACTCCTAGCACCAGATCGCATGCGAGCAATTCAAGAGGAATTGGCGGCATTCTTTCTTGATCACGTGATCGCTGAAGACGGAGAATACTATGTGGACCACGCGTCCGTATTTTAGGAGATTATATATTTGTAAAAGATAATTATTGTATATATGTAGCCGGTAGTGTCGGATAGATATACGAGAACTTTTTTGTTCGACCAATCTCTCGGAGAAGGAGAGGTGGTCGATATCACTTCTCTCTATATGCATATATGTCCATGATGATCTTCTGTTTGCTTACTAGCTAGCTAGCGTGTCTAGCTAGTCCTCTCTATACGTATGTATGTATGGTACGTAGCGTCGACCAAGCACGGACAAAAGAGAGGACACTTCTCTCTATTAATTAGCTAGCTATAGCACAATATATGAAACACCTAAATTAACCCCCCAAA
>NC_041381.1:99757257-99760737 GCF_002162155.2 Triticum dicoccoides
CAACCGGGACCAAAGGCCCTCCTGCCTGGGCTCAGGGGACAGGCCACGTGGAGGCCCTTCTGTCCCGGTTCTGGATTGAACCGGGACTAAAGGGTCAGGGCATTAGTACCGACCCTTTAGTCCCTCACCAACCGGGACAATAGGCCCTTTTTCTACTAGTGCCCAGATAGGACTCTAACTTGCCTGTCTTAGCTCTGAGGCCTCCAACTTCAGTGGTCAGGTTCTCCTTGTCCTTCTTCAGTTGCTCGACTTCCCGATTGGCTTCCGAGATGGTGGTCTTCAACTTCGCGTTCTCCTCTTCCAACTTTCCGACTGAAGCCATCTTCTTGTCCGCAAGCGTTGTCTTCTCACGTGCTTCCTTCTGAGCAGCAGCAAGATCCCGGTCCTTCTTCTCCAAAGCTTCCTTCATTCTCTCTAAAGAAACAACACTCTTCAGATGATCCTGAAGTTGACGGTTTTCACTATGCAGATCTGCTTGTGTGAAGTCACTCAGTTCAAAGAGACTGAAAGAAAAAGCAGTGAAAGATGCGAGCTACTAAGTGGGCAAGAGTTGATTGGTTACCTCCCATGATGGTCGTCTCTTCTTGAGAAGTCTTGAGGTTCTTCTTTGCGAGTTAAAGATCAAGTTCAACGCTGATATGCTTCTTCTTTAACTCGGAAAGTCGATCTCCAAGATCACAAGACCTCTGCAGTCAGCGAGAGAGATATGTCAGTCGACAGAAATAAGAGACAATGACAGTGAAAAGTTACTCTAAGACTACTGCCGAATCAAATATTCAACAGTAGTCTCGGGGACTATACCCAGTGGGTGTACTTAGCGTGCCCCCACTGGTTCAGATCAACACTCAGCAGGGTCTGCCTAGCGCGAGTCAAAAAAAGAGATAATTCTAAGACCTTAGTCGACTGACAGCAGTCGACCGTGGTCTCGGGGACTACACCCAGTGGGTGCACTTAGCGTGCCCCCACTAGTTTAGATCAACACTCGGTGTGCCCCCACTGGTCCGGACAGATTACTAAGAATCAACACGTGACGACTGATAGGATATAAAACATCATTCAAAAAGTTCCACCGGAGTTCGCTGACCTGAACATTGGTCTGGAGGGCGGTGCTGGCGTTATAAGCCACCTGACTGGCCTCGTGCATCACATTCACCTACTCCATGACAAGGTTCACCTAGCGAAGAGCCTCCCTGGCAGCACTTGGCGAATCGTCTGGGGTCTGATATGCAGCGAAGAGTGATGGCTCCAAGGGAGCCAAAGCAGCTACTGGGTCAGACGAGTGGAGTTGCACTGGAGCGGTAGTAACCGGAGCAGTCGACCCCGACGGACGATCAGTCGTCAGCGGGCTGGCAAATGTGACGTTGGTCCGAACCGGATCTCGGGAACGCTCAACCACCGCCTCAAGTGCCGGCGTCGACTGAGGGACTTGAACTTCAAGTTTTCTTCTGCTTGAGCCTCCACCTCTCCTCCTCCTCTACTGTAGAGGCACTTCCTCTTCTTCATCATCAGGAAGCACGACGACCTCTCACGGAACTGCAGAGAGAGAGAAACATTGGAAAATCAGTAGACTGATAGGTCTCCAATGTATCTACTTTTCCAAACGTTTTTGCCCTTGTTTTGGACTCTAACTTGCATGATTTGAATGAAACTAACCCGGACTGACGCTGTTTTCAGCAGAACTGCCATGATGTTGTTTTATGTGTAGAAAACAAAAGTTCTCGGAATGACCTGAAAATCCTCGGAGATAAGTTTCAGAAAATATAAAAAATACTGGCAAAAAATGAAGACCAGGGGGCCCACACCCTGTCCACGAGGGTGGGAGGCGTGCCCACCCCCTCTGGGCGTGCCACCTTGTCTCGTGGGCCCCTGCAGCTCCACCGACCTCAACTCCAACTCCATATATTCCGTTTCACGGAGAAAAAAATTAGAGATGAAGTTTCATCGCGTTTTACAATACGAAGCCGCCGCCAAGCCCTAATCTCTCTTGGGAGGGCTGATCTGGAGTCCTATCGGGGCTCCAAAGAGGGGGATTCGTCGCCGTCGTCATCATCAACCATCACCAATTTCATGATGCTCACCGCCGTGCGTGAGTAATTCCATCATAGGCTTGCTGGACGGTGATGGGTTGGATGAGATTTACCATGTAATCAAGTTAGTTTTGTTAGGGTTTGATCCCTAGTATCCACTATGTTCTGAGATTGATGTTGCTATGACTTTTCTATGCTTAATGCTTGTCACTAGGGCCCAAGTGCCATGATTTCAGATCTGAACCTATTATGTTTTCATGAATATATGTGTGTTCTTGATCCTATCTTGCAAGTCTATAGTCACCTATTTTGTGTTATGATCCGACAACCCTGAAGTGACAATAATCGGGATACTTCTCGGTGATGACCGTAGTTTGAGGAGTTCATGTATTCACTATGTGTTAATGCTTTGGTCTGGTACTCTATTAAAAGGAGGCCTTAATATCCCTTAGTTTCCGCTAGGACCCCGCTGCCACGGGAGGGTAGGACAAAAGATGTCATGCAAGTTCTTTTCCATAAGCACGTATGACTATATTCGGAATACATTCCTACATTACATTGATGAACTGGAGCTAGTTCTGTGTCACCCTATGTTATAGCTATTACATGAGGAATCGCATCCGACATAATTATCCATTACTGATCCAATGCCTATGATCTTTTCATATATTGTGCTTCGCTTATTACTTTTCCATTGCTACTGTTACAATTACTACAATACTGCTATCATTACTATCTTTACCTTTACCACTGTTACCATTACTATCATAATACTTTGCTGCAGATACTAAGTTATCCAGGTGTGGTTGAATTGCCAACTCAACTGCTAATACTTAAGAATATTCTTTGGCTCCCCTTGTGTCGAATCAATAAATTTGGGTTGAATACTCTACCCTCGAAAGCTGTTGCGATCCCCTACACTTGTGGGTTATCAAGACTAATTTCTGGCGCGGCTGCCGGGGAGCATAGGTCTCACTACAAAAAAAGACACATCCGTGACATTTTGGGCCGAACAATTTTTTTTCTGTCATACATATGCCACTTCTATGATGATAATTGTGACAAAACCCGGTATCATCATAGATGTGGTGGGCTCCTACTTCTATGACAAAAAATCATGACAAAAAATGGGCTTTTCGTCCTGGGCGGGCCGGAGACGCGGCTGCATGACATTCTTTGGGCCGTCCATGATGGAAAAAACCGTGGTAGAAGCGAGGGGGAGGAAAATTTCGGGGAGTTGCCGGTTATGGTGGGAGGTCGGGGGCGGAGCGATGCGCGTTTCTCTCGAACGTACGCGCGTGTGTGCGAGGCGTTGGCTCTAACTGAAGCCGAGTGAGGCGTTGGGCTCTAACTGAACCCGAGCGATTACACTACAGGCTACGCGTTACTGAACCCGAGCGATTGATCGATGGCTGCTAACTGAAGCCGATCAATGCTGCCTCTGGGATGAACA
>NC_041381.1:99761330-99854452 GCF_002162155.2 Triticum dicoccoides
GTTTTGCGGTACGCCACAACCGTCCAGATCAACAGGACCCCCGTTTCGACCATAGGAGGTCCGTTTCCTCCATTTTGCGGTACGCCAGGCCCCTCCCAATCAACAGGACCCCGTTTCGACTGTAGGAGGTCCGTTTCCTCCGTTTTGCGGTAAGCCAGGCCCCTCCCGATCAACAGGACCCTGTTTCGAACGTGGCCAGTCGAACACAAGGCCGTTTCCTCCGTTGTGCGGTACGCTAGGCCTCGTTTCCATCGCCTGTTCCGTCCAAGCCCTCCTGGTGAACACGACCACGTATTCCATTCCGACCCAGCCAGTTGGCTCGCACGCGTTCCGTTGCCTCCCAATGAACACGACGCATTTCGTTGCCTCCCCATGAACACGACGATGACGCTGTTTCTTCGTTCCGACCCAGCCATGTACGTATGCGCGAGTAGGCGTTCGAGACCCTGCCCGTATGTATGTAGGTGGCCGTATTTTCTTTCTTGCACCCTCGCCGCTGTACGTATGTGTACGTGCGCGCCTCTACTACGACCCGTATGTACTTACACGTCCGCGACCTGAATGACAACACTACGTACGCTTCGACCAGGTGGGTCCTGACTGTCAGGCACTTCCTTGCCTGCGAAGATGTAGCTGGTGGGTCCCAGCAGTCAGGGGGGAATCGTTTTTTTGCCCGGACGCACTTCCTTGCGTGCGAAGATGTAGCTGGTGGGTCCCAGCAGTCAGGGGGCAAATCATTTTTTTTGCCCGAACGCACCTCCTTGCGTGCGAAGGTGTAGCTGGTGGGTCCCAGCAGTCAGGGGGGAAACATTTTTTCGCGAAATATGGTGGCCCGTCCGGTGGGTCCCCGCTGTCAGGTGGACCCAGCTGCCAGCCTCTCCACGTACAGTCCACGTCCGATGGAAGCCGTTCCTTGACCACATTGACCACGCCGCGCCGAGAGCACTAGGGCGTTGGATGACGGCGAGGCCTAGGAAGGGGACGACGCGGAGCCGGGGAAGACGCGGCAGTGGATGCCCACGCGTAGAGGAGTATGAGGGTTCACTGGTTCGCTGCAGTGTGAGGCTGCCGTCGCCGCAGAATAACAGGGGGTGTGGGTGAGTAGAGGGATGGCCTGGAAAGCGGTGGGAGTAGTAGGGGGCGGTGAGGCCTCCACCGCATCGCAACCAGCCACGGGAGGTAGGAGCACGAGGCACAACCGGCGCTGGTTTGGGCGGCTGGAGCAAGAAGACCAGGGGTTGAAGAAGCACTACGGCCGTTGGATGGACATCATACAATAACTGGAGCTAGAATCGTGCATATTGACTAAGTTTACAAAGCCCTCCGTCCCCGTCAACTTAGTACGCCCACAAGTTAACCTGCCACTATACTGGGTCCCAGCTAACAGGGGGAGTATTCATTTTTTGTGCGTAATAAGGAGGCACTTCCTTGCGTGCAAAGATATAGCTGGTGGGTCCGAGTTGTCAGCGGCGGGTAACGTTTTTTTGTGAAACACTTAGGCCATTTCGGTGGGTCCCTGATGTCAGGTAGACGAATCATTATTTTGCGCGTAATAAGGAGGCATTTCCTTGTGTGCGGCCATGGACCCAGCTGTCGGCCTCTCCACGTATAGTCCACTTCAGATGCATGTCAGTCGTTGACCACATTGACCAGGCCGCGCCGAGAGCACCAGGGCGGTGGACGATGGCGAGGCCTAGGAAGGGAACGACACGGAGGCAGGGAAGACTCAGCAGTTGTTTCCCACGCGGAGTGGAGAACGACTGAACGAGGGTTTACTGGTTCGTCTGCCGTCACTGGAGAATAACAACACGTGTGGGTGAGTAGAGGGATGGCTAGGCCAGCGATGGCAGTACGGTGGGGCGGTGATGCCTATGTGGCAGCACAGCCAAACGTGGGGAGGAGGGAGCAGGCAGTCCCGCCGGCGCTTGTTTGAGCGGCTGGAGCAGGAAGAGTAGAGATTGAAGAAGCACGACGGCCGTTGGACGGACATCCAACCTTCACTGCTTGTGCGTCAACCTTTTTTAGGAAAGCCTCAAATCTGTGGAAAACAGCATACAGCCCATCTGCCATTATTTCTAATAATTTACAGCCCATTTGCTAATTCTTAAGGTTTTTTTTGGAGCCCATATTCTTTTTGTTAGCATTACAGCCCATATTGTGGCCACGGTTAAAAATTATACGAAATTTTGCATATTTTGGTGCGGTCTGAACTGTTTTTAATCCCAAAATTTCGACTCACATTCAAACTTATTTTAAAAATAAATGTATATCAATATAAAATCCAACAAATTCTCCACGCATAAAAATTAATGTAATTTAAAATCTTGAAATGAAAAAAATATATTTGAAACTAATTGCCAGTTTGATGTGTTTTAAAAATGTACAACCCATTTCTCATTACTGATGGGCCATTTTCTCGTCCAGCCGAATGAAAATCTCTCCTCATCTTGAAAGATTTGCAACCCAACAGGCCTGACAAAGCGACTTAATTGGCAAATCACAAAAAAGCTGGGCTGTGGCCGTGGACCCAGCTGTCAGCCTCTCCATGTACAGTACTCTTCCGATGGAAGTCCTTCCTTGACCATGTTGACCACGCCGCGCAGAGAGCATCACAGCGGTGGACGACGACGAGGCCTAGGAAGGGGACGACGCGGAGCCGGGGAAGACGCGGCAATGGAAGCCCGCGCGGAGAGGAGTACGAGGGTTCACTGGTTCGACTACGGTGTGAGGCTACGGTCGCTGCAGGGCCTGGTCAGCGATGGGAATAGTAGGGGTCAGTGAGGCCTCCGTGGCAGCATAGCCGGCCACGGGAGGCAGGAGCATGCGGCACGACCGGCGCTGCTTTGGGCGGCTGGAGCAAGAAGACTGGAGGTTGAAGAAGCACTACGGCCGTTGGGTGGACATCATACGGTCGCTGGAGCTAGAATCATTCATATTGACTAAGTTGACAAAGCCCTTCGGCCCCGTCAACTTAGTAGGCCCACAAGACAGCCTCCCACCAAGGTGGGTCCCAGCTAGCCGGGGGAGTATTCATTTTTTGTGCGTAATAAGGAGGCACTTCCGGTGGGTCCGAGCTGACAGCGGGGGGAATGTTTTTGTTGGACTGGGTGAGTAGAGGGATGGCTAGGCCAGCGATGGGAGTACGGTGGGGCCGTGAGGCCTACGCGACAGCATAGCTGGCCGCGGGAGGAGGGAGCAGGCAGTCCCGCCGGCGCTTGTTTGAGCGGCTGGAGCATGAAGAGCAGAGATTGAAGAAGCACGACAGTCGTTGGATGGATATCCAACAGTCACTGCTCTCGTTTGTTGACTAAGTTGATAGGGCGTTGCGTGTGCGTCAACCTTTTTTTTATGAAAGCATACGCGTCAACCTGTAGTAGGTGCACAAGTCAGCCTCAAATCTGTGGAAAACAACATACATCCCATCTGCCATTATTTCTAATAATGTACATCCCATTTGCTAATTCTTAAGATTTTTTGGAGCCCATCTTCTTTTTGTTAGCATTACACCCCATATTGTGGCCACGGTTAAAAAGTACATGAAATTTTGCATATTTCGATGCGGTCAACTGTTTTTAATCCAAAAATATTGATTCACATTCAAACTATTTTGAAAAATAATTTATATAAATATAAAATCAAAATAATTGTCCACGCATAAAAATCAATGGAATTTAAGATCTTGTAATGAAAAAAGATGAAACTAATTCCCGGTTTGATGTATTTTAAAAATGTATAGGCCATTTCTGGGCAAACCGAATGAAACCCTCCTCGTCTTGAAACATTTGCAGCCCAGGAGGGCCGATAAAGCAAGTAGGCCTTGTTTGGGTATTTCTTTTAAAAAATTGAACTGGGCTAGCCATTTTCACCAAGAAAAAAACACAACTGGGCTCATGATGTGGTAAACATAAATAAAACCCTGGCTAGACGGGCCACAGCCCCCGCATAGCCCCGTTGTTACCCTGATCCGTCACTAAAACTCGTATAAATAACAATTGCTTGTTCCTCATTGTCTAAAAAAAACTGCTTGTTCCTCAATAAAAAAACTGCGCGACTTGCTGGGTCCCTGGTGTCAGCCACTCGTAGTGTAATTCTCTCATATATTTACTACGTTGACGATGGCATGAGCCCCAGATGTCCAACCATTAGGAGGAACCATATTTTTGGGCTTTTACTATAGAGGCACTTGCTTGCGTACTGCCATGACGCTGGTGGGTCCCTACTGTCATCCTCTCCACGTACATTCATCTCCTTGTTCCTCTCAGTTGTTGACGATGTTGACAACGCAAGAGGGCGGCGCATCGCGCACGGCGAGCGAACCAAGGCCGCAAGGCGGAGGACGACGATGAAGCCTCGGACGGAACGAACAGGAGCCGTTGAAGATGCGTCGGTCCAGTCGCAGGCGGAGGGGAGTATGAGGGTTGACTGGTGGGGGTGGTGGGGGCTAGTCACTTGGCTTCTGTAATGCACAGTGAGCTCAAGCAGCCGGCGTGAGTGATGTTATTTCCCTTGGTTGTGATTTGTTACAATATTTCACTCTAAATTAAATGAATGGCAAGCCATTTGTCTTGTTTCAAAGAAAATATGACAGTCACAGCCGAGTTGAAAAGGGCAGGAACATCTAACTCCAGCTTACAAACTGTACAAACGCACGAGGGTTGATTGTTCATCAGGTTTACAAAAAAATCCAGATTGAAAAGGGCAACAACATCTAACTCCAACACTGTTTTCGGCAGTCACAGTCAAATGGATCGGTCAGGTCCATAGAATGAACATCATGGATCGTAAAATTTACTGGATTATGACCACAATATGTTGTAAATAGAAGCCCGACACGTTCAAAAGCTCTTTTGCCCACCTGATACTCCTTTTTTTGCTCTTCGACATACCCATCCGTCAAAACCATGCTGCTGATAAACTTAAGCCTGATGGACAATAGTAACCTCGCATTCAGTAGGAAGAATGTGACAAATCTTGTGTTTGCACGGTTGGCTACATATCGTTGTAGCGTTATTGTCTTCAATCGAATCTCATGAGAAGTGAGAAAATCCCGATGCTTACGAATCCACCGATTGGTTATAACTTTCTTACCCCGTCCTGTTGCCTAAATAGACATGAAAATTGAAAACAGTTAAGGTCTAAAAGAAGAGTGTCGAAAGAGCAACAACTGAATGGTTAATTCTAGTACACTATATGCGGGCTTCCAATGTGCGTGAAATTATCACCTTTATGTACAACTTCTCCAGACATGGAAAGCATTGCAGCAAGCCAATAATCTTGTTCAGATCAAAACTATTCATTTGGATATATAAGATCTTGACAGAATCCAGCACAACTGATAGGCCATCCATGGAGAAACTCTTCATTGAGCATAGAACATAATATTAGTACAAAATGTATACTCCAATATGATATGTAAATTATGCACAGAAATTTAAAATGGAGCATATGGTTACAAGTGTAGATGTTAATATAAAGTACCTGAAGAACTGTGGAGCCAAACACCATATTGAAATGAGCACAGAGATCATGTATTACACCCAAGGTCTCCAGTTTAGGCGCAGAGAGGACGGTTATTTGCAACGGTGAATAACTAGAATCAAGGATCAACCTTTGAAGTGAAGGGGCATCTTGGATGATGAGCTGCCTTCCGTCAATAGAAATTCCAATTCTTACAAGGTTAGGCGAGTTTATTTGGAGATAACCGATTCTAACTGTGAAAACAAGCACCAAGCACTCCAGCGCAGGGCAACTGGAGTGGATGATGCTGTGCAATGAGGCCTCCAATATATGAACCCGCACAAGTGAAAGTTTCTTGAGAAATGGGAGTCGAAGGTTTAGTACCATATTGTCTGGAAGGTAGCACAATGCAAAGGTGGCGGTGTGGAGAGAGGAGGAAAACCGTGAGATGGACATCGGTGCTAAGGGCACAAGTTCATGGTGTTCTGTATTTGGTATGTGATTTCCAAGGGAATAGTATAACTCAAGCAGCTGTAGTTCTGTGAATTCAGGGGATTTCCGCCAGGCGTCCACCGTGCAGGGCATGGTATGCTTACTCAAGTAGCATGACAGGATGGAGAGGCTTTGAACGGAGCCCTGATGGGAGGAGATGATGGCTCTGGGGATTTCAAAATCATTGAAGAGAGATAGCTGACGACAGTCGAGATTAAGGGGCACGGCCGCGCCATAGAGGGCACCACCGAATTGAGAGGACTTGGGTGTGGTAGCAATCCTTGGTGGGGAGAAGCGAGATGATCTCCCAAAGGACGGCGTCCGTGAGATCACTGATGCGGTCCACCCAAGATTCTACGGGTTCCTGGGATCCGGTGGGGGCGGGGTCGCTGCTTCTCCCCGCGCTGCCGGGTGCGGGATCTACAATAGGCGTCAACGCTGGCGGGAGCCTCATCTTCTTGGCGCTGGGGTCAGCCGACTCCATTTTCCTCGAGGGCATCGCGTCGCGCTCACGGATTTGAGAAGAGTAACGAATGATGAGCCTAGTTGTAGAGCGAGCGAAGAAGAAGGGGAGCTGGGGGTTTTCTGTAGGAGTGAGGAAGAAGGGGAGCTGGGGTTTTTTGTAGGAGTGAGGTGAGGAATTTGGGGGTACGAGTGGAGCGAGATGACGTGAGGTGGGTGGGAGCAAGGAGGAAGAAGAGCACCCAGGTTTTTTTTTCTGGGGGAGGGGGGCGGTGTGCTGGGTGTGGGTAGCGCCTTTTGAATTGATTTTACTATTTGCTAGTGTGGATTGGCTGTTTTGTCTTGGGCACAGAGAAACAATTACTACTAGTACACTGGAGACACTCTACAGCTACCCATAAAAACAATTACTACTAGTACAGTGGAGACACTCTACCGCTTCTCGCTCCTCCTAGGTCATTGACACGTCTCCCTCTACTGAATGTCGTTATACTTTTGTTCACCGACATGCGGGCCATGCAGCGCGCGGGCCCAAATGCCATCCACCAAATTAGCAGGCAGTATGCAGGGGTCGTAGCGCGGCAGTAACGAGTCGTCGTATCACAAAACCCCACCTCCCCGCAGTCTAAGTTTGACGGACGAAGCAACCATCATTTCACTCCTCGCTGAATCCCCTTCTCCCTCATCGTCTTCAAGAAAGGCAACACTCGCATCTGCCACTGTTCTTCTCTCCCAATGAAGGGAAGGTAAGCGAATCCGTGATGTTGGTATATTTTTGTTCAGAGAAAAAAAAAGAACTTTTGCAAAGCAGTAACCGATCCTCACTCTCTTTTTTGTTTCATTGTCATTGCGATTGTGTTTTCCTTTTAGTGGTCTCCTAGTATTTGTTAGTTTCATGATGGACCAAGGAGAACCAATCAAAGATCTGCCGATATTGGAGCAGACGCGGGAGGCTGATCCCCACGAGACAGAGAGCTCCAAGAAGATGGAGGCAACCACCGAGCCGACCCCAGATACGCTCACGACCACTACTGAGATGGTCAACGCCCCGTTTGAGGTTACAGCCCCCCTGCAGGAGCAGTTTTCCCCCTTCGAGGATGTGTCCCGCCCCCCTCACTGAGCTGCCCAAGGTCATTTCCTTCTTTGCCGATCTCGATTGTGGTTTTTCATCTATGTATGTGGTGATTTTTTTTAGAAAAGGAAGTATGTGGTGATTAATAATGCAAAATTTCATTAGCTTTGATGCCATGCTATAGATAGTGGTTTAAATAACTTGTGGTTCTTATATTGAAAAGTAATTCAGAATTTGTTTTTGTTTCAATTAGAGCCCTGATGAACACAAGGATTGTGTGGTTGTGCATGTCACTCACTATGAGGCGGACGACCTGAATATACGCACGGGGAAAACAAAGTTCTTAGGCTATTCAATCCTGGAAGCCATTTGCGGTTATACCAATGAAGAGTTGTATTCCAGCCTCACTATTGTCAGGCGTGTCGTCCAGGATGTATTGAAGCACAAGAAGTTCAAAGCTACTCCTTCGTTTGTGAGGCATACTGTTCTTGTCAAGCTTACGCAGGAAGATGACGTGGCATGCCTCCACAAACAAGTTTATCAGTGGCAAGGCCACAAGGTTGTCTTCATGAAGGTTCACATGATTGACCTGCTGCGGGACGTCCTCGATGATGTTCATGGCAAGGTCCGTCTTGTGTCCAGCGCAAATTAGATCGAGGCATGAAATAGTTGCCCCATCTAGTGTTTAATAGTAGCTTGGATTATGTCTAATTATTCGAACTTTCTAGTTATCGACCCCTCTGGGGCTAGTGCTCTGTTTGAGTCCGTCTATGGGAACTGCTGCTACTTCTGTGTGACCGTTAATCATGTGAGAACCATTGTAATTGTTGCCGAAACAGATGCGTCCTCACTAGTTTTTTCATGAATATGGCATGGTAAGACATAAGTTGTCACGGTTTATTATACGAGCAGTGTGTGTTTTGATGAAATAGAGCACTCGTTCGAGAACCGTGCGCTGACGTATACATAAGTACTTGTAAACACTGTTGGTGCTACCCCACTTGTAAGCAGTTGTGCAAACACGGCACATTGGCTCAGCTCGCTTCAACACTAGTCTATCGACCAACTAACAATCAACAATCTGCTGTCTGACATAAAAGAAACTACTATGTATCTTGTTACAGTGGTTCATGTTGTTAATTGAGGCCACAATGTAATCAATTCCAAACATTCACACGCTAGTCCACCGCTCATGTGGAACACTCACAATTAAACTCATCTTCATAAAAATCTTGAAAAGCATAAGTTAAGAAATTTTATACATCTCAATGATTCATAGAACATAACAAACATATACTAGTTCACACCAAAAGACAAACTTGTGAGAAGGTTTACAAATCAGGAAAAAACAAGCAAGGCTTCTCTGAGTAAAGGGCCTCCCGGCAGGCTTAAATTTCCTAGAGTTCACTCTGGTTTTTTCTTGTTGCCACCATCCAGGGTTAGGTTCTCTCATTCCAGAATAACCAATTATAAATGTGGTCTCAGCTGGAATGCTAAACTGAACCATGCAGTGTACTGACCAGCTGAAATGCTTGTGCATTCCACTAAATTTAAGCACCGCTATTTGCAGAAATAAGCAG
Source organism: Triticum dicoccoides (assembly GCF_002162155.2). Taxonomy (NCBI): domain Eukaryota; kingdom Viridiplantae; phylum Streptophyta; class Magnoliopsida; order Poales; family Poaceae; genus Triticum; species Triticum dicoccoides. Next base: position 99,770,394 of record NC_041381.1, read on the forward strand.
ACCATAATGCCTCTTGTCCGCGCACCTGTCCAAAAAACCGCCGTGCAGTCGTGCCAGCTAGTCCTCGGTCCGTGGATGAACTGGTAGAAAGTGCATTCCGGACTAGGATGAAGTTGTTTTCGCTCGTCCCTGCACTGCAATCAGGAAGTAAAACATACGAATCAGCTTCTTTTAGATTGCGTTGGTCATTCTACCTTAGTTACTACCAATGTAGGGATACCTTGAAGACGGGAGATTAGACGACGGCAACGAGGGATAGCCATCTCATTTTGCACAGTTGTACTAAAACTGAGGTGTGTGCTTTTGATTGCGCGGATAGAAACGATATGGATACAGACATCCCGAAACGATATGGAGACAGACATCCCTGTTTGCGCAAATACGAAATACGGTTATTTAAACAGTGACACATATTGCTACTTTCCCCCGTTTCCTCTTAGAACCAAGTCCTAGATTCATGCTACAGCTTTCCCACTTTCTTCCCTGTTTGAACCAACGCTTTGAGTTCAATCTATGAACTAGCTTTACTTCTAATAATAGTAGAAGTCTAGGTGGCCTTGTAACAGCGGACGGAAGTAGAAAAGGATCCACACGAAGGGGGAAGAGCTGGGGCACTAGAGCAAGGTAGGTTTCAAAGGAATATATACCTGAGGGTCGTCGGCATGTGGCAAAGACGGGGTCGGGATGCCGCATCTTGGCCACAATACTGCAGGGAGGAAGAAGGGGTCGGAGGCCCTCCTGAGCTGGCGCTCTCTCAGAGAGAACGACACGACCGCCGATCGGGACGCGCAGGCAGCCGTTGGTCTCCTCCCTTGCCGCCGACGACAGCGTGAACGATGCACCTACACCCCCTGCCCCGGTCGAGGTTGTCCGGCCGGATTTGTGACCAGCCGTGAGCTGAGAGAGAGAGAGAGAGTGTGGCCACCTATGTCTTGCTTAGATCTGGAGAGCATGAGAGAGTGAAAAAGAGGAACCCTAGTAAAGCAAGCGCTAAGGCTCCTGCTTTTATATATAGTGGAGTGATTTTGTTGTACCGGCTTCAAAAAATGCGCTCCTATGTGTACCTGCGAGTGGGTGTGAGAGAACTAGTCCGTGCATGCACCGCTTCTCTTTGTGAGAGTACAATATATACCATGCCCAAAGAACGTTCGCCGCAAGAGTAATAGTATAAGTGTGTGATGTGTGAGCTAAAATAAAATGTGTGCACCGTCTTTTGTTTTTTAGAAGTTCTGAGCGTAGGGTGTGAAGAGCACATATGTGCGTGACATGTACCTGCAGATAGAGGATGGGTGCGACATGCGAGTCTGCGAGAGGACTCGGGAGAGTCGTGACAAATGAGGGTGCGTGTGCGTGAGAGAGAGGGGGGCACGTATCAATGCAATGCATGTGTCCGTAAATCATTATCCGACAAATGTTAGATCGGCATCCGACAGTGTCAGTTTTGCCATGTCATTTAACAGAACAGCCACTCCTCCTACACACAAATCTTCCACGTGAGTGTTAGCAACTGCCGTATGCTCCCTCCATTCCGAAATGTAGTGCATATAGCTTTATTGAAAATTAGAACCTCGCAAACTTTTACCGAGTTTTTGTGTACCAAATTGCACATGGAGAATACCCTGTATATATCATTTCATTCATCTTCGATAGGTAACTATAAAGATGGGTGAGGAGTCTACAAAGAAAGACCACCGTATCACCCGCAGCAATTGCAACCATCCTTTAGTGTTGAGGAATATCATAGGAACTCTATATGATATGATTTTTATAGGATTTTTTTCCTTTAGAGCCAATTGGTTCATAGGAATAGATTCATATACTCTACATTTCAAAGGAAAGAAACATGATATCATTTCTATAGCTTTAGAGCCACTTGGTTCATATGAATGGATTCCTATACTCCCTTAATTTCAAAGGAAAATAAACATTAGCGTATATTCAATAGAAAAGTTCCTATGATATGAACCAAATTACATCTCTTTACTAATCCCTCCTCATAGGAATTGAGATACATGTCATCTCTAGATTCAATAGAAAAGTTCCTATGATGTGAACCAAATGACATCTCTTTTCCAATCCCTACTCATAGGAATTGAGATGCTCCATGTCATCTCTTTCCCTACAAATTCCACGTATGCATCTTCTATTCCTAAATAGATAGTACAACCCACTAGTAGCTTTTTTCCAAAACATGCAACTATGGCACAAGAACTATATAGTGTGCCAATAACTTTGAAAGATGGTCGCTGGATGAAGCTAACCCGATAGTGCAGAGATGGGAAAATCCGAGCACTACTAGCCGTTGGATATCATCAATATTCCACCAGATCTGCCACATGTACAATTTAGAAGACTCCATGGTTGAACTTAAGCATAATGCACAAACCTCAAAACACAAGCACTTCTCCTTTGTTCTAGAATCTTTTGTATCATAATTGATTATTTTTTTCTAAATGAATTGCCATTATTTGTTTTTTTACTTTATGATTTACAATGCACAACCCCATGAATCCTAACATTTTTATAAAACTAATTGATTTTGAATGAGATGAACTATAAGAACTAAACGAACATCTACATCATGCATATATGACTCAAAGCTTTACATGCTATAGTGTGTATTTATTCATAATTTGGTTTCGAAATCTCATGCGTTCAATACATGTGTACCTTACTAATTTTGAGTAGAGTAGCAAATTTCACGCGGCCCCGGGTATATCAAAATGCAGGGCCCATGCATCATTGCCTTTCGGTCGAACGTACGTCCACAATTGTTTGTACGTGCTATATCTCCACTGGTCCCCGAACCCAAAATGCTGCCTCGTTCCCGTAAAACCAAGCGGCCCACACATATTTAAGGCGTTGACTCGAACCTGTTTACTATGACGTGGCCCCGCACGCTGTAGTACTCCTACAAACCCTACCGCTGCACTCATCATCGGTTTTCTTCAAGAGGACGAGGGAGAAGCCGATTTGTAGTGGAGGCGCTTTCAAAAAAAAGGATCTGTAATGGAGACCCCTACCCTAGGGTGCCCAAGGTAGCTGCCGCACGCATCATTGTTTTCTCTTTTCTTTATGCTCTTGCGCGCTAGAGTGAAATGATGGTTGCTTCATCTGTCCAGCTTAATGCGGGAAAGGTGGGGCTTTGTGATTTGACCCCTCATCGCTCATTTTCTACAACTGCAGTGCTATGACCGAGGTGCCTCCAATTCCAACCGCTGCTCCGAACTGTAATTTGGTGCATCGCACGTGGAACAAGATGGTGGATGAGCCACATGTCTGCCAAAGGGGTCCTGTTAAGTGTGTCGCCATTTCGTGTGCGGACTGACCCTGCTGGAGTTGCTACGCCAACACGATAGGAGCAGCCTACCACTTGGTTTTGCTCCTTTGTGAATCCCGACTATATTGATCTAAAAAGATACGTGCTGAACTACCCTCTCCGTATCAGTTTTTTATTTGTAGGCGTCTCGGTTTATAGAGCCTGCACGTAGTTCTAGGTCATCCATTTGACTAACTAAATATGAGTTACTATGTCACAAAAAGTATATCATTGGATTCTTATTGGTTGATATGTGAAGAAACAAGAAACAAGGTAGAATTTAATGCACCGCGCCTTAGTATTGTGGGATTATTTTGTTTTAGTACGTTTGGTTGCAAGGGTGGTCATGAATGGGTTGGGATCGTTTAGAAAATAGACATGTTTGGTTATAAAGCACATGAATGGTTCGAGTCAAAAAAAGAGAATATGCCTTGAAGATGCTGAACCATTCCACCCAACCAAATTGGTCGAATCAAATGGCCACCGTTTGCATGCATGACTATGTGAGCATGACTGGTGGTCCCGCCTTAAATATTAGCTGATCTCTTATATTCAGCCAAACACATGAATTGAATGGTTCAATCCCAAAAAAAATGAATGGTCCCAATCCATTCATACGATACCTTCAACCAAACGCATCCGACAGAGGGAGTAGTTGTATTTAAAAGTCGAGGGCGGGGCTTTTCCTGCCCGGTAGGCGGCGGGACAGTTCTGCCTAGTCGGTTTGATAGAGATGTGAGAAGACGAGGGAGTAGGCTGTTGCAAACGTAGGGCTGTGTGATTTGACAGCGAGTTACTGCTGGACAGGTGGGGCCTCGTGATTTGACTTGCCATTACCATTTTAACTGCGGTGCTACGACCGGCGTGAGTCTCCCGATTCCTGACCACCTCCATACAGGTGCCTCTCCCAATGCTCCACCATGTAGTAGTAGAGGTAGGCTCTTGCATGAGAGCCCAATTCTCCACTTTTTCCTTGCCTCTCTTTCCTCCACATATGCAAAAATGCCATGTAAAGCGCACTATTGTACTTACTTACTCCTGCAGGTGCTTAAGCTTGCCACATAGGCATAAAGTCTGATGTGGCAAGTTAATCAAGAAGAGAGAGACTAGTTTGGTGACCCAAGGAAGAAACGGTGCTAAGCGTGTGTACCTAGCTGAAAAGACAATTTTGAGTCTATAGCTAATTAAATGAAGCAAACTTAGCAACACCATTTCATTGGAAGAGGTCACTCCTTGGCAAATGCAATAAATACTAGTACTCCCCGTGTCCCATTATATAAGAACGTTTTTGACACTACACTAGCTAGTGTCAAAAACGTTCTTATATTATGGGACGGAGGGAGTACGAAGAAAGAGATAGAGAGGAGTAAAAAAATACACTTATAGCCAACCTTGTTGTAGTATGAGTGACTAAGTGATGACTATGTGTGACATGCCAACATCAGATAGCCTAACGAACCATGTTAAATCTCCAAGGGCGCGACCACGCGAGCGACGCGACGGTCGTGGTAGGCGCGACCATGATACGGGCTGCTAGCAGCCCTTGGATCTGAGATCAAACGTTCGCATGCTAAGTTGCTGAAAATTTTAAGAATAACCCTCCAGGATATGATATTCACCCATAGGTCTAGAATCACGCCATGCAACCATTCGATCTCAAATCCAAGGGCTCTCGAAAGCCTGTATCATGGGAGAATGGAAAGCCACTACCCTTCCATTCGCACGCTAGCAGTTTGCTCCTACTCTTTCCAGCACGTCCTTTATTACTACGGCGGTTCACTCCTAGTCGTCCTGTCCATTCACATTACGGCAGTTCCACTAATCCTAACCCTCCTCCCAAATCCATGGCGTCCCAAATCTCCCCGATCGGCCGTGAGTACAAGGTTATAACCATCACCGGCAATGAGTTCGACGTCATCTACACCCATACTTCCGTGATGGTGAAAGGATGCCTTTCTCGCTTCAGACGCATGTTTGAAAACTCACATGATGAGTGGGTCGCTGGGCTAGATGTTGAGTACACCACAGTCGTGGGACGAGAGAAGGATCTAAAGGACGAAGAGAGGAAGAAGCCCACCGTGATCCAGGTTTGCGTACATAACGTTTGCTTGGTCTACCACATATGCCATGCCGACGTTGAGTGCCAGGATTTTAAGAACTTCCTCGAGGACAAAACTGTCAATCCATCGATAGTGGAGTACTACTGTACAAAAGTATACATTTTTTAAAAGGCTAGCATACTGTTCATCACATATATATATATATATATATATATATATACATATATATATAGCCAGTTAAATTCTCAAACTAGAACGACATGCATGCCATGTAGTAAACCGATCCGGAGGAAGTATAGTAAAAATGAGGTGATTTTACCCAGCGATCGGCGAGGGAGCATGGCCTGTCATGTGGTCCACGTGTCATGATGTACCAAGGCGATGCGCGTGTCCCTCTTGAGGCAGAAGGATTACTAGTATGTGGTTTGAGATGATGTCGAACCGAAGTGTGAAATAATGGTTGCTTCGTCCGTCTAGGAAGGTGCGGCATTGTGATTTGACGTCTCATTGCTCATTACTAACACTGGGCTGGTACGAGTGAGGTGCATCCCCCCTGCTGTTCTACACTGTTATTTGGTGCTTGACACGTCAACCCGGTTGCTATATGTCCCACATGTCGGCGACAGGAAGTACATAATTCATGAAAGGGAGCGACTTAGTTTTGGAAAAATCTGTTTTTACGGGGTACGTACCCACTAGGGTTTATAGGGCTCATCTAAAAAACATTCGTTTTTCCGTTTGATAAGTCGCAATTCTAGTACTATACTAGTAGTAGTACCATTACATGTTGGATTTCGAGGTGCGTTAGATCACCCGACGCAAGCAGTGTCAAGAGGAAACTAACCAATGCATGTACAAGTTCATGGAAATTTCGTGGTCATTCATGCATTCGTTCTAATTAATGCGTCGGTAAACATAACTTCTTGAGAAAAATGAGCGTACTGTGCAAACTACGAAATTAATTCGACCACTCACCGTCTACCTTGGTTGGAGAGATTTTGAAATTGAGCCATAAACTGGAAAGGAGGGAGTAGTAACTTTTGTCTCGATTACTATTTGTGGCCTTGTATAGATGCAAAATGTATTTTTTTTATAGTGGCCTTTTATAAGTAAATAGAGGGAGTACTAATCAAAGTATGTCGTATGGACGAGGAGTAAACGGAGGGAGTAGTAAAATTTTCTCCTCGTGCTGCGAGCCACCGCGGGCGTGGGTGAGGGAGCGGGCGTAAAGGCGTATAGTAGTACTCCAGCTTCACCTCATCCTGCGAGCCACCGCACCCGTGGGCGGGGGAGACGACGTACTAAGCAAGCTTCTCCTCGTTCTGCGAGTTGACGGGACACATCAAAAGTACTCTAGTGTATAGAGCCTTGCCTCTAAGGTAGGCCCCACATGGTTTGCCTTTTTTTTAATTTAACATAACGCGTCAAGTCGCAATTTGCTTGTTCACCCGTGGTAGACGATCCTCCCTCCACCAAGTGGACAACTAGTACAGATGCCAAATTACCACGTGGGCTGCCTTTTTCATACAGAAATGAGCTCCATTGTGTAACCACATGGGTGTGGTTGGGAAAGAGACGGGAGTACGTGCGCCGTGCGTGCACGTCTTCTCTTCGTGCACGTCCCCCACCTACGTGGGTGTGTGTGAGAGAGATACAAACCTAGACATAATGCGCCGTCCATCCCCATGCCTCCGCCCAGTCTGACCACCAATCACCACCACGGCACCACGCCCCACTCCTCCTCACCTTATCTCTCATATTTCTCCCTCCATTTTTATATACAAGGGGCCACTATCAAAATTACAATTTGCAGATATACAAGGCCACTAACACTAATCAATGCAATATTAATTGTGTTTGCCTCGTGGTATTAGCAAAGGAGGATATTAATTATCCCTTGCGTGCATGCAGGAGTTTGTAAAAAAATGCATCTTGATGTTCCATGCAATGCACGGGCATCTTGCTAGTCCATGAAAACAATACATGGCAAAATTCCACGGCGAACGAGGGATTTGAATCTGTTGGACGGGCTATTTGGATCTTGCCCGGGGTAGCCAAAATATTGGCGACCCTTTTGTCCACTGGTGCCTTTGCCACCGATGAACGAGGAATGGCTCAGGTGCTCATGCTGTCATGCATCCTCCAGCGCGCACGTTGGGGACGAGCTCGCACGAGCTGTGTTTTTTTCCCACAACGCCGCCCGAGCCGCCCGCAGACTGACCGGCGACCCGCAAATTACGCCATCCAACCGTAGCCGCACACATTATGACAACAACTCAACCAACCAGACGAAATTCACGCAAACACATAGACAAACTGATACTCTTTCACGCAACCACCAGAGTATTTCATATAAACAACAACGGAAATCATATAAAATACCGGATTTTCACACAAACATGACAGATTTCATTACATTCAAATGAACTATGTGATGCTAGTTCTGGACAGCACAAGTATATAATACATGGCCTAAATGGTCGCCCGCCGATCAATTTGTGTTCCTCATGTCCGGCAGCACGATCACCGGACTGCCGGGAGCCCCGGAGGTATATGCTTCAGCGCAAAGGACGGCCCGCTTCCCCACTGCCCAACTGATATGATTAGCTGGTGCCGAAGATGGTGGTGGCCGGCACCGGTTCGAGTTCATCACCGGCCACTACTTCGCCATGGCCGGCACCGGCTCGAGTTCATCCTAACATTGACCTCTTCCGTGGAGCCCATGCGGGGTCGACGAAGGTCCTCACAACAAAAGGATCCGGCAAGACACCTGCTGTGTACACCGGCGTCGCCTCCGCGGTGGCCTTCATGAGACCCAAGTGGCGGCGGCCTCCCGTGTTCTACTTCTCCTCGATGATGGCGGCGGACGCGGAGGCGCTGGCCACCAACTCGTCACTCTCCGCGCACCCGACCTCTATCGCTGCTTGCATGGCACGGCCGCCGCCATGGGAGTCTCGGCCACAGAAACATGAGACGCGGTACGAGGCGGCGGCATGGACGGCAGCAACGACGCGCGTGCGCTGCTCCTCGTCGAGCTGGCCTGGAGCGGCGAGTTGCTGAACCGCGCGCCGGCTTGGGGCGGCAACTGGCTCCATCGGGCGAGGGGAGGGAGGTGGATCAGCGAGCTGCATAGCTCGTATCTGGCGGCTACCCAGTCGGCTTGGATGCGGAATAACTACTCTTCGTAAGCCATTATAAGAGTGGACAAAATGGTGGAGGAGATAGGGGAGCGGCGGAGGTGTGTGATTCTTTGCCGGTGTTTGTCCTTGTTTAAATAGGAGATTAAATAGATGGCAGACAGGAGGAGCTCGATCGGTGTTGCGTTTAACGGCGGCCCGGTCATGAACGGACGTGTGTCCAGAGTGGGTTTCTCGGCTTCCACACGGGCGGGTTTCATGGAGGCGTTTGAATGCGGCACGGAGGCGTGTTCAGCCGGGTGTGCCGCGAGTGGCGCCCTTGACTCTGACCTAGGACACGGCGCCGTTCTTCCACTGATGTGTGGTCTCTTTGGGTGCATGGCCTGCATGTGAGTGACCCAACGCAGGCAACGCACAGCAGAGGAACCTTTGGTGGGCCAGGACGGTCACAAGCGGGCATTTCATAAACCGATGATTGTTCATTGAGTGTGACGTCATCTTTTTCATGTAGTTAAGCGTGTGTCTTGCGTCGTGTGCTGTGTGCATGCAGGCTTGTGAGTGTTGCGTGCGTGCAAGGGTGCATTTTAGTGTTGCATGCATGGGTGCGTACGTGCAAGGGTGCGTTTCAGTGTTGCATGCATGGGTGCGTACGTGCGTGTGTTCGTGAGTGCATGTGTACGTGTCAGTGTTGCACGCCAGCATGCGTGCGTGTGTACGTTATGTGTACGTGTCAGTGTTGCACGCCACCACCGGGCGAACCGCCCGCCCCCGCCGCCCGCGGCCTGCCCGCCCTCCCCGAAACCACTCCCCACCATCGGTCTGCCGCCACACCTTCGAGAGAGTGGGCCAGCATATATGATCTTGAGATTTTACGAAGTCACCATAGGTGCCTCTTAGTCGAGTGGAACGTCTCCTCCCACTGAACGTACATCGCCAGAAAATATTGGAATTAACACAAGATAAATGCGAGCACCGGGACTTTAACCTTGGTGGGCTCGAGAAACCACTGTCCTCTAACCATCCAACCACATGTTGGTTAGCACGACAAAATGTATGTGGTGACCGTGATGAGCTTATTCTGAAGTCCAGTGACCATATCGTGCTTTCGCTTCAAATACAATGACCGTAAGTGTCGTCAACAAAATACGGAGCGAAGAGAACCTTGTATTAGTTTCAACGGGCGAATGGTGAGCCTCTCCTCTCCCACCTCCCCCCCCCTAGCACCCACCGTTCTCCATGGCGAGCTCTAACGTAATCCTCCATGGAAGGCCTCTTGCATTGGGACTTTGCACCTGGCCTTGCATTGGCCGATCAGGTGAGATGCAGGTTTGGCTCCACGGTCCATTTCTCTCCTTCTCGGGACTCCAAGGAATTTTTTTTGGTGGTCTCTTTCTCCTCGGCTTCCTTCCCCCTCACTGTGGATTCGGTTGGCATTGCACTACAATGCTGTATTGGGGGCCTTAGCAATGGATTCAAAGTGCTTCAACTCAATTCTCGATCCTTCCGGTTTTCGGTGGCTAATAATAAAGTGGGACATTTCATCCACCATTTGAGGGATCGTGTTTGGCCGGATTTTGTCTGTCATTTCCACCTTTTCAATGGCCGCTTTGCAAGTGCTCCAATTAATGATTCATCTTGGCACGCTGACACTGAGCTCACGGATTTATCTTCTCGTCGTTCATTGGCTGTTAAATCATCTTTACAATTCCTGCATTCGGGAGCTAACTTGAATTCTAACTCTGAGGAGGTGTTGTGTAAGTTTGGTCTGATTCCGTTTTCTTCGATGCGGTTCTCCAACAATGCTCATGAAGCGTCCTCATCACGCTTGAATCAAAATTCACAGGATCTTACGACATCAGTTCTTACTACGGGGGATCCTGCTGATCCTTCCTCACGAGCTGCTTGCATGGTTCCATCGCCCAACGATCGCGCCGCATTAATGGCTCATTTTTTGAACCAGGCCCATTTGGAGGAATCATTGCCGGGGAATTACATAAAATTAGGAGCCTTTAAGTGCCCATTGTCTGTCCCGTATCCTACGCTGCCCCAATGTTTTTTCAAGCCAGCATTCAAATATGCGCCCAAACTTGTGACCTGGCCCGCTACTCTCTTGGCCCGTCATAAAGCTGATTTGGCCCAGGCCCATTATTCAAAATCTGATATTTTGGATTTATCCTCTAATTGGGCGGTTCTGTGCTCGCGTTGTCTTCAATGGGGACACCATAAATTTCTTGCCAGGCTAGATTGATTTGTATTAACTACTCCTCGCCTGGACATAAGGCCAGTGATTGCCTCAATTTTGTTAGGCCCCAAACGATCCAAACTTTGCAACCCACAATTGGTAACACGCATCCGCTGCCTGAGCAAATTGCTCCTTGCCTTACCATGTGTGATAAGCCCAAACGCAAATCAACCGTCCGATGCACGGTGTGTGGCTTCTACGGCCACGTGGAAAGATCTTGTCATAAACGGCTTTTCAACGAGAAATGGCAGTGGCGAGAAAAATACTCTCCCTCTACCCATTCTACCCCTCACGGTCCGGCTTCCACCTCGGTTTCCCCAACACCGCAGCTCTGCCCTCTCGTATCACTTCACCAGCTACCACCAGCGTTGTCCTCCGCCGATCCACAGTCCATGGCGAACTACCCTCTCAATCCGGTGCCCTTCCTACCGCCGGGCTTCGCCGTCGAACCCGGTCCGGCGGATCGTGTCGTCCGCAGCGGCATGATTGTTGGCCCCATCTCGCCGCTCAACCACGATTTCCTCGCCATAGCCGAGGCCAGTGTGTATGTCCCGCTGCACCGCCGCGCGGCCATCCGCAACATGATCCAAGGTCTGCTCCACGAATCACAGCTTTTTACCACCGAAGTAAGCGATCACCCTGTTGGCATTGGTATTTTTGGTTTTGCGGACTCTTTCCTGCGTGATTCTGCGGTCAATACTCCCCTGGAACTTGAAGAAGAGGATCTTCTGATAACCTTTGTGCCGCACAATGAAGCTTTGAACCGTCGTACCACCTCCTTTGGGCCTGAAGTTTGGCTCATGTTTTTCGGTTTTCCATATGACTATCAGACGGATTACTATATCACCAAGGCTCTGGGTGGTTTTGGATCTCTTGTCAGTTGGTACAATCCGCGGCAGGATAGGAGGTTTATGCTCATTAAGGCACGCGTTCTTCGTCTTTGTTTGATCCCCAAAAGCTTTGTGGTCTGGCAGCTGGGTGGTGCACGGGATTGTTGGACTGTTCAAATCACCATCCTTAGGAGCAATGATTGGAATGGCCTTTTACCTGAAGTACTCCCCCCTGGTGAGGAAGACCCTCCTGCAGATGGAAATCCTCATCCATTGTTTGGTCCTGATATGACTGCTGAGCAGCTCTACCAACAGCAGGTGCATAACTGGCTTGTGCAAAATGGAGCTCCCAATGCTGGCAATGACAACCAGGGCAATGCACCTCCTCAAGAGAATGCGGGTTGGGGCCAGTGGGCAGCTCCTCCGGCTCATCCTCTGCCCACCCTCCCTGAGCACCTTGTCAATTACCACGCATGGCTAGCAGCTCAAGGCCTTACCTTCCAGCATGGTGTTGTGCCAGAGGATAATATTTCTGATAATCCCATGGAGGCATGGAATGATACCTTCTCCTCCTCTGATGACAGCTCTGCTCCTTCTGATCATGCTCTGTTGGTGTTTCCTAACACTGAACCTGCCCCGCTTGCAACTCAAGATACCCTGAATATTACTGTCAACATGCACAACAATGGCATTCAGTTTGGCCTTTCGACTAATGGATCAGAGCTTTTGAACCTTCTGCTTTCGGACCCTATTCCCAGGCAGCGGTTGAATAACTTCATTTTTCACGCTCTACGCCCTGCTTTAGCCACTATTGGTCCTTGGAGTTCAGGTTATGGTATGCAGTCTGCAAATGTGCAAGTCACTGTGCTAGTTTCTTCTGATGTCAATGGCATTGCTCTGTCTCAGCTGCTAGATCCTCCAAGGTCTTCTGTGGTACTGGAAGATATATCTGAAGATCCTACACAGAACAATCAGCTTCTTTTGCCTGCTCCGGATGCCCCTTTGCACTCTGAACCTACCCCGCTGGCTGCTTTTCACAATGTGCCCCTGAACTCCGAACTTGACAGTTCCAATGAGCGGGCTCTGCAGGGCTTACCTACGCCTGTGATCAACTCCTCTGCCGAGCCCGCTGGCCTTGCTGCTGTCAACTCCATCATGGCACCAGCAAGTCCCTTTGTTGTGACTCGTGGTCGTCGGGCTCGGGCACCTGCTCCCATCTCCACTGTGGAAGTACGCCGAAGCAATCGTTCAAACAAATATAATGGCTTCAAGGTCAACCAGGTGATTGAAACCCGCACCGCCACCTCCAAGGTTAAGCCCAGGCTGGTTCCCTCGATTGGCTCCTCCTCTTCGGCCATGGAACCAAACTCTGAAGTGGTTCCTCACACTCCTGTCCATGTCCTGCAGTCTATTGGTATTAACAGATGTGTTGTTCCGGCGGCTGAACTGACTGAAGATATCCTCACGGCTGCACCTGCCCCATCTTCTGCTGCATCCACTCCCCCAGGTTCTACTGCCAATGTTGACCTACCTGATGAGGCGGGTCCATCTAGGGCCTAGTTCGTTTCCTCCTCATGCCACTTTTGCGTAGTTGGGAAGTGCTCTGTTGGAACATACGCGGCATCAACTCTAACAATAAACAGCTTGCACTGAATAACGCCATTAGAACCAGTGGCTGCTCGGTTGTTTGCATCCAAGAGACAAAGAAAACCACTTTTGATTTATCGTTTATTAAGTCATGTTACCCTAGACAATTTGATCAATTTGCCTATGTCCCCTCTCAAGGAGCCTCGGGTGGCTTGCTTACCATTTGGAAAAGCTCTCTGTTTACTGGCGCTGTGGTTTTCTCATCTCATTTTGCCTTGGTCATTAATTTTACTAGCACGTTATCGTCCCACTCATGGACGCTCGCTAATATATATGGCCCTTGTTCGGGTGACGCGCGTATTACGTTTACCAATTGGCTTTATAATCTGGATATACCCAGCTCACAGGACTGGCTCCTAGTTGGCGATTTTAATTACATTCGTGCGCCTGATAATAGAAATAAGCCAGGGGGGTGCCCATCAGACATGTGCACATTCAATGATATTATCCGCAAGCAAAGCCTTATTGAACTTCCTATCAAGGGTAGATTGTACACTTGGAGCAATATGCAACAAGACCCACTGCTTGAACAACTTGATTGGTTCTTCACTTCGTTGCACTGGACCAATGTATACCCCAACACCATGGTCAAGCCTCTTGGTAAGCCTGTCTCCGACCACGTTCCATGCATTATCTCCATCCAAACTTGCATCCCTCGCAGCAAGGTCTTTAGATTTGAACCTTTCTGGATCCTGCATCCTGGCTTCATGGATCTTGTTCAAGATGTATGGAATAGACCGGTGAGAGCGCAAAACGCTGCGACCCTTCTCTGTCGCAAATTCAAAGCTTTACGCCATGCCCTAAAAATCTGGAGCAAAAATCTCTCCCGTTTGTCTGTAGCCATTGCTAATTGCAACGAGTCCTTGGCGCACCTAGATGATCTTGAGAACAAAAGAGCCCTTTCTATTCCTGAAGCAAACTTTCGGAATATCATCAAGAAACATCTCTTGCGCCTCCTTAAATACCAAAACCAATACTGGAAAAAACGATGCACAATTCGATGGATCAAGTTTGGGGACGAGAATACCAAATTCTTCCAGGCTGTTGCCACAGAACTGTATCGGCGCAATAACATTGCAACCTTCAAAATAGAGGATGGTTCAATCATTGACAGTCACGATGGAAAAGAAGCACTCCTGTTTCGTACATACACTGATCGCCTGGGTACTTCGCGGCCTGCACAAATGAAATTTAACTTGCCTAATATTCTGCAGCACCATGAGGACCTTGACCAGCTGACTATGCCTTTTACCCATGAGGAGATTGATGCTGTTATCAAAGAAATGCCAGCCGATCGTGCTCCCGGCCCGGATGGATTCAGTGGTGCATTCCTTAAAGCTTGCTGGCCTATTATCAAACACGATTTTTATAACCTCTGTGAAACATTCCACCAAGGAGACTTGGACCTCTCCAGTATAAATGATGGCCTCATCACACTGATTCCTAAGATCACCTCACCAGAGACTGTTAATGATTACCGCCCGATCACCCTTCTCAATTGCTGTCTTAAGCTAATTACAAAGCTGCTAGCTAATTGCCTGCAACGAGTGATCTTAAAGGTTATCCACAAGAACCAATATGGTTTCATAAAAGGGAGGACGATACAGGATTGCCTGGCCTGGGCATTTCAATATATACATCAATGCCATGCATCGAAGAAGCAGATTATCTTGTTGAAACTGGATTTCGCTAAAGCCTTTGATACAATCGAACACGCTCCCATGATCACCATCATGAAACACCTGGGATTTAACGACAAGTGGCTGTCTTGGATTAATTGCATCTTCTCGACAGGGCGATCATCAGTTCTACTGAATGGTGTCCCCGGCCGACAATTCCACTGCCGCACAGGTGTACGCCAGGGGGACCCTCTCTCCCCATTGATCTTCGTCATTGCGGCTGATCTCCTACAAGCTGCTATTAATGACGCCTTTAGAGAAGGGAAAGTCCAACTGCCCTTTCCCTGCATCGGCCAAACGGACTACCCAGTAATCCAATACGCCGACGACACCATCTTGGCCATGCCTGCATGCCCTCAGCAAGCTGCAGTCATCAAACAAATCCTTGTGGACTATGCTTCTTCCATCGGCCTCCGAATTAATTTCCACAAGTCAACACTAATCCCAATCAACATGACTCAAGAGGCTGCCTTGGCGCTTGCGACCTTCTTTGGATGCTCAGTCGGATCCATGCCCTTTACCTATCTTGGATTGCCTCTCGGCACGTCTAAACCGACCATCCTTGATCTGATGCCCCTAGTCTGCAGTGCTGAACGATGACTCACCTCCACGATCTCAATGATGTCCTACGAGGGCAAACTCTCGTGGCTAAACGCTACCGTCACATCTCTACTCATCTACGCCATGTGCACTCTCAAATTTCCGCCCCAGTTAATTGAGATGCTCGACAAAATCAGAAGGAGATGTCGCTGGACCAAAAAGACGGAACATGGGGACAAGTGCAACTCCCTTGCCACGTGGGAGATGGTGTGCAAACCCAAAAAACATGGCGGCCTTGGGGTTATCAACATTAAGGTGCAGAATGATGCCCTACTCATGAAATTTTTACACAAGTTTTACAACAAGCTTGATGTCCCCTGGGTACAGCTCATTTGGAACACATACTATACCGATAAGGTTCCTCACGCCACTGACCCTGTGGGCTCTTTCTGGTGGCGCCAAATCCTCAAACTTACGCCTGTATTTCGAGGGATTTCACAGGTCCGAATCGTCTCGGGTGACACTGTTCTGGTTTGGAAAGATCTCTGGGCGCCAGATATTTTGCAGGCTTCTCACCCCCATGCATTCTCCTTCGCCATGCACGAGGACGAGACTGTCAAGGATTTCTTGGAGAGCACGGCATTGTCGGAAACATTTCACCTACCACTCTCCCCGCAGGCCCTGGACGAAGTTCGAGACATCCAGCAGATCTCAACGCACGCCCATCCGTCCGCGTCTGTTAATGATATTTGGTACTATACCTGGGGGAAATCTATTTACCGACCGGCGGACTACTACAAATTCTTCTTCCGAGACGCCAACGCCCACCCAGCCTTCTCCTTACTCTGGCGCTCTCGTTGCATCATGCGAATCAAAGTCTTCGGTTGGCTGCTGATGGTCGACCGTCTAAACACACGTGACATGCTCAAGCGTCGACATTTTGACATAGGTGACGACCACAGCTGCCTGCTCTGCGGCAATCATGACGAAGAAACTGTGGATCATATGATATTTACTTGCACATTCAGTCAAGTTTGCTGGCGTAAACTTGGGATCAGCTGGCCACCCTTCACCTGCCGCCTACAATTACTTCAACAGGCTAAACACTCCTGGGGACGTCCATTATTCTTTGAAATCTTCCTGGTGGCAGCCTGGAGTCTCTGGAAAGAAAGAAACAACAAACATTTCAGGAGGATTACGCCAACTATCGGTGGGTGGCTGAATAGATTCAAGGAAGACTTTGATCTCCTCAAACATAGGACTAGGGGGAGTCATCCTGCTTTTATTTCTTCTTTTGTTTCTGAATTGAACTAATAACACCACGCCTCGACCACCTGCCCCCTCTGGAAGGGCAGCATGGCAAAATAGGGCAACTACATATGTACTAACCCTTGTAACACCCTGTCTATATATACATATATGAAAACACAGTAGGAGCCTTTCCTACTGTTTACCCTTCAAAAAAAAAACGGAGCAAGCATCAAATGCAAAGTCCATCAGTGTCATCAACAAAATATGGAGACGTATCATGAGCTAAATACCGTTGTACTATTATATATGCTTATTTTCTTAGTGGCTGATTGCGTGTGTGGTGTGGTGGCCACATCATTTCTAGTTGTGGTGGGTCAACATGAAGACTCATGGGTCGGTTCCATCCTGCGCCACATATAGGTTGGACCGAGACGTGTTATACGGAGACCCATGTGGAGGACTCGGCGTACAACACGAAGCTACCAGAGTTGCGGAGGACTCTATCCCCACTGGTGATAAGTCGACTATATATGATTTGTAACCCTAGGCCCTTAGTATGTTATACAAGCTTGGGGGCTAGTTCGTCGATAGTATACACACACGCACAATGCTTGGTATTCATGTGTACTTTGTACACAACCCTAACACTAATATACAGTACCAGGAGTAGGCTCTTTCTTCAACTGCAAGGGTCCGATCCGAACTATGGTAAAACTTTGCCTCGTATTACCATCCAGCCTAACAGCCAGGGATATCCTACCAAATGATATGATGAAATCATATCTGCCAACTACTATTAGAGAGGTGTGTCGGGGGGGGGCAATGTGTGCGAGAGAGGCCTAAAGATAATGTGTGTGCGGGAGACACGTAGGCACATATATGTGCGTATAGAGGGCTAGTAGAGACCGTGCATGTGTATATATGCATGTGAGAGAAATAGTGTTTTCCAACTAAGATTAGTGAAAAGAGTGGTACATAGTAGTCAGAAAGAGAGATAGAGAAACAGAGAGAGCATGTGCGTGAGACACCCCGACACCCTGAGAGAGATTGTGAGCATGTGTGAAAGAGAAATGCCAATGCATATAAAGTTTGTGCACTTATGCGTTAGATAGAGAGATATCTACGTGTAAAAGGCGGTTCTACGCATTAAATTAAAATATAAATGGCATTATTATTTTTGGATGAGATCATGAATTTTGCAAACTTGCGTATTGACGAAAATTGGTCTATCAGACACCCATACTCCATTGAATTCTAGCATGTGCATGTGTTAATTTCATATTATCGATCCATAGAGTGAGAGCGGTTTGAAATACAGGCAATGGATGCTTTTGCAATTCATATATAAACATTAATTAGTGCACTCCATGTTGTTAGTGTGAAGCACTTTATACATTTGTCACTTGCATGGATACATTCCAAATTACTAGCTACGAAATAAAATACATGTCGAATTCAACATAAAGGGGGTTTCGAAGATTCAAATTCATAGTAAGTGCATTCATCTATTTGAACCGAGATAATGACATTTGTAAATCAGATGTAAAAGGGGGTATCAATCTTTGTTGTGAGTTTGAACATGGTATATATATTAATACGCATATCTAAATTTTTTTTTGCAACCAAGGAGATTATACCTGGAACCACGCATGAACTGAGGTAAGTTGCATATTTTTTAATATATTCTCGTGTAGAATGTATATTAAAATGTACCCCCTCCATTCCAAAATAATCGTAGCTTTAGGATTTTCAAGAGTAAAGATTTGTGAAGTTTGACAAATCCGGAAAGTTCAATTCAAGAGAGCCGAAAACGTTAACGCTTCTGCTCCCAAATATTGAATGAAGCGCCAAATAGGCCTCTGGTCACCCGAAACCGCGTGAGACTAATGTTTTGGTGGTAGGAAATTACTGTCTTGACTCTGGCCCATGTAGCCTATCGGCCCGATGTCCAAAGGTCTAAACCGGGGTAGGTTTGTAACTTCACCAAGACGCCAGTCTCAACCGCCTCCGAGAAGCATTCATATGCCATGGGCGCCTAAACACCTATGCACTCGGCCGAAATCTATCCCGCCCACATTTGGGACACCTGACATGACGGTCCTACCCCCAACCCGCAATATGTCCGAAATTTAAGATGGGGGCAAAGTTTGTAACTTTCCCCAAATTTCAAACAAGCGTCTCTCAAATCGAAACATTGTTCCCCCTTAGTTCCCCGCCTCCGTCCGTTTCCCCTTTCATACACCGTGGGCGCAAAAACGCCCTCTCCACCAGCCACAAAACCCCAACCTCCTCCGTCCTCCACCCCATAGCGGCCAATCCACCGCCGCCCTCCTCCATCACGCTGGAGCCGGTACCCCGACGTCGTCGTCCAACGCAGCCGCAACCGCAACACCCTCAAGGACTTAGCAGCTGAAGCCGAGGCATAGCTGCCTCCACGACGCCAACGCTGACGTGCGCCCTACCAGAACCACTCCGACCACGCCGTCCTGCGCCTCACTGCTGCGGCTCCACTATCGCAACCGTCCACCGCACCAGAGCTGTTCCCGCTACGCCGTCGTTCGCCGCCTCGGATCTGGTTCCCTGCCGCCGACAGACGGCCACCGCACCACACTCAACAACTTGGCCATGGGTTCGTCCAAGGCTGCACCATCCTCCACAACTTCTGGTTTCCGGCGAACAACAAGATCGTCGGAAAAATAGAAGGATGACACAACACTGCCAGCAGAAAGAGGTACTCCTCTTCCCTTATTCGTGCAAATCTTACGTCTCTGCTCACACCGTATTCATCCCACGAAAGAAACTAGTTGAGCGCTTCTTACTTCATCTTCTTCGTGATAATAAATGCACAAGGTTTCCTCCCTTTTACTATTTCACCTTTTCTAGATGTCAGTAGCCCACCTGGATTTCAATTCAGGGTCAGTCGAACCGCTATTAAAAGAAGAAGCACCCGCTTAGGCGCGCGGAGCACCTAGTCCGCCTATTCCCCGGGGAAGCGGCGCATCGGTGTCTATCATAGGGGTGTGGGGCGCAGGAGCTGCGTGCGCCCGATCTAGGGGTGGGCGGGGCTTGAATGGATGGCCGAGGAGCGGTGCCAAGCACGGTGGTGTGGTGAGGTCGAGGGGAGGGCGCGGGCAGGGGAGGAATACTGGGCCGATGGTCGCTGGCATTTTGAGGAAGATTGTCAACAGTGACTGGCTGGAGGTAGATGAAGGCGATCTCCCTGTTCTTTGTACATCAGATGGTGCAGAAAAATGGGCTGACCTATTTTCTTTCAGTCGGCTGTTATTTTCATAGAATCCTGTAGTAATTGAGTGTGCCATGCATGTTGTAGAGCTATCATATGTCTCCCATCATTTATTTCTCACCGACCTGCTATCTGTTACCTTTACACTGTACTAATTGTGCACACACTTCACCCATACTCACACTATTGTTTTTTTATGCATGGGTATTTCAGACTCTGACGCAGTGTTGATGAATGCAGAAAAGAAAAGACTAAAGTTGCTCTAGTGTAATTCGAAGATAAGCAGTAAGCGTTTCAACGCTCTAATGGGTGCAGTGTCAGCAGTTTGAGATAGTAAAAGTAGCTCTGCAGTTGATGATCTCAATTGCCACACACAACCATCCCAGGTGCTTGCTTTAACTTTGCGCTATCGAATGTGGTTGCATGTTGCATATGGTGTCTAGCGTGTATTGCTTCCAATTTGGTTAAATTGCATCTGCTTACTTTACACATTATACCTTTGATAATGACATGCCTTCCTGTTTTTGATACATACTACATATGTCTATTAACCATGTTCGTACATCAAACTAATGCTCTTTTGTATCCCTCGTCAATCACTTATGTTGAGACAGTCACCCGGGTGGGTTACTGTGAGACGCCCTACTCGTTTAAAGAGTGCAGTGTCATCCTCCCCACATGATTCTCAAGAAACAGCAAGGCTAAATGAAGATAGTCAACGTAGCTCTCTAGTTGATCACTGCAATTCCCCCACACCACCATTGCAGGTGCTTGCTCTTACTTGGCAGTGTGATATGTGGTTGCATATTGCATATGGTGTCTACCTTGTAATGCTTCTAATTAGGGTAAATTGCATCTGCTTAGTTAACACATTATACCTGTGAATATGACATGCCTTCCTGTTTTTGGTACATACTATGTCTTTCTATTAACCATGTGCTTACATCAAACTACTTATCTTGTGTATCCCTCATCAATGCTCCTAATTTGTTAAATTGCATCTCCTTATCTTACACATTATACATGTGAATATGACACGCCTTCCTGTTTTTGGTACATACTACATCTGCCTATCACACCATGTTCTTACATCAAACTACTGTTCTTGTGTATCCTGCGTCTATCGCTTATGATGAGACAGTCACGCTCGTGGGTTAATATGAGATGCAATACTCTTATAAAGAATGCAATTTCATCCTCTCCACATGATTCTCAAGAAACAGCAAGCCTAAATGAAGATATTGAACGTTGCTCTGTACCTGAAGACAGCACTTCCCCTACACCACCATCACAGGTGCTTGCTCCAACTTTGCAGTGTGATATGTGGTTGCATGTTGCATACGGTGTCTAGCTTGTAATGCTTCTAATTAGGGTAAATTGCATCTGCTTAGTTTACACACTATACCTGTGAATATGACATGCCTTCCTATTTTTGGTACACACTACATCTATGTGTTAACCTTGTTCTTACATGAAACTACCTCTCTTTTGTATCCTGCATCAATTACTTACGATGAGTCACCTTTCTTCGTTGCATATTGCATATTATTTCTAGCCTGTTGCCATGTATTGCTTCTAATT
Organism: Triticum dicoccoides; assembly: GCF_002162155.2. Lineage (NCBI taxonomy): Eukaryota > Viridiplantae > Streptophyta > Magnoliopsida > Poales > Poaceae > Triticum > Triticum dicoccoides. Next base: position 99,791,924 of record NC_041381.1, read on the forward strand.
TGGTCAAATACATTTGTTAGGGCACCCTTTTAATTTGGCAGAGTGATATTGGTTTCATCTTTCATATGGTTTCTAGCTTGCATCGATTCTAACAAGTTCAAGCACCTTGTCCTTAGTTTACACTTTATACATCATACATGTCAATACGTCACGCCATCCTATTTTTCATACATATTCCATCCTCCTATCATGCGGCTGCCTTACATGAAAGTAGTGTTCGTCATTATCATGCATCAATAAGTTCTGAAGAGCAAATTTTATTCCTTTTTCTTGTGGGTTTGACTTGACAAGGAAAAATCAAGAAAGAGGAAGGAAAAGAGTAAGGAAGGCGATGATGGTGGTCCTCTGCAGCAACGTAAACAAGGGGTCTCTACAGATTCTACTCTGCCATCCTCCCAACAAGATTCGCAAGACAACACAAGGCTGGACAGTCAACGTAGTTGTGTAGATGATGAGCACATCTCCCCTACTACACCGTCATAGGTGCTTGCTCTAACTTCACACTATTATATGTGGTTGCATGTTGCGTATGATGTCTAGCTTGTATTGCTTCTAACTTGAATTGCATCCACTTACTTTACACATAATGCCTGTGAATATGACACGTGTTCCTGTTTCTAGAACATACGTGTACACGATGAGCACATCTCCCCTACTCCACCATCATAGGTGCTTGCTCTTACTTGGAACTGTTATACGTGGTTGCGTTTTTCGTATGATGTGTAGTTTGTATTCCTTCTGATTATGTTGAATTGCATCTGCGTAGATTACAACTTATACCTGCAACGATCACTTACCCATAAGACACATTTAACTTGGGACTGTGATGTAGCTTGCATCTTGGATTGTCTTCTAGCTTGTACTGCCTCTAATTTCTTGAAATGGCACTTATGACGAGACACTTTTTACCTGATAGAGTGATATTGGTTGCATGTTCTTATGGTGCCTAGCTTTCATTTCTTCTAATTTTGTTGAAATGCCTTCCGCTTACTGTTTTGTCATACATATTCCATCCTCCTATGGTACGTGTGAATATGAAACACTGTATTTTTTTGTATATATTGCATCCTCCTGCGCTTGCCTTACATCAAAGTAGTGTTCGTCTGTATCATGCATCAACCAGTTATGCAGAGCTAATTTTATTCATCTTCTTGTGGTTTTGACTTCATAAGGCAATATCAGAAAATAGGAAGGAAAAGAGTAAGTTAGGGGATGTTGGTGGTACTCCGCACCGACGCAAACAGAGACTCTCTAGATTTGCCACTACTACTACTAATGAAGTTGAAGTCCCAAGTCTACATGATGAGTTCATCTCCCGCACTCCACCATCGCAGGTGCTTGCTCTAAGTTGACAGTGTGATAATTGGTTTCATGTTGCATATGTTGTCTAGCCTGTATTTCTTCTATTTTGATTAAATTGCACCTGCTGAGTTTATACGTTATACATGTGCATATGACATGGCTTTCTGTGTCTAGAATACACTGCATCTATCTATCATACCATGTTCTTACATCAAAGTACTGCTGTTGTATATCCCGCATCAGTAACTCATGATTGGACGCTTTTAACATGGCAGTTTGATAGTGGTTGCATCTTGTATTGATTTCTACATTGTCCTGCTTCTAATTTTTCGAATTGCCACTTATGACAAGACACTTTTAACTTGGCAGAGTAATATTGGTTGCATCTTTCATATGGTGTCTAGCTTGCATTACTTCTATTTTCTTGAAAATCCTTCTGCTTAGTTTGCACATCGTAGCTGTGAATATGTCAGGCCGTCCTGTTTTTCTTACATATTCCATCCTCATATGGTTGTCTTACATCAAAGTATTGCTTGTCTGTATCATGCATCAATGAGTTCTGAAGAGTAATTTTATTCTTTTGTGTTGTGGGTACAGCTTGACATGGCAAAGTCAAAAAAGAGCAAGGAAAATAATATAGTAGGGAGTGTTGTTACTCGTCGGGTGAAACAGAAAAGGCTCTGCCGCCGAGATTCTGCTGGAACTTATAGTGCAGTAGAAGGTCCAAGTCCACCGGCTAAATCTGCAAACACAGTATCACCTGCTCCACCAGCTGCAACATCCTCTTCAACTGTACTAGCATCTCAACCAGTTACTCATTCGTTTGCTCTGGAACTGGCCAGTTCCCAAGCTGCCTTCACACCTAACACTACTTCCGAAGCACTGTTGACACAATAAGACTTGGCAAGATCAGATGAACCTCATGAGCATTAACACCAAGACGGTACCTGACCGAGTCAAGTTGCAGTTGCATGCTCCTTTATATGTACTCTCATAGTTTGATGTACACTAACACTTTCCATATTCGTTGTTGAACTAGCACCACGACGCAAGCGGAAACAAACATCAGGGATAATGCTTGACAGATTAACAAAACCTAAAGGAGGAAGAATGGAGATCCATTTTGAGGCAGGTTTAAAAAGGCCACGTAATGCTACAGAGTCAGCCAAGTTAGTATTAGAGGCAGCTGTTGCCGTTAGGTGTCATGCGCGTATCCTCCCAACGTGGATCCTCCCAACACCTTCATTGACCATTTATCTATAAGGAATGTTATTCATCGCAATTAGTAATATTGTCTTGCTCTGTTCCATACTTTCTAGCTTCCTCCTAATAAGACTCGCATTCTTTTTCCAACAGATGAGGTTCAAGTTGGATCCGAAAGATGATGCAACTAAACAAGCATGCACTCATGTTTTTCAGCCTGCTCTGCGATAGTATGGGTACCACCTTAGAAAATCTCACTTTGAAGGCAAGGCTAACAATGAAATCTCCCAAACATATCTAGTGGAATATATTACAGATGAAGACAGGACATCCCTTATTAAACACTGGTCTGATCCAAAGTATCAGGTAGGCTATATGTATTTGATCAGACCACATATTGAACTTGTATTTATGTATGTGCCTTACAAGTGTATCTTCTTCTAGGCTAACTGTTTGAAGAACAAAACCAACCGTTCTAAAGTGAAATTCCAACAGACAACAGGATCTCGTAGCTATATTGCACACTGCGAGGCTCTTGTAAATAGCTTCTACTTCCTTCTTTTTTTGTGCCTTATTATCGTATCTATATTGACTTGTTCCAAATACAGCGAAAAGCACGTGCGGACCAAAAAGAACCTGAACCGAATGCAGTGCAAATCTTCAAGGATTGCCACACCAGCAAGATGAAGGGCATGAGCACACCATTTCAAGCTGCTATTGTAAGTCCTTACTCCTCCTGCCTTGAACTGATTGGTATTGTGATGTGTTCATTTAACTACTTGGTTTGCAGCCAATGTCACTTACTCTGTTCACTTTTATACACAGTTGTCTTAACGTATCATTTCACCTTCCATGGTTTAAAAGAGATGAAGGATATTCTTTTGGTCTTGATCTGTAACCTAGTTGTTATGTTCGCGTGCGCACACAATGATAAAATAGCCTGTTTGTTTTATATCTGTTTGCCCATGATATGAATGAAGTCATACTATGTTCATCCTACTTTAAACCATGTCTCTTTATCCTTAGATGTCAACGACTGTGAGGAAATAGACAATACAGTAGGCATGCTACATGGACATATGTTCCGAAAGTGATTTTATTATGTAGTTGGCACTACAATACATGCTAATGTATTACAGTATTTCACCAAAATAAGTTATGTATAAACATTTAACCTACTTTGTTTGTTTTTTGTCTCATTAGTAACTCACTGGTACACTAATCTACAAGTTCAAAATTTCAGGAAGCTACGGAATAAATGATTGAACAACCACAACCACCTGAAGGTGACGAGGCTACTACAGGCACAATGTCACCTCTTGCTGCAGTGCGTCAGTATCTCTCCACTAACAGTCCAAAAAGCACCTTCCTGCGTAATTCTGGGTTGGTTGTTAAGGTAATCTCGTCCAAATCGCCTACTGAACAAAATCTTCCTACTAGACAGAGTGATATATCTGTGCTCCAGACACAAGTCCAATCCCTAATGGATGTTGTTTCGGAAACAAGAATAGTGGTTGAGAAATGCCGTCAAGATATGAATGGTTTTGAAACCAGACTATCAGACATTCGCTTCGTTGTTGAAGAGCAATGGCGGAAAAAGGTGGAGATCGTGCTGCTCCATCAGATTCTACAGCCTGAAACAATAGCACTCGGGTCAAATGATCTGTGCTTCTATACATCTGATGGTGCTTTTATCTGGAAGGACTATAAACTTTATGCCAACAGGCCTTTTGTTGTATGATTGGAATTTATTTTTTTGTGATACAACATTTGTGATGCTGCCACAGGCTGCAGTAATTATGACGCTATTTTTGTATAGTGTAGGTTTATCTTAGTAATGTATTCAGACGAAAGCTTCGTAGGAGCACAACATGCCAACATTCGTCGGGCCCATTCCAATTGGGCTAAAAACGATTACGGGCCAAAATTGGCATGTAGCCCACTAAAAATATCTGGGTTTATATTAGCATAAGCTTTCAAATTTTTCTGGTAGGCCTGTGCCCATAGTGGGCCTTTAACAGGCCTAAACATAATTTGGGCCCTCAGTAAAAGTAGGCCATTTATAGGTGTAAATATGTCGAGCCCATAAAAAGCATGGGCCTTTAATAGACCGAAAGTGAGACTGGGCCCTGATTGTGCCAAATAACCCACTGGACTTAGCAGGCCGAAATGGTGGCCCATTTACGATGCGGATATTTGACAGGCCGAAATTTGGACGGGCCGTAAATGCGCCGACCTAATACACGGGCGTTTAATAGGCCGGAACTTCGGTCGGGCTAGATTATCGTCATTTTTATATGGGCCATTAATGGGCCCGATATGACGTTGTGCCACATATGGCCCATGGTTTACATCCGGCTTTAACGGGCCGAAAATGACAACAGGCCGAAAGTGGGCCAAATCTATAGTGGGCCTCTAACAAGCCGAATGATAGACATGTCCGAATATGACCCAAATCCTTCACGGTCGTTTATGGGCCGAAAGTTTTGATGGCCTATAAATGGGCCCAAACGAAGCCGGACCTTTAACAGGCCGGAAATACACCGGGCCGTAATTCGGCCGAATTACTTAGCGGACTGTTAACGGGCCAGAAGTGACCATGGGCCGCATTGATGACAAGTTTAGACCAGGCCGTTGACGGGCCGATTTGATAGAGAATTTTGGGCCTTTAGCTGGGTCGGCCCATTATGGTCTCCAAAATCTTGTGGGCCTTTAGCTGGGCCGGCCCATTGTGGTCAGCAAAATCTTGTGGGCCTTTAGCTGGGTCGTCCCATTATGGTCCGCTAAATTTTGTGGGCCTTTAGCTGGGCCAGCCCATTATGGTCCGCTAAATCTTATGGGCCTTCGATTGGGCCGGCTCATTTAAACTTTGTGGGCCACTTTTGGGCCGGTCCACGTGTCAACATATCATAGGCCCATCTCGACCATTGGATGAGTGACACCTATGCCAACGCGGAGCTGACATGTGGATCCGTCAGCCAATGAGAATTTTACACATGGAAATCGGCATTGGTCATGGCTGTTAACGGGTTATCGGATCCAAAATCCGACCCGATAGCTTAACGATGTTCCGTTACGGTGTTTGCCACATGTCGGTCACCCTTGACGAAAGCACTTGTGTGACGCGCGATTTATCGTCATGGAAGTGTACACTTCCGTGATGATAATTTTGGTAATGTCATGGAACACTTCTATGACAGCACAAGTATGACTATCTTGATTCTGTCATAAATTTGTCATGGATGTACATGCATGAGAAAAAACGCGACCTACTGTGACAAACACGTATCATCACGGAAGTGTTTTTTTTTGTAGTGTCTATTCTCTGAGTCACTTGGGATTTATATCTTCTGATCACTATGAAGAAGTTGAAAGATCAAAGAACTAAAATTTATCCCTCAACTACGAGGGGAGGTAAGGAACTGCCATCTAGCTCTGCACTAGATTCTCCTTCTGTTATGAATAAGCTTGCGACACCTAAACCTGCTACTTCTATGAATTCTGATATGTCGCATGTTATTGATGATGCCACTTCTGCTATGCATGATACTTATGATGAAACTACTTCTATGCTTGATACTACTGTGCCATTAGGTGAATTTCTTGATGAACAACTTACTAAGGCTAGGGAGAATGAAATTATTGAAAATGAATTATTGATGAAGGTTCTCCTCCTAATAATGAATTGCCTGTTGTTCTTGAGGGTTATGTTATGGCTGAAGAAACTGCTAGAGATTTTCTTGCTTGCAATGATAGATCAGATCTTAAGAAATTGTTAGCTAAGCTGAAACAAAAAACTCTAAATGCTAGAATGAAACATGACCCTGCTTTTGCCACTTCACCTATCTTTGTTACTGATAAGGATTATGAATTCTCTGTTTTTCCAGAGATTATTACTTTAGTTGAATCCAATCCTTTTGATGGCACTGAATCTGAAACTGTTGTGGCACATCTCACCAAGTTAAATGATATAGCCACCCTGTTTACTAATGATGAGAAGTCTCGCTATTATTATATCCTTAAGATATTTCCGTTCTCATTAAAGGGTGATGCTAAGACTTGGTTTAATTCCCTTGATCCTAGTTGTGTGCGTGGTCCCCAGGATATGATTTATTACTTCTCTGCTAAATATTTCCCTGCTCATAGGAAACAAGCTGCCTTGCGGGAAATATATAACTTTGTGCAAATCGAAGAAGAGAGTCTCCCACAAGCTTGGGGGAGGCTTCTCTGATTACTTAATGCTTTTCCTGATCATCCTCTTAGGAAAAATGAAATACTTGATATCTTTTATAATGGACTAACCGATGCTTCCAAGGACTACTTGGATAGTTGTGCTTGTTGTGTTTTCAGGGAAAGAATAGTTGACCAAGCTGAATTACTATTGAATAATATGTTGACTAATGAAAATAATTGGACTCTTCCTGAGCCAATTCCTGAGGCAATTCCTGAACAAATTGATCCAACTCCTGAGCCTATTCCTAAACCTACTCCGAAGAAGAGAGGTTTTCTATTTCTCAGTCCTGAAGATATGGAAGAGGTAAAGAAATCATTGAAAGAAAAAGGTATTAAAGCTGAAGACATTAAGAATTTACCTCCTATTGAAGAAATACATGGTCTTAATATACCACCTATTGAAGAAACACATTGTCTTGATAACCCGACATAGGTAGTGAAGGTAAATTCTCTCTAAAGATATGATAAAGTTGAAAGTTCCTCTACTAAATTTCATAGCCCATGCTTAGATGAATTTGATGACTTTATGGATAAACAAGCAAATTTCAATGATTATGTTAGTAGAGAATTGAAAAATAATGGTTATATGATAGGACGCTTGAGTGATTATATGTCTAGAGTTAAGGGTGAACTTAAACTCACTAGTAAACATGCTTCTATGGTTGCCACTCAAGCTGAACAAGTACTTAAGGCTCAGAATGAATTGGTAGATGAACTAAATAATAAACATGACTTTGCTGTTAGAGTGGCTACTAGAACTGGTAAAATGACTCAGGAACCTTTGTATCCTGAAAGCCACCATAAGAGAATTGAACAAGATTCTGAGAATAATAATCTAGATGCTCCTAGTTCTGCTAAGAAGAAGAAAAAGAAAAAATATAGGACTTTGCATGCTTCTAGTGAACCTAATGTAGAAACACCTCAGAATCCTAATAATACTTCTATCTCTGATGCTGAAACACAATCTGGAGATTAACATGAATCTGATGATAATGCTAATAACGATGTTCATGTTGATGCTCAACCTAGTAATAACAATGATATAGAAATTGAACCTGCTGTTGGTCTTGATAACCCACAATCAAGAAACCAACATTATGATAAGAGAGATTTTGTTGCTAGGAAGCATGGTAGAGAAAGAGAACCATGGGTTCAGAAACCCATGTCTTTTCCTCCTAAACCATCCAAGACAAAGGATTATGAGGACTTTGAGCATTTTACTGAAATGATTAGACCTATTTTCTTACGCATGCGCTTAACTGATATGCTTAAGACAAACCCTTATGCTAAATATATGAAAGATATCATTACAAATAAAAGGAAAATACCTGAAGCTGAGATTTCTACCATGCTCGCTAACTATACCTTTAAGGGTGGAATACCTAAGAAACTTGGTGATCCCGGAGTACCCACTATACCATGCTCCATAAAAAGAAATTATGTTAAAACTGCTTTATGTGATTTAGAAGCCGGTGTTAGTGTTATGCCTCTTTCCTTGTACCGTAGACATGAATTAAGTAAGTTGACACCCACTGAGATATCCTTGCAAATGGTTGATAAATCAACTGCTATACCTGTCGCTATTTGTGAGGACGTGCCTGTTGTTGTTGCGAATGTTACTATCTTAACAGACTTCGTCATTCTTGATATTCCCGAGGACGATAGTATGTCTATTATCCTTGGTAGACCCTTTTTAAATACTGCAGGAGCTGTTAATGATTGCAACAAAGGCAATGTCATCTTTCATGTTAGTGGAAATGAGCACACGGTACATTTTCCAAGAAAACAACCTCAAGTTCACTGCATAAATTCTATTGGGAAAATTCTATCAATCATTATTGGAGGTTTTGAATTTCCTCTCCCTACTGTCAAGAAACAGTATGATATTCTTATTGTTGGGGATGTCCATATCCCCGTTGAGGTAACCTAGTGTCACATCGAAATTTCTCCGGTTCCGTGTTATTCGGAATGAGTTTGTTAACAAGACTTGATCAACCTTGTTAGTGGATTCATTTTGATGATCTTGAGATGGATGAAACTAGAAGGCACAACCTTCTGTACCCTCTTTTTACTTTCTGTTATTTAAAATAAATAAAGCAAAAATAGTATTATCTGTCTGTTTTCTGAATTGTCCATGCAATAAAAAATATCCCGACAATAAAAGTGCTCCAAATGCCCTGCAAATTTAGTATGATTTTTGATGGAATATTTGAGGATTTTAGGCACTGAAATCACTGCAGGAGGGGCAAGCACCAGGCCACGAGAGTGGAGGGCGCGCCCACACCGCCTGGGCGCCCCCCTGTCTCGTGGGCCCCTGGTGGAACCCCTCCACTTATGCCAGCACCCACACACTCCATCTTCTTCCCAAAAAAATTCCCATCCAGCTCAAGCACGAGTTCTAGCTCATTTTGCTGCGATTTTCGATATCCTTGCTCAAAGCTCCATTCACAAAACTGCTTTGGGAGATTGTTGCTTGGTATGGGACTCCTCCATTGGTCCAATTAGTTTTTGTTCTAGTGCTTTATTCATTGCAAATCCTTGCTGTCTTGGTGACCCTGTTCTTGAGCTTACATGTTAAATTTATGAGGTCCCAAGTAATTCTAATGCATGATATAGGCTCTAGGCACTTGTAGGAGTAGTTGCTTTCGATCTTGTTTAGCTTTATTCACTTTTATTTTGAAGTTACTAAAATTTCAGAAATTTCTCAGAAAAAGAATTATGTCTAGGAGAATGTACCAAGCTGGTTCCTCAGTAAATAAAGGACCCAGGATTGCTATACGTGAGCAAGACGGTGAACTACCGTGGGATGCAGAAGTACGAGCTTGTGAGTGGCCATCAGATGATTTTATGGTCGAAGCAAGCTTTAAGGAGGAATTTGACGCGTCTGTGCGTAATGCCGATCTGGAGGACTTCTTACAAGATAAGTGTCCTCAGTATTATCAATTAACTGATTCATTTATGCGAAGGTTAAAATATAAATGTACACGTAATTCTCCGAGTGTCCTATTTGATATCTATGATACATCTTATACCATGGACTTAAGGGATTTTACCACTGCTTGCAAACTTCCACAATGGGGCAATATTAATGATCCCCACAAATCTGAATTTAGAGATTTCCTTGCTAGTATTACTATGGGAGAATCTACGGATATTGCACAAGCTACCATAGGGAGCATTCATTTTCCTGCTATACATTATTTTTCTCTCCTCATTGGTACATGCATTGATGGTAAAGATGAAGCATGTCATATGTGTGTACCTGATCTTTGTGTCCTCAAGAGTGTTGTGTTAGGTTATAAAGATTATAACTTGGGGGCAATAGTTGCACGTAGGTTGCATAAAAATGGTAGAGCTGGAGATTTATTTGGAGGAATTTATGCGACCCGTGTGGCAAATTATCTTTGTATACCCCACGAGAGGGGGATATGATGTGAGCTCCTGCTTCTTTAGATTATGACGCTATGGTCCAACATCATTTTCTTAAGAGGAATGAACAATTCCTCCAGTATCGACTAATCTTTGACAGACATAGCGCTATCCATGTTACTCTTCCTGCTCATTTCCTTTTTGATTACCAAGCAAAAGGAACATATGTTGTTACCAGGGAGGAAGCAGCTGAACACGAGGGGAGAGCGGAGGCGGCTCGCCAACATGCCGCAGCTCAGGAGGCATTTGCTGCTGCATCTCAGTACGACCCCAGTTACAACTACGAATATCAGCCAGGCTACCCTTGGCATTAGACCAACTTAGGCCAAAAACCTAAGCTTGGGGTGGTACGTATTTCTCACCGACTTTACATTCATGTTCACACACTATTCTAGTCGTCGGTGCTCATACACTTTCATTGTATATTCCATGCTAGTTTAATTTTCTTTTCCTGGTTTTCTTCTTGTGTGTTTGATAAACCTAAAGAAAAACCAAAAAAATTAGTTAGTTTAATTTCCATGCTTATAGTAGAAATAAAAATGAAAACCCAAAAATATTTCTCGTTCTTCTTTTACTTGTTGGGAGCTTTCCCGTGTAAATAGTTTTATTTTCTTTTCTTTCCTTTGGGGGTCGAGAGTAGAAGACCATATTGAAATTGTTTAGTGGCTCTCATATGCATGATTGTTTATTTAACTTAGAGCCCTATTACTTTGTCTTCTCTCTTGAGTTGAATGCTTGCAGATTCCAGCTTAGTCCAATGCACGTGCACTATTATTATTATACACATCGTTCGTTCATGCAAGTGAGAGGCAATAATGACGATATATGATGGACTGATTGAGATGAGATAAGCTGGTATGAACTCGACCTGTCTTGTTTTGGTAAATATGATGAGTTCATCGTTCCTGATTCAGATTATTATGAAGTAAACATATTTGCAATGACATTTGGACATTATAGTTGCTTGTGCCATGCTTGATTAGCTATGAGTTATAATGGTCTACCTTGCGTGCCAACATGCTATTGAAATGATTATGATGTGGTATAATGGGATGGTATCCTCCTTTGAATGAATTGAGTGACTCGACTTGGCACATGTTCACGTATGTAGTTGAAACAAACCAACATAGCTGGCGGTGTCAAAACCGGTGGATCTCGGGTAGGGGGTCCCGAACTGTGCGTCTAGAAGGATGGTAACAAGAGACACGATGTTTTTACCCAGGTTCGGGCCCTCTTGATGGAGGTAAAACCCTACGTCCTGCTTGATTAATATTGATGATGTGGGTTACAAGAGTAGATCTACCACGAGATCAAGGAGGCTAAACCCTAGAAGCTAGCCTATGGTATGATTGTTGTTCGTCCTATGGACTAAAGCCATCCGGTTTATATAGACACCGGAGAGGGCTAGGGTTACACAGAGTCGGTTACAAAGGTAGGAGATCTACATATCCATATCGCCAAGCTTGCCTTCCACGCCAAGGAAAGTCCCATCCGGACACGGGACGAAGTCTTTAATCTTGTATCTTCATAGTCTTGGAGTCCAGCCGATGATGATAGTTCGGCTATCCGGACACCCCCTAGTCCGGAACTCCCTCAGTAGCCCCTGAACCAGGCTTCAATAACGACGAGTCCGGCGCGCATATTGTCTTCGGCATTGCAAGGCGGGTTCCTCCTCCGAATAATTTATAGAAGATCGTGAACACTAGGATAGTGTCCGGCTCTGCAAAATAAATTCCACATACCACCGTAGAGAGAATAATATTCACACAAGTTCAATCTGCTGACGTATTTCGTGGCGTGACGTCACACCACAACCAAGCCTTCAAATTGTTTTTATTGTACCACTTCAGCGCGTTTAGCGAAGCGGTTTCCTTGGCACGTCCTGTCGAAGCAGAGATCGTGTTGCCCTTATTCCGAGATTCCCATCAATACGGACGTGGGTAACCCAACCGCACCCGTTGCCACACCCCCTCCATCGAAGGCGGGTTCCAAACGGTCACGGGGACGGCTCTTGGTATTCCTCCTCTTTATAATGAGACCAAGGCCCGTTCTTTTTATTCAATCTTCTATCAAATCCGCCCCTCTCCCTGAGTTCCAACACCCAGGGCTCCAAATTCAGGTACCTTCCATCCTCGACAATGTCCGGTCCTGATCTACGAGGCCGGTGGGTGCCCTCCTCCGTGACGGAGGAGGACGTGCTAAAGCTGAGAGATGCCCGGTATTTAACCTACGAGATTTCGCATAGGCTGCCTGCCCGAGGGCAAGTTATCCCAACTCCCGAGCCCGGCGAGATCGTCGTATTCATGTCCCACTTCCGTCGGGGTTTATGCTTCCCGATGGATCCCTTCATGAGGGGGCTCATGTTTTACTATGGGCTAGAATTCCATGACCTGGCTCCGGAGTTCATCCTCCATATCTCATCATTCATTGTCGTTTGTGAAGCCTTCCTCCGCACTAGCCCTCACTTCGGCTTATGGCTCAAAACCTTCAACGTGGAGCCGAAGATGATTGAGGGGCGTCAGGCAGAGTGCGGCGGGGCAGTTATAAGCAAGAGGGTCGAAGCTCCATGGCCCAAGGGCTCTTTCCAAGAGGAGCTCGGCTTGTGGCAACAGGAGTGGTTTTATATCACCGCTCCCCAGGGCAGCAGGCAGAAGCCGCTGCCCATCTTTCGCTCGGGCCCACCACAGCAGCTAACATCATGGGTCAACAAGGGGCGTGACTGGGGGTTGCCCAAAGACGCCCCCCTGTTGCAGGACCGGATTCGAGTCCTCCAAGAAAGGGAGATCAATCTGGTCGCAGTGGTGCAGGTCATGTTGATCCGGCGCCTACTGCCCTGCAAACGTCGCCCCCTCCACCTGTGGGAATTTAATCCAGAGGGGCCGCGAGCTCTTCAACACTTCATGGGTTTGGCTCCCATGGAGATGTATAAACTGTTCTTCGGATCGCAAGAGGCGCATCCGGAATTGACCGAGGACGCTGGCCTAAGCTGCAATCGCCCGGATACTCAAGTAAGTAGCCCTATGTCCGGACACAACATCCATTTTTTTATCGTGAGCTTGCCTTTTAACCAGCTATCCCTGGACAGGAGTGTATATCGCAAGCAAAAATGATACGGTGTCCGGCCCCCCTCCTTGAGACCATGCAGGATCTCGTGTTAATTAAAATGTTGGAGTTGCACCTTCAAATGAGGGCGAAGGGGGGCACGAGGAAACTGTCACCTCTGCCAAGGAGGCGTTTAATAAGGCAGGAATCGAGAGTCCCTCCTTCCAGGGGGAGAAGCGAAACACTTCCGAAGACCCGGAGTCCAAGGCCTCAAAGCGGGGAAAGAAATCTGTACCGGAAGGTCCTGCGCCAGAAAGCGCCCCGACCGTACTATCTCGTTGGAGGAATCAGCCCTCTAACGAGTCGTAAGTAAAAAGGGGGATTTTATAATTATTAGACACCCCTGCTTAATGTCTAAAGGTAACTGAAGTTTTTACCTTGTAGTTCGGATCTCAGCCCATCTCAGCATAGCTCATCTTTGGGAGACCTTCGTCCGGAGATGATGGAGAGCGAAACGCCTCCATCTGCTGCCCCATCGCACGGGGCGGACAACCCCGAGGTGTCATCGTGGAGGGTCTCCCCGAGTCCGGCGGGGCCGGAGAGTTCGGCACCCATTGGAGTACGGCCGATGGAGCTGCAGGATTTGCTTAATAGGGCGTCCATCTCAGAAGATCACCGCACATTAATGGGTAATGTGATTGAAAGGATCTTGTCCGCCAAAAGCGGGTTGTATGAGGCCGTCAGAAGTTTACTGACAGGATTTGAGGTACGCAAACAATGACATACCTGTTGACAGTTTTGCACATGAAGTGCGCCCTGTATAGTAGCCCCTGAGACTTGGTATGCTGTCGAAAACGGCAGCGTGCCTAGGATCATAATCTCAGATATTAACTGTCGGCTTTCCTATGTAGGTGGCGGAACGTTCGGTTGCCAGCCGGACGGATGGATTCGCTGAGCTGAAGAAGCAACTCAACGCTGCAGATGCGGACATCTCGCTGGTCAATAAACGACTTGATGAGTCACAAGGTATCTGATTGCGCTGCGGTCGCTTAGTAAGGGAGCTGATGCCCATTCCTTACAAGTTGTATGCTTGATGCAGATGGTGCTGCTGCTGTGGAAGACCTTCGAGCAGAACTTGCTCGGTCCAAGGAGCAGGCCAGAAAAAGCGAGGCAGCTGCCTTGAAGGCAGCAGAAGAGCTAGAAGCCGAGAAGGCTGCTCACTGCCGAAGCAGGGAGGAGATGGCCGGAATGGCCATCAAATTAAAAGTTGCTACTGACCGCCTGGAGGTTCTTGAAGGAGAACGCCGAGCAGAGCAAGAGGACCTGAAGAAGGCCGATGCCGAAGCCAAGGATGCCCGTAGTGCGATGCGGGCTATGAAGGAGGAACTGCGTCAGGTGGGAGACATTGTGGCTGGAAAGCCCTTTATGCTGCGTAGGAAGTTCACGGATCCGAAGTATGCTCAACTGGGCCGATTGTACGGTGTGGAGGATCCTTATCTGGACTTGGCGGCGAGTGCGGCTGACGCAATCGTGCACTTTCGAAGCCAGAAGGATCATGAAATGGAAGAGCTTTTCTGGTCTCAATTCCATAGTCCGGAGCGTCCACTTCCGTTGAGTGATCGGCTGGTTGAGTGGGCTGAGCTGAATAGATTGTCCGGACTGGCCATGACGGATGTGGTAACTCATCTGTGGCCGAAAAGCCCCAAGCCGAAGAGTTATTTTGGCTTGTTGCAGCAATTCCTTGGGGCAGTGCCGCATATTAGGGGGAGGAAGCGGTCGGCATGCATAGAAGGTGCGCGGATGGCTCTCGCCCGTGGTAAAACATACTGGGCGGAGATGGATGCCACCGCTGTTGCATCCCGGGATTCGGACAAAAGCCGATTCCCCACCGAGCATTACTTTGAGGAAGTCCTGCAGGGCGCTCATATAATAGAGTCGTAGTGCTCGAAAGATGTTATGTTTGAATGACATGTATGATTTCTAAGATCATGTTTATAATGCAATGACTTTTTATACTTGTGTGTTCAAGTATTGAACTATCTCCTGTGCGGCCGTATATGTATGTATAATCTGAAAGATGGCAGTCTTTGGCTTCAGCCCCCACGCACATGGTGCGGGGGTGTTTGCAAAAAGAAAAACGCTTTTTCACACTTAATCCAACGTCTTGGTCCTTTTAAGAAGGTGATAGCATGGCAAACTAGGCAACCGGACTATAATACTTTATCACTTTCACTTAGCCATAGGAGCTCGAATGTGGGGCTACTATATAGCCCTTGATGGCACCGCGGTTCTCCAAACTTGGGGCGCGTATGTGCCTGACCGGGAAGCGGTCCTTCGTCAAAGCGGAGGAATTCTAAACATTCCAATGGTCGATCGAGTGGTTGACCAGTCTCTCGCTATATCATGACAGTCAGTTTTCGGCTTTCTCTACTGAGGTGCTCTCCCGGCCGAACCGGGGCACAATCGCAGTAGTTCTCCTGGTGCCGCGTTAGCCGATGATAAGGAACGTAAGGTAGCAAAACACAGGAGCCGGGCAAACCCAACATTTGACCTAAGACATGATTCGGAGCTGATGCATATAAGGCCTAACTCGAGACACCGAACACTCCCTGAGGTGTTCGGTCTTTATGATATCGGGCAGAATAAAGCCCTAAGCCCCTAGTGTCCAGGTACAGGCGGGAACTTCTGACGCGGCCGATGCCAAAACGCCAGCCTCCTCCTCGGCTCTGGTGGGAAACCGGGGGATGTGTATCAACAAGAGACAGTGAGAAAGGTTTACGCAGGCCCCTGTGTCTCCGTTGTGCTGTATCCTGGACGGGTGTAGCACGTGCTTCATCTGTAAAAGAGAAGGACTTAGTTTCTAAGAAATATCGTGCAAAAAGTGTATCAAAATAAAGTATAATTTGGAAGATGAAGAAAGTTGAGCTTTATTGGCTTTCATCATTTATGCGTGCGGCCCCCTAAAAAAACGGGGTATGCGGCTGGGAAGCCCCTTGCCGGACTCGTCTATCCATGTCCGAGGTCTAAATGACCTGTTTTTAGGGGCTTTGACCTGCAAGGTCGGAATAATGTGTGGCTGTCTAGGCAGCCGCACATTCTCCGTGGTCGAGAGACACCTGGAGTTTTACGAATATGCCACGTGGTCCGGGCATTTTAAGCGTAAGAGACATGTAATGCAGTATTGCATGAAAGCGCGCGAAAGCTGCACGCCACAGTAGTGCTTAAGGGCTACTGCTAAAGGGGGCGATGGAGGTTGAGCTTTTCGCGATGGAGGTTGTCGGATGAACCAAACACAACCCCTAGTGGTACAGAGCCTATAAAATTGGCTAAAAAGGCCTGGCGTTACTCCTTTGAAGGAAGTGCTGCTATAACGAATTTTGGTGGACGGTGTCCTGATATAGCAGGGGCCGCGCTGTGTGTTATCACGTGAAGTGAGTTCACTGTTTTGACTTCTAATGGGAAAGTCTTTTGTTTTCCAGAGCGCTGCTTTTGGGTTTCGTCACTGTCACTTGGTGTGTCGAGCCCTTTGTGTTCGGCGTTAAGTCGGCCGGACTGCTTGAAGACCCAACAATCTCTGTGGGTATGGTTTGCAGGATTCCCGGAGGTACCGTGTATTTGACATAATCTATCCAGAATCTTGTTGAGGTTGGATAACTCGTCACTGTTATCCTTTAAGGGCAGTGTTTTGTTGTTCGGCCGAAAGCTTTTGAATCCGGCGTTGACCGCCGTACTATTTGGGCCATTCTCCTTATTCCGGCGCTGATCTTTTTTGCGTCGTGATTTTCCATTTCCATCCCTGATTTCGGATGTACTCGGGTCGCTGGTGCTGCATCTAGCCAACCAGCCGTCCTCCCCCGCGCAAAAGCGGGTCATGAGACTTGTTAGTGCGGCCATTGTTCTTGGTTTTTCCTGGCCGAGGTGTCTGGCGATCCATTCATCTCGGACGTTGTGTTTGAAGGCTGCCAAGGCTTCAGCGTCCGGACAGTCGAATATTTGGTTCTTTTTAGTGAGGAACCTGTTCCAGAATTTGCGTGCTGATTCTCCGGGCTGTTGAGTTATGTGACTTAAATCATCTGCATCCGGAGGCCGGACATAAGTCCCCTGAAAATTTGCTCGAAACGCATCCTCAAGCTCTTCCCAACTTCCAATGATATTTTCTGGGAGGCTTTTAAGCCAATGCCGGGCCGGCCCTTTGAGCTTGAGGGGAAGGTATTTTATGGCATGGAGATCGTCTCCTCTTGCCATGTGTATGTGTAGGATATAATCCTTAATCCAGACTGCGGGGTCTGTTGTTCCGTCGTATGCCTCTATGTTTATGGGTTTAAATCCTGCTGGAAATCAATGATCCAGTACCTCGTCGGTAAAACATAGTGGGTGTGCGGTGCCCCTGTATTTGGGTGTGCCGTTGTCTTCAAATGCTCGGCTGCTTGTGTTACTTCCTCGAGTCTTCTTTTTTGGCCCATAGATAGATCTGGCCGGGTTATCCTTTTTCTGAAGATCTTTATGTTGATCATGTGCCGGCTTGTGTGTGGCGCCCCGTGTTGCTCTAGGCTTGTCATCTGGTCGTCTATCCGGCCAGGCGACCCCTTTCTTTTTTGACTGCGGGGGCTCGAAGGCCTCCTCGTCAACTTCGGGCAACAACTTGCGCTTCGGGTAGCTCTTTGTCTGGTGACTAGTGCCATATTTATCTGCGGTGTTGAGTACTTTGCTCCATCTTATTCTGAGTGTGTCTTCCGCTGTTTTGAGCTTCCGCTTTTGCTTCTTCAAACTTCTTGCATTGGCGACGAGCCTGTTATGGAGATTCGTATGCTCTGGTGATGTGAGATCATCTTCGCCGAGGATGGGTTGCTTGTCCGGTTTATGTCTGGCTGGCTGCTTGTTGACGTGTGTGTCATCCACTGCTTCGCCCTGCTCTAGGGCCGGGTCCATATGGGTACCGTTTTTGTCGATGCCGGTCTCCGGGCGGCGCTTGCGTCGCTGCTTTGTTTGTCTGTTGGGGGAGTTGTCCTTCACCACGTCCCGTTTTTCCTCATTGTCGCTTCCTTTTGGTGTGTCCACCATGCATACGTTGTGGGATGGGGTGGCTTTCCTGCGCCCGTTAGGCGCTGGTTATTAGTCGTCTCCGGCATCGTCGTCCATACCGTCGATGTCCTCAGAGTCATAATCTAGCCTGTCGGTTAGGTAGTCGACAGTGGCTACCAAGTGGGTGGTGGGTGGGCTCTGAATTTCTTCGATGTCCGCATCCCAACCGTCCTGGCCGCAGCCGGCCAGACCTCTCCTGATAACGGGAGGTACTTTAGCAAACTCAAGATGTCGCCAAACGGTGAGTGTTGAAAGGTGTCCGCCGCGGTGAACTCCATGATCGGCGCCCAATCGGATTCGACTGGAGGGGGTGCGGGAGGTCCGGAGTCCGGCAAGGAGACCGGCACCTCGGAGTCACGAGCTTCATGGGGGACAAGATCGATATTCGGCTCTATCGCCGTAGAGGTTGCAGCCCCCGAGGTGGTGTCTAGCCATCCATCCTTGGTCTGCGCAGCCGGCTCCGAGTCGAAGATCGGAGCGGGTTCGAGTGTGGCCTCCACGGTACTGTCCGGCTGCAGAGCTAAATCATGCCCATCGTGACAGTACGGCACGCTCGGCTGTGGCTCGAATCCGTCGAGGATCAAGTCCCCGCGGATGTCAGCCGTGAAGTTCAAACTTCCAAATCTAACATGACGGCCAGGGGCGTAGCCTTCGATCTGCTCCAGCTGGCCAAACGAATTGGCCCGCAGTGCGAAGCCGCCGAATACAAAGATCTATCCGGGAAGGAAGGTCTCACCCTGGACTGCAGTGCGAAGAGCCTATCGGTGACGACACAGAGGACCTCTCAATGAAAGCACCAATGTCGGTGTCAAAACCGGCGGATCTCGGGTAGGGGGTCCCGAACTGTGCGTCTAGGCGGATGGTAACAGGAGACGAGGGACACGATGTTTTTACCCAGGTTCGGGCCCTCTGGATGGAGGTAAAACCCTACGTCCTACTTGATTAACATTGATGATGTGGGTTACAAGAGTAGATCTACCACGAGATCAAGGAGGCTAAACCCTAGAAGCTAGCCTATGGTATGATTGTTGTTCGTCCTATGGACTAAAGCCATCCGGTTTATATAGACACCGGAGAGGGCTAGGGTTACACAGAGTCGGTTACAAAGGTAGGAGATCTACATATCCGTATCGCCAAGCATGCCTTCCACGCCAAGGAAAGTCCCATCCGGACACGGGTCGAAGTCTTCAATCTTGTATCTTCATAGCCTTGGAGTCTGGCCGATGATGATAGTTCGGCTATCCGGACACCCCCTAGTCTGGAACTCCCTCAATAGCCTTCATGATATTTATGTTCATGGTGGATTATATCCTACTCATGCTTGCACTTAGTGTAAATTAATTTTAATGCATGTTTATGACTGTTGTCGCTCTCTCAGTTGGTCGCTTCCCAGTCTTTTGCTAGCCTTCACCTGTACTAAGCGGGAATACTGCTTGTGCATCCGAACTCCTTAAACCCCAAAGTTATTCCATATGAGTCCACCTTACCTTCCTATATGCGATATCTACCTGCCATTCCAAGTAAATTTATATGTGCCAAACTCCAAACCTTCAAATGAAATTCTGTTTTGTATGCTCGAGCAACTCATGTTTCAACTTGGGCTGCCTATATCTTCCATGCTAGGTGGGTTATTATCAATAGGAGTGGACTCCGCTCCTCATTCATGAGAAAGGGCCGGTAATCGGGATGCCCAGTCCCATGATCCAAAAAGATCATAGCAAATCAACATAATTAAACAAAACTCCCCCAGGGCTGTTGTTAGTTGGAGGCACTCGTTGTTTCGAGCAAGCCATGGATTGATGCTTGTTGGTGGTGGGGGAGTATAAACTTTTAGCATTCTGTTTGGGAACTTGCTAGAATGCATGTAGTATGGAAGATACAGCCATCTCATAGTTGCTGCGTTGGCAGTGAAAGTATGCCGCTTAAAATGTTATTCAATCTCTATGTTAAAATCGAGCTCTGGCACCTCTACAAATCCCCGCTTACCTCTATGAAGGGCCTATCTATTTACTTTTATGTCGAGTCATCACTTTCTTATTAAAAAGCACCCGCTGGAGAGCACACTATCATTTGCATTCATTACTATTGGTTTATATTGGGTATGACTTGAATGGTTCTCTTTTACCATCAATTACAATGTTTAGTCAGTCCTTTATCTTTAAAGGTGCTCTACATTTATGTTTTGCGGTCTCAGAAAGGGCTAGCGAGATACCATTTTGTTATATCCTGTTATGATTGTTTTGAGAAAGTGTTGTCATCCGAGTTTTATTATTATGGCTCGCTAGCTGATTATGCCATCGATATGAGTAATTGTGAGACCGAGGTGTTATTGTGAGTATGGTTAGTTCATAATATTTGCTGAAACCTGAATGCTGGCTTTGCTTGTTTACAACAACAAGAGCAAACAGAGTTTGTAAAAGGTTTTCTTTATCACTTTCAGTTTATCAACTGAATTCCTTGAGGACAAGCAAAGGTTTAAGCTTGGCGGAGTTGATACGTCTCCAACGTATCTACTTTTCCAAACAACTTTGCCCTTGGTTTGGACTCTAACTTGCAAGATTTGAATGAAACTAACCCGGACTGACGCTGTTTTCAGCAGAACTGCCATGATGTTGTTTTATGTGTAGAAAACAAAAGTTCTCGGAATGACCTAAAAATCCTTGGAGATAAGTTTCAGAAAATATAAAAAATACTGGCAAAAGCTGAGGGGTGAGGGGCGCGCCCATCCCCTCTGGGCGCACCCCCCTATCTTGTGGGCCCCCTAATGCTCCGCCGACCTCAACTCCAACTCCATATATTCCGTTTCACGGAAAAAAAATCAGAGAGGAAGTTTCATCATGTTTTATGATACGGAGCCGCCGCCAAGCCCTAATCTCTCTCGGGAGGGCTGATCTGGATTCCGTTCGGGGCTCCGGAGAGGGGGATTCGTCGCCGTTGTCATCATCAACCATCCTCCATCACCAATTTCATGATACTCACCGCCGTGCATGAGTAATTCCATCGTAGGCTTGCTGGACAGTGATAGGTTGGATGAGATTTACCATGTAATCAAGTTAGTTTTGTTAGGGTTTGATCCCTAGTATCCACTATGTTTTGAGATTGATGTTGCTATGACTTTGCTATGCTTAATGCTTGTCACTAGGGCCTGAGTGCCATGATTTCAGATCTGAACCTATTATGTTTTCATGAATATATGTGTGTTCTTGATCCTATCTTGCATGTCTATAGTCACCTATTATGTGTTATGATCCGACAACCCCGAAGTGACAATAATCGGAATACTTCTCGGTGATGACCGTAGTTTGAGTTCATGTATTCACTATGTGTTAATGCTTTGGTCCGGTACTCTATTAAAAGGAGGCCTTAATATCCCTTAGTTTCCGCTAGGACCCCGCTGCCATGGGAGGGTAGGACAAAAGATGTCATGCAAGTTCTTTTCCATAAGCACGTATGACTATACTCGGAATACATGCCTACATTACATTGATGAACTGGAGCTAGTTCCGTGTCACCCTATGTTATAGCTATTACATGAGGAATCGCATCCGACATAATTATCCATCACTGATCCAATGCCTACGAGCTTTTCATATACTGTGCTTCACTTATTTACTTTTCCGTTGCTACTGTTACAATTACTACAATACTGCTATCATTACTATCTTTACCTTTACCACTGTTACCATTACTATCATACTACTTTGCTACTAAATACTTTGTTGCAGATACTAAGTTATCCAGGTGTGGTTGAATTTACAACTCAACTGCTAATACTTAAGAATATTCTTTGGATCCCCTTGTGTCGAATCAATAAAGTTGGGTTGAATACTCTACCCTCAAAAGCTGTTGCGATCCCCTGCACTTGTGGGTTATCATAGACACACAATCCAATCGACTAAATGAACTCTGGTCGAACGGACTTACCAGCTCGGGAAGTGGCCGCATCGTCGGTCTCCTCGTCTCCTGGGGCCTTGTCGATGTCCATCTCAGTGGCAGCAGAGGTGGGGCTAGAAAGATACATGATCCAGTTGGTTAGAACAAAAACTTCAGTCGCCTAGATAAATGCAAGCAAGATACTCACCTCGAAGCAACAGCGACGTCCATCTTGATCCGCGGCAAAGTATTCTGAGTCTTTAGAGGAGCAACCTTGGGATGCTTGGCGACCTTCTGTGTCGGCTCCGGAGTCGGCGTCCGAGTGCGCTTCTGTGTCTGGGTACTTGGAGCCACGTTCTTTCCGCGCCTGCCCGCCGGGTCATGGTGTTGCTTAGATCAGCGTTCAGAGCGCGGTGGGGAGTCGACTTCTTCCTCGTCATTTGACTCCTCGCTCTCCACCTCCTCACCTTCATCTGAAGATTCCCATTCACCAACCTCCTCCGCGCTGGCCTGTCCCTCCTGGTCCTGCTCCAGGGTTTGTTCACTGTTGGGCATCGAATACATGTCAGTGAAAACCTACAAGACAAAAAGTCGAGTAAAAGTCAGTCGAGATCAAACACAGTCGGAATATGTATACAAAGACAGTCGGAATAAAGAGCATGCCTTGTCGGGCTGATTGTTGACTGAAGGGGATGACTCGCCTAGCTCCTCTGGGGATTCCTGGTTGCCCGTCATGCCCTTCAACCACATGGCCACAGTCTTGGGTGGCACTTCCTCTGGATGAACCCGAGCGGTGTCGTCGGACCCGGAGTACAGCCACATGGGATGGTCAAGGGCCTAAAGTGGCTGGATGCGTTGACTGAGGAATACTTCCAGCAGGTCCAGGCCAGTGACTACCTCGTTAATCAGTTGGACCACTTTCTCAACCAATATCTTTGTCTCCACATTCTCAGCAGCAGTCACGTTCAGTGGAGAGGGGGTCTAGATACGGT
This sequence comes from Triticum dicoccoides, assembly GCF_002162155.2. Lineage (NCBI taxonomy): Eukaryota > Viridiplantae > Streptophyta > Magnoliopsida > Poales > Poaceae > Triticum > Triticum dicoccoides. Next base: position 99,815,080 of record NC_041381.1, read on the forward strand.
CGAAAGTGAAGTGGGGAAGGCAAGTCGAATGACCTAGAGTTGGAACAACCTGGCAGTAGAAACAGGTCGTCTGCCAACCCCTAACCGATTCAGGGAGAGTCATAACGGGGAAAGAAATCCTATGCCTCTTTTGGATAACCAGACTCCCACACATCTGGATGACATTGTTTTTGCTTTCTTCACCGACTGGGAACGGATGGTGAAGATATGTTTGAAAATGCCCCAATGCGGTCGACACCCCAAAAAGTTTTCACACATTGACACGAACGCGGCAAGGTACGTGATGGTATTGGGAGAAAAATGGTGAAGTTGGGCACCGAAGAAGTTCAGGAAACCCCGGAAGAAGGGGCGCGGAGGGAGCAAAAAACCCTGGTCGAAGTGGGTGGGGAGCAGTACACACTCACCCGGTTGAGGCCGCGGCTCCGTCTCCCCCTCAGGCAGCCTTGCTGCACCCTTGGCGATCAACCCGGACTCCGCTGGATCGTCCAAATCTTCTTGCCGGATCAAAGACCGGATCCAATCGCCCTGGATCCAGCCTAGCAGCAGCCCCGCACGCGACGACGACCCGCGGTTCTGCTTCTTGCCTTTCGCCGCCCCCGTCGCCTTCTTCGCATGCTCTAGCGCCGCCATCTTGTCCTTCAGCATGGCAGCGGAGCGGCAGCGTCGAGAGCAGAAGAACTAGATGCGGTGGAGAAGCAGAGGAAGAAGAAAGAGAAGCGGGCGTGCACAATGCAGATGCCTCGGCCCCGTTGCCGTATAAAGGGCTGCTTCTGAGTGGCTGATGCGTGGGACCACGCGATCCTGTCAAATCCCGCAACAGTCACGCGCAACCTACGTGGCAAAAAAGGTGACATGGAAATCGAGGCACTACTGTTTATCCACCCCGCTTACTTCGGCGTGCCCCGTCTCGCGCGCTTCCCCAAAATTTTGTAACCCGTGAAATCCGAGATACACTGCGATCAATCGCACCAAAGATTCTGCACCCCAAGACAACACTTGGCAGATGATGCTACAAGTTCAGTCGACAACTTTCTGAATGGATCAAGGCGACTGAATCAACGCTAAAGTACCAACGTGAGTCTTCCATCCTGGGAAAAACACTCGCGAGGTGCAAAGTTCAGAACAAATTCAACTTCAACCTACTTTCCACTCGAACCTTAATCCATTCAGGGTCTACTAATGAGGATACAGACTTGGGATAGGGTCATAGGCCTGACCTATACGTCCTTCCCAAGGTCACTACCATAGAAGATAAGAAGTTCAAGAGGCAACGAAGAACCCCCAGTCAAAGGTGTCGAGTGCAATCCACTCGACTAATCATATCACTCGGATACCCCTCCTACTTGTTGTCACTCGACCATACAAGGAATCACTCGACCTACCGAAGATCAGGGGTCACTCAGCACTGCAATGGCCAGGCGTTCAATCTGTAGTCTTTGAGGTCATTAATAGCACTTAAGACTGGCGCTATCAGTAATGCCCCTACTTTATGTACATTAAGCCCCTTGTAATGGAGGATGGCTGGGGTCCTGGCGCACTCTATATAAGCCACCCCCTCCTCTGGGACATGGGTTGGCACCCCTTGTAACATCACACACACATAATCCAGTCGACCGCCTCCAGACACCGAGATGTAGGGCAATTACTTCCTCCGAGAAGGTCTTGAACTCGTAAATCTCGTGTGTACACCTCTACTATAGCTGATATCTTGCCTCTCCATACCTACCCCCCCTTTCTACTGTCAGCCTTAGAACCACGACACCAGGGTCAACTTGCAACTAGGGTGCCTATACACACTACAAAAAACATAAAAATGGCACTCGAGTTGCAAGTCTAGGGTCAACTTGCAACTTTTCATGACTACACAACTATAAAAGGGAAAAGGGCCCAGTTGCAAGTGAATGTTGATTTGCAGCTGGGCCCCACTCCTTGATTTGCGAGTCTGAGGTCAACTTTAAAATAGGGTGCTTATAAGAACTATAGAAAAGATAAATGCCCCCTCCGTAAGTTGCAAGTCCGGGGTCGACTTGCAACTATGGTGCCTATACAAACTACAAAAAACATAAAATGACCCCCGCGAGTCCGGGGTCAAATTGCAACTGGCCGTGCCTATATAGAACTATGTAGGGAGAAGGGTGGACTTGGAACTGGGGCATCTACTACTAGGAAGCCCCTATTGCGAGTCGATGGTGGACTTGCAATTAGCTATACAACTACAAAAGCCCGATTTATGAGTCGAGGATGAATATGCAACTGGGACAAGTCGAGTTAAGAGTCGAGAGTGCACTTGCTGGGGCAACTACACTTCTACAAAAGTCTAGTTGCGAGTAGACAATGCACTTGCAACTACACTACTACAAGCCCAGTTGCGAGGCAATGGACTTGCAACTAGGGCACCCCTACAAAGGAAACCCCAGTTGCAAGTCGATGGTGGACTTGCAACTGCGGTAACTACTATAAAGCCCTAGTTGTGAGTAGATGGTGGACTTGCAACTTGGACAATTAAAACTACAAAACAACCCCCAGTTGCGAGTCGAGGGGTGAACATGCAACTGGGGAAATTACAACTACAAAGCCCTAGTTGCAAAGCGATGGTGGACTTGCAACTGCGGCAATTACAAATACAGAAATGCGCAGTTGTGAGTCAAGGGTGAACAAAAAGGCCCTGAGTTATAACTAGGGCAACCTACAAGCACAAAAAGAAGCTCCCAGTTGCGAGTCGAGGGTTAACTTGCAACTGGGGGTCAACTACAGCCAAGGAAAAACAAGCCACCAGTTGCGAGTCAATGGTTGACTTGCAACTAAGGGCCTCACGTTGTGAGTCAAGGTCTGACTTGCAACTAGCACTACACCACGGTAGAGCTTCCCATGACATGATAATGTGTCGGTATAGGGTACCTTTGCCGAAAGATAAGATGTAGCTAACAACAATGCTGACACAAGATGAAAGAATCGGAGGACTTGCTGTGGGCAAAGTTATTGCCGACAATTATTTACTTCCTGATAGTTTATCAGTCGGCGTAGACCCTACCTACACCGACAGATGGGATGTCCGCATACACCCTGCCTACGCCGACACTTTATCAGACAATATACACCCTACCTACACCGATAGATAGCGTGTCCACATACACCCTACCTATGCCGACACTTTATTAGCCATGTACACCATATCTATGCCGACAGATAGTCTATCAACATACACCCTACCTACACTGACATATATTGCTTTGCCGACAGATAAATTGCTGGTATAGTGATGTGCAGCCAAAACAATTTATATACAAGCCATAAACTTATTCAGTTGTTACCAATGTATACAAACTCTAAACAGATTCAATTATTATCCTCACATCCACAAGAAGGTTCAAGATGAACACATACTGTACAACAATGAAAACTTGTTCACAAACATGCATATACATTGAATGCAAGTTGACAAACACATCATCTTGGCAAAGCATAGTTTTGACCATCTTAAAAATCACCTAGAACACACAAGTCACAGAAAGATGAGCTCTATTTGCTTGTATGATAGACTTTAGCTAGATGGTCTACAACACACAAGTCTATATCCACTTGCACAAAGTACAAGCTCCAAAATATCGGAAACACCAAATGGTCTGGAAGACACATAAGATCCACAATTATAGGTTGAATGGTCCATAAACACTTCAAAGTCATCACGTCCATGTGCACCCGTTGGCTAAGTGCCTTGAACATTTTCACAAAAAAATGTCAAGAAAGTTGAATCGGCTCAAGTTGTTCAAAGCTCATATGTGGATTGACACATATTCGATCAATAAATCCTCATGATATCATAGTTAACAATAAGTTTCTACAAAAGTTTTAATTGGCTCACATGGTACTATATAGAACTATGTTCATGTGCTTGCAGTTTTATCAACAATGAAGGCATTGACCATCAAAAACAATGATCCTACAACCTAGTAGCTTATTTCATAGCCTATTACATAATAATTTACTGAAGAAAGACAACCTCTTCTGCAACCTTTCCAGATTTTCATGATTAAGAGCTACATAACCATGGATAAAAAGGAAACCATGACACATATACACACAAGCAATTTAGTGTTAACACATAGGTTAGCAACCTTGTAAAGTGACATTTTAGAAACTGTTCTTATGCAATAGAATGTGGGCTAATTACTACTGAAACAAAAAATGTACCTTGTAGTTGAGGTACCCGGCCAGGTAGCCTGCCATTCGCCACCAGTTGGACACTACAAGTCGTGCCCCTGGTTCCCCATGAGGTAGCCTTTCCATCCACCATTTGGTTTCTACTACATGTGTGAAACCATGGTTCCCAGCGAGGTATCCATCCGTTCTCCACCCATTGGCCATGCTGCATGTTGGTGGTCGTGGTTCCTGGATATTGTCGGCAAGACTAAAAGTAATTTGTTTCTCATCAGACATTGTAATCATGACAATTGTATGTAACAACAGAATTTGCATCTATTTTTTACTCTGACTAGTAAGTACGCACATGCAATGTACATAGAACCACATGAAGATATTTTCTCATCCATCCTAGTCAAGAGGAAATTATTCAAATAAATTCTCCCTTCCCTAGCAACCCTAGTCATTTGAACCATTGTTTATTAGTTTGATGAAATAGGAGATGGTAAGCAGTTGTAGATAATGACCTCCCTTCCAGCCTATCAAAAATAATATTATGATTTTATCAGAAATAGTGAAAGAATAGTATGTAATTATAATTAACGAAACATAATTTCTACAATATAAAGTTGAGGCAGACAGAGGTAACTGTCAAGGATGACATCAAATTCCAATGTAGATAGAGCATAAATGCAGTACATAAAAATATTCTAATATAAAGAGTGACCTCAAGAGAAACAATGGCAAAGCATTGACTGGCAGACGCTTGTATAACAAACTAGGATCCTAGAGCAATCCACAGGGAAATAACAAGTCCAGGAAATATAAATTATGGAACGATGCAGAGGCTGAGCAACCATCTTCCATTATCTAAAGTAAGTTAAGCGTCTGAATAGAACAAGAGGAATTTTTGGAGACATGACTATTGGTGAGATCTCCAGTCATTGCAAACTTCACACATTTCATGATGGAAGAACAAAGATAATGTTCCGATAGAACAATTTGTAGGCACTGGAGCATGCTAATAAAATTTAATATGCTAGAACAAAGGTAGGCAATTTTGTAAAATAAATAGTTTCGGTGCAAAGGTCATATTAGTCCATGGAGTAACCACAGCAACAACCAATCAGTCCATGGAGAAGACAAAATAATAAAATCCACTACTGAGTGGCTGGGTAGGGAGCGAGAGGCAGACTTGAAATAGTGTTGCTGGGCCATGTGGATGGCCTTGTGAGGTTGTGGTCGTCGAATCATCATGCCTGCTTCAGCTCCTTCTGCACTATCTCTTTTCCTTGCCTTCAACAATCACAAAATTAAGCACAAACTGACAACAGTACAATAAATGGATTTTTCTTTAACATCAAACTAACTTGCAGTATAGGTCTAGAAGCAGATAAGACAATGAAGATACAAGAGAATATTTGGAACCATAGAAGTACAGGGAGATTGAAAACACAAGCCTGACATGTTGTTCGCAACAGATAATTTTTATTATTTCTTCTAAAGCATACTTACTATGTCCTAAACTGAACCAAACTGAAGTATACTTAAGTATGGACAAACAACGCTCTTGCAATACATCAACCAGGAAACAATTCCAAAATATACAAATAAGATCAACCTGAGCAGTTTACTTGTTACTCACAACAGATAAAAAAATCAAATTGACTGCAAGAAATAACATCATTGGTACATATATGCCTTGTGGTCGTGTCGCTAATGGTCAAATATATTACACTTCATCGAGAAACTTCAGAACACCGAAGCAAATGTTTTTTTATGATACCAGCTTGAAGTCCATATATCATTTTGTTGAACAACTATCCACCTATATGGCTGTAGGACCCTGCACATTAGAAAAAAAGAACCATCACATAATCTAAACAATTAATTAAAATGTCACATTAATTTAAGGTACACGATATAAAAACTCCAAGTGTATGTCTAATTGACCTCAAGACCATAAGAAAATAAGTTGTGCGTCTCTAACACATCTTGACTACCATGAGAAGCCACCTCCATTTGACACTCTTTGCAGCATTGCCTCCAGCTCCATCTATGATGTATCAATGATCATTATTGTCTTCCGCCATCACCTCACTACAAAAAATGCAGAAACTAACTTCTAAGGAACAAATCAAAGTCAATAAGCATGCTTGTTCATTCAATTTTTTACAACATCAGGTACAGAGAAGGAAATCTCAAGACAAGTTGATACTTACCTCAGACACGATGCCAACTGTCTTTGAGAGGGGCATAGCTCGAAGGGGATGGATCCTCGGTAGCAGCAGGTCCAGCAGCAGCGTGAGCCTGCAGATGGAGCCCCGGTAGCAGCAGATCCAGCAGCAGCAAGAGCCCGGAGATGGAGCCCCAGCAACAGCAGGTGGGACAGCAGCGGGAGCCCAGAGATGGAGCCCTGGCAGCAGCAGGAGCGGGGACTGGCAAGGACGACAGCGGGATGTCGAGGGGGCGGTGTGAGGACGGCGGTTCGATGTTGAATCGAGAGGGCGACGGCTCGATCTCGGGATATGGAGCTCGGGGGGAGGGGCGGACTGCAAGGACGGGTGGATGACGAGGTGGAGCTTAGGGGCGAGGTAGTGTAAGCTCCGAGACGACGACTTGAAAACGGGGTAGAGCGCGAGGCCGGCGGCAGGACTGTGGATCGAGCACGAGGGCGGCGGCGGCAGGCACGGGTTAGGGCTGTGGAGTTGGGTTCGAGATGGAGGTAATTTGCACAACGTTTCGGATATTTTACATGAACACCCCAATATTCCCCGCCTCACGCCGAAATCGTGCGCCACAAGTTTCCAACCTTCGGTCCATTTACATGTGTCCATCTATGCCGACACTTAGTCTGTGTCCATACACCCAACATACGCCGACACATTTTAGGTTGCTACGCACTTACGTACTGTCGGTGTCAAAACCGGCGGATCTCGGGTAGGGGGTCCCGAATTGTGCGTCTAAGGGAAATGGTAACAAGAGATTGGGGACACGATGTTTACCCAGGTTCGGGCCCTCTCAATGGAGGTAATACCCTACTTCCTGCTTGATTGATCTTGATGATATGAGTATTACAATAGTTGATCTACCACGAGATCAGAGAGGCTAAACCCTAGAAGCTAGCCTATGGTATGATTGACGATGATGATCGTGAGTCCTACAGACTAAAACCTCCAGTTTATACAGACACCAGAGGGGGCTAGGGTTACACAGAGTCGGTTTACAGAGAGGGAGATCTACATCCGGATCGCCAAGCTCGCCTTCCACGCCAAGGAGAGTCCCATCCGGACATGGGACAAAGTCGTCTGTCTTGTATCTTCATAGTCCAACAGTCCGGCCAAAGCATATAGTCCGGCTGTCCGGATACCCCCTTATCCAGGAGTCCCTCAGTAGCCCCTGAACCAGGCTTCAATGACGATGATTCCAGCGCGTAGATTGTCTTCGGCGTTGCAAGGCGGGTTCCATCTCCGAATACTCCAATATAAATTCCGAACACAAGGACCGTATCCGGCTCTGCAAGATAACATTCCATATACCACTGTAGAGAGAATAATAATAATCCACGAATCTAATCTGCTGACAATTCGAAGAGTGACATCACGCCACGGTCCGGTTTTTATTCGAACCGTTCCTACAACTTGCTACCGCACACACCACGAGGCGATTTCTTCGGCACGTCCTGTCAGAGCAAAGATCGTGTTCCCCCTTATTACGGGATCCTCATCAATACGGGTATGGATAATCCAACCGTGCCTGTTGGCATGACCCCGTGTTTTTAGGCAAGTCCCAAACGACCACGTTCGGGGACGTTTGGTATTCTTCCCCCTTTATAAAGGGCCGAGGCCTATCCCTCTATCTCCACGCTCGCACATCTCGCGCCCTGAGTTCCAACACCCAAAGCCCGAGCTTAAGCACTCCAGATCTCCGATCATGTCCGGATCTGACCATCAAGGCCGATGGATGGACTCCTCTGTCATAGAGTAGGATATTGCGAAGCTCAGGGAGGCTGGGTATTTGACCGCCGATGTCAAGCACAGGCTTCCTGGTCCCGAACAGGTTATCCCCACTCCCGAGACCAACGAGAGTATCGTATTTTTCTCCCACTTTCTCCGGGGCTTAGGTCTCACTCTTGATCCCTTTGTGAGGGGGCTCATGCACTACTATGGGCTAGATTTCCATGATCTAACTCCGGATTTCATCCTCCACATCTCGTCCTTTATTGTTGTGCGTGAAGCCTTCCTTCACATTGCCCCCCACTTCGGCTTATGGCTCAAGACTTTCGATGTGAAGCCGAAGATAATTGAGGAGCGACACGCAGAGTGCGGAGGTGCCACAATGCAGGAACGCCTATGCCCCATGGCCCGAAGGCTCCTTCCCGGAGGTATCTGATTTATGGCAACGAAGGTGGTTCTATGTCACAGCTCCCCGAGGCTCATAGTGGGTGGCCACGCCTGCCTTCCGCTTGAGCCCTCCACCCCAACTAGCATCATGGCCAATGTGGGACTAAACTGGGGGCCTGCGGACGCTGTACCAATGCTTCATAGCCGCATTCAGGAGCTCCTCGAGAGGAACATTAGTCTCATCAAAATAATCCAAGTAATGCTAGTCTGGAGGATCCTACCGTGCAAACGCCGGCCTCTGCGGATGTGGGAATTCAATCTAGAAGGTTCGCGGACCATTCAACACTTCTACGGTATGACACCCGAAGGGATGTACGAGTTGTTCTTCGGACCACGAATAAAGTGTCCGGACACCACCGAGGACGGGGGCCTGAGCTGCAATTGCCTTGATACCGTAATAAGTAACCCCATAACCGAATGCCTCGCTTATATTTTTCATAGCATTGTTCTAAACACTGTCCGCAACCAGGATTGGCTTAGAAAGGCGGAGAGGATCAGGTGTCCGGCCCCTCTTCCCGAAGGTTCAACTGGCCCAGCAATGGCCAGGATTCTCGAACGAACACTTAGTTGGATGCCACCAGAGAAAGATGAAGGGGAGAGAGGGGAGGCCAAGAGTAGGCCTCACTCACTGCGCATCCGAACCGGAGGAATCAGCGCCTTCACAGAGGAGGAGAACCGGGGGGGGGGGGCGACTCTGAGGTTCCCTCCGCCCGCGGGAAGAAAAGGGCCGCCTCCATAGATTTGGAGACGGAGGCGCCTAAACAAGGGAAAAGAATTTCGCCAAAGGACCCTACTTCGAAGGGCGTCCTCGCCGTACAGCGCCCGCCAACGGGCCGGCCCTCCATCGAGCTGTAAGTTTAATTAAGCAAGGATCTTATTGCTTCTTCCTCTGAGAGTAATGACCAGGACCTGTTTTTGTAGTCCGGCTAGCAGTTTGTCTCAACAGGGTCGTCCTCGGGGGATCTTCTTTCGGAGATGATGGAGAGTGAAACCCCACCAGCCTCTCCGCCCCGTGGGGTGGGCGAACCTTGAAGGAAATATGCCCTAGAGGCAATAATAAAGTTATTATTTATTTCCTTATAATCATGATAAATGTTTATTATTCATGCTAGAATTGTATTAACCGGAAACATAATACATGTGTGAATACATAGACAAACAAAGTGTCACTAGTATGCCTCTACTTGACTAGCTCGTTAATCCGAGATGGTTATGTTTCCTAACCATGAACAATGAGTTGTTGATTAATGGGATCACATCATTAAGTGAATGATCTGATTGACATGACCCATTCCGTTAGCTTAGCAATTGATCGTTTAGTATTCTGCTATTGCTTCCTTCATGACTTATACATGTTCCTGTAACTATGAGAATTGTGTAACTCCCGTTTACCGGAGGAACACTTTGGGTACTACCAAACGTCACAACGTAACTGGGTGATTATAAAGGAGTACTACAGGTGTCTCCGAAGGTACATGTTGAGTTAGCATAATTCGAGATTAGGTTTTGTCACTCCGATTGTCGGAGAGGTATCTCTGGGCCCTCTCGGCAATGCTCATCACCTAAGCCTTGCAAGCATGTAACTAATGAGTTAGTTATAAGATGAAGTATTACAGAACGAGTAAAGAGACTTGTCGATAACGAGATTGAACTAGGTATTGGATACCGACGATCGAATCTCGGACAAGTAACATACCGATGACAAAGGGAACAACGTATGTTGTTATGCGGTTTGACCGATAAAGATCTTCGTAGAATATGTAGGAACCAATATGGGCATCCAGGTCCCGCTATTGGTTATTGACCAGAGATGTGTCTCAGTCATGTCTACATCGTTCTCGAACCGTAGGGTCCGCACGCTTAAGGTTTCGATGACAGTTATATTATGAGTTTATGTATTTTGATGTACTGAAGGTTGTTCGGAGTCCCAGATATGATTACGGACATGACGAGGAGTCTCGAAATGGTCGAGACATAAAGATTGATATATTGGACGGATATATTTGGACAGCGGAAAGGTTCCGGAGAAGTTTGGAGCCCCGGGAGGTTACCGGAACCCCCCGGGAGGTATATGGGCCTTATTGGGCCCATGTAGGAGGAAGAGAGAAGGAGCAAGGGAAGGGGGCGCGCCCCCCCAAGCCCAATCCGAATTGGGGAGGGGGGCCGGCCCCCCCTTTCCTTTCTCCTTCCCCCTCTTCCTATTACTACTACTAGTACTACTTCCTAATACTAGTACTCTTTCCTTCCCCCTCCAAATAAGATAAGGAAAAGAGAGGGAAACCTACTTGGAGTAGGTTTCCCCCTCCTCATGGCGCGCCCCCCTAGGGCCGGCCACCTCCTCCCTCCCTCCTTTATATACGGGGGTAGGGGGCACCCTAGAACACACAAGTTGATCATTGATCGTTCCTTAGCCGTGTGCGGTGCCCCCCTCCACGATATTACACCTCGGTCATATTGTAGCGGTGCTTAGGCGAAGCCCTGCAACAGGTGAACATCAAGATCGTCACCACGCCGTCATGCTGACGGAACTCCCCGTCGGCGCCTCTGCTAGATCGGAGATCGAGGTTGCGTCATCGAGCTGTACGCGTGTCAAGAACTCGGAGGTGCCGGAGTAACGGTACTTGGATCGGTTGAACCGAAGGACGTACGACTACTTCCTCTACGTTGCGTCAACGCTTCCGTTTCGGTCTACGAGGGTACGTAGACAACACTCTCCCCTCGTTGCTATATCATCACCATGATCTTGCGTGTGCGTAGGAATTTTTTTGAAATTACTGCATTCCCCAACAGTGGCATCCGAGCCTAGGTTTTATGTGTTAATGTTATATGCACGAGTAGAACACAAGTGAGTTGTGGACGATATAAGTCATACTGCCTACCAGCATGTCATACTTTGGTTCAGCGGTATTGTGAGATGAAGCGGCCCGGACCGACATTACGCGTACGCTTACGCGAGACTGGTTTAACCGTTACGAGCACTCGTGCTTAAAGGTAGCTGGCGGGTCTCTGTCTCTCTCACTTTAGTTAAACCGAGTGTGGCTACGCCCGGTCCTTGTGAAGGTTACAACAGAGTCTATTTGACAAACTATCGTTGTGGTTTTGATGCGTAGGTGAGATTGGTTCTTGCTTAAGCCCGTAGCAGCCACGTAAAATTTGCAACAACAAAGTAGAGGACGTCTAACTTGTTTTTGTAGGGCATGTTGTGATGTGATATGGCCAAGACATGATGCTATATTTTATTGTATGAGATGATCATGTTTTGTAACCGAAGTTATCGGCAACTGGCAGGAGCCATATGGTTGTTGCTTTATTGTATGAAATGCAAACGCCCTGTAATTGCTTTACTTTATCACTAAGCGGTAGCGATAGTCGTAGAAGCAATAGATGGCGTAATGACAACGATGCTACGATGGAGATCAAGGTGTCGCGCCGGTGACCATGGTGATCACGACGGTGCTTCGAAGATGGAGATCACAAGCACAAGATGATGATGGCCATATCATATCACTTATATTGATTGCATGTGATGTTTATCCTTTATGCATCTTATCTTCCTTTGATTGACGGTAGCATTTTAAGATGATCTCTCACTAATTATCAAGAAGTGTTCTCCCTGAGTATGCACCGTTGCGAAAGTTCTTCGTGCTGAGACACCACGTGATGATCGGGTGTGATAGGCTCTACGTTCAAATACAACGGGTGCAAAACAGTTGCACACGCGGAATACTCAGGTTATACTTGACGAGCCTAGCATATACAGATATGGCCTCGGAACACGGGGACCGAAAGGTCGAGCGTGAATCATATAGTAGATATGATCAACATAGAGATGTTCACCATTGAAACTACTCCATCTCACGTGATGATCAGACATGGTTTAGAGGATTAGAGGGATGTCTATCTAAGTGGGAGTTCTTAAATAATATGATTAAATTGAACTTAAATTTATCATGAACTTAGTCCTGGTAGTATTTTGCACATCATGTTGTAGATCAATAGCTCGCGTTGTTGCTTCCCTGTGTTTATTTTGATATGTTCCTAGAGAAAATTGTGTTGAAAGATGTTAGTAGCAAAGATGCGGATTGGATCCGTGATCTGAGGTTTATCCTCATTGCTGCACAGAAGAATTATGTCCTTGATGCACCGCTAGGTGATGGACCTATTGCAGGAGCAAATGCAGACGTTATGAACGTTTGGCTAGCTCAATATGATGACTACTTGATAGTTTAAGTGCACCATGCTTAACGGCTTAGAATCGGGACTTCAAAGACGTTTTGAACGTCATGGACCATATGAGATGTTCCAGGAGTTGAAGCTAATATTTCAAGCAAATACCCAAGTTGAGAGATATGAAGTCTCCAACAAGTTCTATAGCTAAAAGATGGAGGAGAATCGCTCAACTAGTGAGCATGTGCTCAGATTGTCTGGGTACTACAATCGCTTGAATCAAGTGGGAGTTAATCTTCCAGATAAGATAGTGATTGACAGAATTCTCTAGTCACCATCACCAAGTTAGTAGAACTTCGTGATGAACTATAATATGCAAGGGATAACGGAAACAACTCCCAAGCTCTTCGTGATGCTGAAATCAATGAAGGTAGAAATCAAGAAAAACATCAAGTGTTGATGGTTGACAAAGATCACTAGTTTCAAGAAAAGGGCAGAGGGAAGAAGGGGAACTTCAAGAAGAACAGCAAGCAAGTTGCTGCTCAAGTGAAGAAGACCAAGTCTGGTCCTAAGCCTGAGACTAAGTGTTTCTACTGCAAAGGGACTGGTCACTGGAAGCGGAACTACCCCAAGTGATTGGCAGATAAGAAGGATGGCAAAGTGAACATAAGTATATTTGATATACATGTTATTGATGTGTACTTTACTAGTGTTTATAGCGACCCCTCAGTATTTTATACTAGTTCAGTTGCTAAGATTAGTAACTCGAAACGGGAGTTGCAGAATAAACAGAGACTAGTTAAGGGTAAAGTGACGATGTGTGTTGGAAGTGGTTCCAAGATTGATATGATCATCATCGCACACTCCCTATACTTTCGGGATTAGTGTTGAACCTGAATAAGTGTTATTCGGTGTTTGCGTTAAGCATGAATATGATTTGATCATGTTTATTGTGATACGGTTATTCATTTAAGTAAGAGAATAAATTGTTGTTCTGTTTACATGAATAAAACCTTATATGGTTACACACCCAATGAAAATAGTTCGTTGGATCTCGATCGTAGTGATACACATAATCATAATATTGAAACCAAAAGATGCAAAGTTAATAATGATAGTGAAACTTATTTGTAGCACTGCTGTTTAATTCATATTGGTATAAAGCGCATGAAGAAACTCCATGCTGATGAGATTTTGGAATCACTTGATTATGAATCACTTGATGCTTGCGAACCATGCCTTATGGGCAAGATGACTAAAACACTGTTCTTCGGAACAATGGAGCGAGCAACAGATTTGTTGGAAATCATACATACTGATGTATGTGGTCCGATGAATATTGAGGCTCGCGACAAGTATCATTATTTTCCGATCTTCACAGATGATTTGGGAAGATATGAGTATATCTACTTGATGAAACATAAGTCTGAAACATTTGAAAAGTTCAAAGAATTTCAGAGTGAAGTGAAAAATCATCGTAACAAGAAAATAAAGTTTCTACGATCTGATCGTAGAGAAAAGTATTTGAGTTACGAGTTTGGCCTTCAGTTAAAAACAATGTGAAATAGTTTCACTACTCATGCCACCTGGAACACCACAATGTAATGGTGTGTCCGAACGTCATAACCGTACTTTATTGGATATAGTGCAATCTATGATGTCTCTTACCGATCTATCACTATCGTTTTGGGGTTATGCATTAGAGATAGCTGCATTCACATTAAATAGGGCACCATCTAAATCCGTTGAGACGACACCGTATGAACTATGGTTTGGCAAGAAACCTAAGCTGTCGTTTCTTAAAGTTTGGGATTGTGATGCTTATATGAAAAAGGTTTCATTCTGATAAGCTCAAACCCAAATCGGAGAAATATGTCTTCATAGGATACCCAAAGGAGACTGTTGGGTACACCTTCTATCACGAATCCGAAGGCAAGACTTTTGTTGCTAAATTCGGAGTTTTTCTAGAGAAGGAGTTTCTCTCGAAAGAAGTGAGTGGGAGGAAAGTAGAACTTGACGAGGTAACTGTACCTGCTCCCTTATTGGAAAGTAGTTCATCATAGAAATCTGTTCCTGTGACTACTACACCAATTAGTGAGGAAGCTAATGATGATGATCATGTAACTTCAGATCAAGTTACTACCAAATCTCGTAGGTAAACCAGAGTAAGATCCGCACCAGAGTGGTACGGTAATCCTGTTCTGGAAGTCATGTTACTAGACCATGATGAACTTGCGAACTATGAAGAAGCGATGGTGAGCCCAGATTCCGCAAAGTGGCTTGAAGCCATGAAATCTGAGATGGGATCCATGTATGAGAACAAAGTATGGACTTTGGTTTACTTGCCCGATGATCGGCAAGCAATTGAGAATAAATGGATCTTTAAGAAGAAGACTGACGCTGATGGTAATGTTATTATCTATAAAGCTCGACTTGTTGCAAAAATTTTTTTGGCAAGTTCAAGGGATTGACTACGATGAGACCTTCTCACCCGTAGCGATGCTTAAGTCCGTCCGAATCATGTTAGCAATTGCCGCATTTTATGATTATAAAATTTGGCAGATGGATGTCAAAACTGCATTCCTGAATGGATTTCTGGAAGAAGAGTTGTATATGATGCAACCGGAAGGTTTTGTCGATCCAAAGGGAGCTAACAAAATATGCAAGCTCTAGCGATCCATCTATGGACTGGTGCAAGCATCTCGGAGTTGGAATATACGCTTTGATAAGTTGATCAAAGCATATAGTTTTATACAGACTTGTGATGAAGCCTGTATTTACAAGAAAGTGAGTGGGAGCACTACAACATTTCTGATAAGTATATGTGAATGACATATTGTTGATCAGAAATAATGTAGAATTATTTTGTAAAGCATAAAGGAGTGTTTGAAAGGAGTTTTTCAAAGAAAGACTTCGGTAAAGCTGCTTACATATTGAGCATCAAGATCTATAGAGATAGATCAAGACGCTTGATAAGTTTTTTTTTCAATGAGTACATACCTTGACAAGATTTTGAAGTATTTCAAAATGGAACAGTCAAAGAAAGAGTTCTTGCCTGTATTGCAAGGTGTAAAATTGAGTAAGACTCAAAGCCCGACCACGGCAGAAGATAGAAATAGAATGAAAGTCATTCCCTATGCCTCAGCCATAGGTTCTATAAAGTATGCCATGATGTGTACCAGATCTATTGTATACCCTACACTGTGTTAAGCAAGGGAGTACAATAGTGATCTAAGAGTAGATCACTGGACAGCGGTCAAAATTATCCTTAGTGGAATAAGGAAATATTTCTCAATTATGGAGGTGACAAAAAGGTTCGTCGTAAAAAGTTACGTCGATACAAGTTTTGACACAGATCTGGATGACTATAAGTCTCGATCTAGATACATATTGAAAGTGGGAGCAATAAGCTAGAGTAGCTCCATGCAGAGCATTGTTGACATAGAAATTCGCAAAATACTTACGGATCTGAATGTAACAGACCCGTTAACTAAAATTATCTCACAAGCAAAACATGATCACACCTTAGTACTCTTTGGGTGTTAATCACATAGCAATGTGAACTAGATTACTGACTCTAGTAAACCCTTTGGGTGTTGATCACATATCGATGTGAACTATGGGTGTTAATCACATGGTGATGTGAACTATTGCTGTTAAATCACATGGCGACGTGAACTAGATTATTGACTCTAGTGCAAGTGGGAGACTGAAGGAAATATGCCCTAGAGGCAATAATAAAGTTATTATTTATTTCCTTATAATCATGATAAATGTTTATTATTCATGCTAGAATTGTATTAACCGGAAACATAATACATGTGTGAATACATAGACAAACAAAGTGTCACTAGTATGCCTCTACTTGACTAGCTCGTTAATCAGAGATGGTTATGTTTCCTAACCATGAACAATGAGTTGTTATTTGATTAATGGGATCACATCATTAAGTGAATGATCTGATTGACATGACCCATTCCGTTAGCTTAGCACTTGATCGTTTAGTATTCTGCTATTGCTTCCTTCATGACTTATACATGTTCCTGTAACTATGAGAATTGTGTAACTCCCGTTTACCGGAGGAACACTTTGGGTACTACCAAACGTCACAACGTAACTGGATGATTATAAAGGAGTACTACAGGTGTCTCCGAAGGTACATGTTGAGTTAGCATAATTCGAGATTAGGTTTTGTCACTCCATTGTCGGAGAGGTATCTCTGGGCCCTCTCGGCAATGCTCATCACCTAAGCCTTGCAAGCATGTAACTAATGAGTTAGTTATAAGATGAAGTATTACAGGACGAGTAAAGAGACTTGTCGATAACGAGATTGAACTAGGTATTGGATACCGACGATCGAATCTCGGACAAGTAACATACCGATGACAAAGGGAACAACGTATGTTGTTATGCGGTTTGACCGATAAAGATCTTCGTAGAATATGTAGGAACCAATATGGGCATCCAGGTCCCGCTATTGGTTATTGACCAGAGATGTGTCTCAGTCATGTCTACATCGTTCTCGAACCGTAGGGTCCGCACGCTTAAGGTTTCGATGACAGTTATATTATGAGTTTATGTATTTTGATGTACTGAAGGTTGTTCGGAGTCCCAGATATGATTACGGACATTACGAGGAGTCTCGAAATGGTCGAGACATAAAGATTGATATATTGGACGGATATATTTGGACACCGGAAAGGTTCCGGAGAAGTTTGGAGCCCCGGGAGGTTACCGGAACCCCCCGGGAGGTATATGGGCCTTATTGGGCCCATGTCGGAGGAAGAGAGAAGGAGCAAGGGAAGGGGGCGCACCCCCCCAAGCCCAATCCGAATTGGGGAGGGGGCCGGCCCCCCCTTTCCTTTCTCCTTCCCCCTCTTCCTATTACTACTACTAGTACTACTTCCTAATACTAGTACTCTTTCCTTCCCCCTCCAAATAAGATAAGGAAAAGAGAGGGAAACCTACTTGGAGTAGGGTTCCCCCTCCTCATGGCGCACCCCCCTAGGGTCGGCCACCTCCTCCCTCCCTCCTTTATATATGGGGGTAGGGGGGCACCCTAGAACACACAAGTTTATCATTGATCGTTCCTTAGCCGTGTGCGGTGCCCCCCTCCACGATATTACACCTCGGTCATATTGTAGCGGTGCTTAGGCGAAGCCCTGCAACAGGTGAACATCAAGATCGTCACCACGCCGTCGTGCTGACGGAACTCCCCCTCGGCGCCTCTGCTGGATCGGAGATCGAGGGTGCGTCATCGAGCTGTACGCGTGTCAAGAACTCGGAGGTGCAGGAGTAACGGTACTTGGATCGGTTGAACCGGAGGACGTACGACTACTTCCTCTACGTTGCGTCAACGCTTCCGCTTCGGTCTACGAGGGTACGTAGACAACACTCTCCCCTCGTTGCTATATCATCACCATGATCTTGCGTGTGCGTAGGAAATTTTTTGAAATTACTACATTCCCCAACAAACCTGAGGTATCGTCACGGAGGAGTCCGGATCCAATGGGGCCGGAAGCTAACACTTCGGCCACCCCGAGCCCAGCGTGTTGGGATCCCATGGCGGACAATGAAAAGGATCTGGGAGAGTCCGGAGTCCGACCGAACGCGCTGACGGGCCTCCTGGAGTCAACTGATCTCTTGGAGTGTCATTGTACCCTAATGGGTATGGTGTTGGAGAAAACCTCCTCCACCACGAGCGGTTTAAACGAAGCTTTTAAGAGCTTGCTCAAAGGCTTTGAGGTAAGCTGTAATGTTTAGTTGAACCACACGCGATACATGCGCTCTGTATAGATAGTAGCCCCTGAGACTGCGGATGGCAGCCCATGGTGGCAAACAGAGGATCACACTCCTAGATTATGACCGCACCTGTATTGATGTGCAGGTTGCTAAGGGTTCGGCAATAGACCAGGCCGCTGAATGCGCCGAATTGAGGCGGCAGATTGGCGTTGTGGAGGCCGATGTTACGCTTGTGAACAAGTGATTCGAGGAGTCGCAGAGTATGCTTTCCTATATCCACATCTATCTTTGCAATAAGGTTAAATACTAATGTGGCATTATGTAATTGCAGGCGGAGCTGCTGCCATTGAGGCCCTGAGGGCGGAGCTTGCTCTAGCCAAGGAACAAGCCCGGATTAGCAATGCGGCTTCTCTAAAGGCAGCCAAAGAATTAAAGGCCGAACAGGCCACTCGTCTTCGAGGCAAGGAGAAGATAGCTGAGATGGCTGTGGAGCTGAGGGACGCCGCCGGCCGGTATGAGCTTCTCGAAAAGGAGAATCAAACAAAGGAGGCCGATCTAAAGAAGGTGATGGATTCGGCCAAGGAGATGCGCTCTCAGATTAGAGACGCACGGGAGGAACTTCGACAAACTGGAGAAATCGCGGCCGAAAGACCATATGTCTTGCGGATAAAGTTTTTGGATCCAAAGTATGCTCCGTTGGATAAGCTATGGAGTGCTGTAGAGGAGTATGCGGACTTGGCGAAGAGTACGGCTGATGTGACCAAGTTATTCAAGGACCATGAGGATAATAAAATGGAGAGGCTGTTCTGGTCGCAATTTGATGTTCCAGCGCGTTCCTTGCCCTAGAGTGAGAAGATGGCCGCCATAGCCGAGCTCCATAGATTGTCCGGCCTTGCAATGACGTCTGTAATAGACCATTTGTGGCCGAAGGAGCCGAAGCTGGACAGTTACTTTGGTCTGGTGCAACAAGTATTTGGCGCCAGGGCGCAGATTGATGCCATGAAGAGATCATCATGCATGGAGGGTGCGCGGTTGGCTCTTGCTCGTGTGAAAACATACTGGGCGGATATGGAGGCCACCCGCATTGCACCCCGGGGTCAGGCTGGAAGCCAAGACCAAGCCGAGCACTATTTTGAGCAGGTTATAGAAGTTGCTCATAGAATAGAGGCCCAGTGCTCCAAGAATGTTATGTTTGAGTGATGAAATTGTAAACAACTATGTGTTTAATTATGGAGGCTGCTTTTTTGCATATGTTTGCCTGAAAGTATTATAGTGTCTCCTGTGCGGCTATTTATATATGCATATAATCGTGAAAGTTAGCAGTCGTTGGCTTCAGCGCCCACGCGCATAATGCGGGGGTGTTCGAGAAAATATGCGTGAACACACTTGATCCAACGTCTTGGTCCATTAAGGAGGTGATCGCACGTCGAACCAGGCAACCGGACTATATAGCTGTAACACTTTCGCTTAGCCATAGGAATTGAAAGATGGGGCTACTATATAGCCCCTGGTACTTCCGCGTGCATCCGGATACGGTGCGCCAACTTGACCGGTAGACCGGTCCTTTGTTAATAAGGAGGAATCCTATAGATTCCAATGAGTCCTCGAGTGGTTGACCAGTCTCTCGCCATATCATGACAGTCAGTTTTCGGCTTTCTCTGCTGAGGTGCTCATCCGGAGTAACCAGGGCACAATCGCAGTAGTTCTCCTTTGGCCACCTTAGCCGATAGAACGGAACGTAAGGCAGCAAACCCAGGAGCCGGGCTAACCCAACTTTTGACCAAAGACATGATTCGGAGATGATGCATATAAGGCCAAACTCATGACGCCAAACACTCCCGAAGGTATTCGAAGTTTATAAAATATATTGGGCTAAACAATGCCCTTGACCCTGTGATTCCAGGTACACGTATTGATTTGTCATGGCAAAGAAGCCTAACATGCCAGTGTCCCGTACAGGTGTATGAAATACCCATGGGACGTTGAGCAACAAGAGACAGTAAAAAAGGTTTACGCATAGGCTTATTCTAAAGAGTAACCTGTGGGCGGGGCCCTGCTGCACATCTACGCCTGTGTCTCTATTGTGCCGTATCCTGGAAGGGTGTCGCACTGGTAGTGTCTGTAAGAACGAAAAAGGAAAACGTGCGAAAAGTTAGTTATGCTCGAGGAATATTGGAGATCCGGCCTGTTAAAGAGGTGAGCCGAATTGTGGGCATGCGTTACATGTTTGCAGCCCCTCGTATTATTTATGGGGACACATGTACAGCCCCTGGCTCAGGTTTATTCGAGCTATTGTGAAAAAATTGTGTATTGGACTCGGCTAACCATGTCCGTGGTCTTGACGACCGGTCATGCGTTCTGGTGGGAGAGGCCGCCTAGAGTCCGGCAGTGGGAACTGCCGCATACTGTTCTGTGTTTCCGCTAACCGTGATGGCGCCGCGTGGACCGGGCATCTTCAGTTTAAGGTAGGCGTAGTTCGGTATTGCGTTAAAGCAAGAGAAGGCTGGTCTTCCAAGCAACGCATGATAATCACTGCTGAAGAGAGCGATGTTGAAGAGTAAGTTCTCGCATCTGAAGTTGTCGGGAGAACCGAATGTTACTTCTAACATGAGGGACTGCCAACAATGGGCCACGATGCCTGGAATTACTCCATTGAAGGTGGTGTTGTTTTGATTTATTCTGGATGGGTCTATCCCCATCCTGCGGATGGTGTCTTGATATATCAAATTAAGACTACTGCCGCCGTCCATTAGGACACGAGTGAGATGGTATCCATCGATTATTGGATTGAGCACCAAGGCAGCCAATCCTCCATGCCGGATACTGGCCGAATAGTCCCTGTGATCAAAAAGTGATCGGGCAAGTTGCCCAGGGTTTATATTGGGGGGCTACAAACTCTGAGTGAGTTGCGTGTACCATGTTTACCGTTTTGAATTCCGGTGGGAATTGTTTCCGGCCCCTAGTGTTCGGCTGGCGAGGCTCATCCTCATCTTCGCTTGGTGTTTCCCTTCCCTAATGTTCGGCATTTAACTTGCCATCCTGCTTGAAGACCCAACATTCTCTGTGGGTGTGATTTGCAGGTTTGTCGGAAGTGCCATGGATTTGGCACAATCTGTCCAGGACTTTGTTCAGGCCGGATGGTTCCTCTTTACTGCCGTTAAATGGTTTTTTTCCTTGACCGGGCCGAGGGCCCTTGAATCCGGCGTTGACCGCTGTGTTGTACATACTGTCGTTATTCTGACGTTTGTTCTTGGTGTGCCATGGCTTCCCATTGCCATCTCGGATTTTGGATGTGCTGGGGTCGCTGGTGCCTTTACGGGCCAACCAGCTGTCCTCGCCCGCGCAAAATCGGGTCATGAGGCTTGTTAAGGCTGCCATCATTGTCAGCTTTTCTTGGCCGAGGTGTCTGGCAAGCCACTCGTCTTAGATACTGTGTTTGAAGGCCGCTAAGGCTTCAGCGTCCGGGCAGTCGACAATTTGATTCTTCTTAGTGAGGAATCTGTTCCAAAGTTTTTGGGCTGCCTCTCAAGGCTACTGTATTATGTGACTTAAATCGTCCGCATCTGGAGGCCGGACATAAGTCCCTTGAAAGTTGGCCCTGAAAGCATCCTCAAGTTCCTCCCAACTTCCAATTGAGTTTTCGGGGAGGCTTTTCAGCCAATGACGAGTTGGTCCTTTTAACTTCAAGGGGAGATATTTAATGGCGTGGAGGTCGTCCCCACGAGCCATGTGTATGTGAAGGATAAAATCTTCAATCCACACCCCGGGGTCCGTCGTTCCGTCGTATGACTCTATATTCACGGGTTTGAATCCTTCTGGAAATTCATGATCCAGCACCTCATCCGTGAATCACAAGGGGTGTGCAGCCCCTTTGTATCTGGCTGTGTCGCGGCCTGCTGCTGGCCGTTATTGCTCCCGGTGTTGATTCCGGACTGATATTCCAACGGTATGATTGCCGTGGTGACCATACTCCCGCACCGGAGCCTGTCCTCTGCACCCATAGATGGACCTGGCCGCACTGGCCTTTTTATCCAGGAGCTCTCATAAATCAGGTGCGGTATCAGTGGCTGCTCTATCGCAGCCATGAGGTGGTTGGTCCGGCTGAGTAGCTGTATTGTTTTTGGGCCAGACGGGTGCTGCGGCTTCATTGTCGAATTCGGGTAGTAGTTTGCGCTTTGGGTAGCTCTTTGTGTGGCGATTATCGCCATGTTTTCCTTCGGTGTCCAGCACCTTATTCCATCATCGGTTGAGCGTATCCTGCGCGGCCTTGAGTTTTTGGTTCTGCTTCTTCAGGCTCCGCGCTGTTGCCAGGAGTTTTCTGCGGAGATTGTCTTGCTTGGAATGTTCTTCTGGGATGGTGAACGCATCGTCAACCAGACTGTTATCTTCTTTGGAGGTAGCATGATGAGTTCGGCCCTCTAAATCGGGCGTCTGCTCCGGGCTGTGTTCGGCCTGACCTGGTTCATCCTGCTCCATCGCTGGATCCCTATGGTCATTGTTGCCTTCGAAATCGACCGGAGTGTCATCCTGTTTTGGATTGTCATCGCTATTTTTGCTGTGACTGGACCTAAGGCAGTGCTTACGCCGTCGTTTTTGCTTTTTCCCGAGGGGTTTATCCTCTGTTGTGTCCTTTTTGTCTCTGTTGTCTTCTTTGGGGGTGTCCACCATGTAGACGTCGTATGATGAAGTGGCAGTCCAGCGCTGCATGGGCGGTCGTTCCGGATCTTCCCCTGCATCAACGTCCATACCATCGATGATGTTGGGGGTGATGTCAAGCATGTCTGTTAGGTCATCGATAGTGGCTATTAAGTGGGTGGTGGGTTGGTCACGATTTCCTTCGTCCTCCGTATCCCACACGGGCTGAACATAGTTCGGCCAGGAGTCTTCTGATAGGGAGAGAGACTTTAATGAATCCAGCACGTCTCTGAAGGGTGAGTGCTGGAAAATATCCACGGCGGCGAACTCCATGACTGGAGCCCAGTCAGATTCGTTGTGTATGAGTGCACGCGGTCTGGAACACATGGCCGGAGGTGAGTCGGGGGGTCCGGAGACACAGATCCCTTTAGGAGAGGAGTCTGTGTTCGGCCCCAACACCGAGGAGTGTGCGGCCTCCGGGGCGGGGTACATCCACCCGTCCCTGGAAGGCATGACCCGCTCTGGAACAAAGTCCGGAGCGGTAGCAGGTGAGATGTTCCGAATACTGTCTGACTGCCAATCTAGGTCGTGCGCATCGTGATTGTTCGGCGCTCCTGATACAGGCCTGAATCCGTCGAAGATCAAGTCTCCATGGATATCGGCGGTGTAGTTTAGGTTTCCAAACCTGACCTGATGTCCGGGGGCGTAGTTATCGATCTGCTCCAAATGGCCAAGCGAATTGGCCCGCAGTGCGAAGCCGCCGAACACGAAGATCTGTCCAGGGAGAAAAGTCTCGCCCAGGACAGCATGGTTGAAGGTTGGAGAAGCCATCTAACCTTGTAGCGACGGCACAGAGGAACTCTCAATGAAAGCACCAATGTCGATGTCAAAACCGGCGGATATTGGGTAGGGGGTCCCGAACTGTGCGTCTAAGGCTAATGGTAACACGAGACTGGGGACACGATGTTTACCCAGGTTCGGGCCCTCTCGATGGAGGTAATACCCTACTTCCTGCTTGATTGATCTTGATGATATGAGTATTACAAGAGTTGATCTACCACGAGATCAGAGAGTCTAAACCCTAGAAGCTAGCCTATGGTATGATTGATGATGATGATCGTGAGTCCTACAGACTAAACCCTCCGGTTTATATAGACACTAGAGGGGGATAGGGTTACACGGAGTCGGTTTACAGAGAAGGAGATCTACATCCGGATCGGCAAACTTGCCTTCCACACCAAGGAGAGTCCCATCCGGACACAGGACGAAGTCTTCCGTCTTGTATCTTCATAGTCAAACAGTCCGGCCAAAGCATATAGTCCGGTTGTCCGGATACCCCCTTATCCAGGACTCCCTCACCTACGCTGACTGAAAAACAGCCATGGTCCACACATATGCCGACACATAACATGTTATTAAGCAATTACTGACATATACATTGTTGCTTCATAATTGCTAACTCTTAGTGTGTCCACAATGATGTACCTCTGCTGACACATGATCCAAAGACAAAACATAAAAGCTATGGTGACAGTTATTTTGTGAGGATTATTGCACCTTTGCCCACAAAATTGTGTCACCTAAGCTCTATCATGGTGTAGTGTAGGTCAAACACAAGTACAAAAACCAAACCCCTAGTTGTGAGTCGAGGGTTGACTTGTAACTAGGGGACCCAAGTAGCGAGTTAGTGGCCGACATGCAACTAGGCAACCTACAACCACAAAAAAACCTCTATTGCGAGTTAGGGATTGATTTTCCACCACTCGGGGCTCGAGTTGTGAGTTAGGACTGACTTGCAATTGGGGCGAACTTACAAGTACAAAAGAAGCACCAGTTGCGAGTTAAGGGTTGACTTCAAACTAGGGCCTCGAATTATAAGTCAAGGTTTGACTTGCAACTAGGTCCACTACAAACTACGAAAAAACAAGCCCTCGGTTGTGAGTCGATGGTTGACTTGCAACTGGGGCCTCCGGTTGCAACTCGTGGTTTCACTTGCATCTGGTTCAACTACAAACTACAGAAAAACAAGCCTCAGTTGTGAGTCGAGGGTTGACTTGAAACCGGGGCCTCGGGTTGCAAGTCAAGGCTTGACTTGCAACCGAGCCTTGGGTTTCAAGTCGAGGCTTCACTTGCAACTGGGGCAACTAAAAATTATGATAATAAGCCCCCAATTGCGAGTCTATGGTCGACTTGCAACAAGGGCAACCTACAACTACAAAAAATTGAGCCCTCCCAGTTCCGAGTTGAGGGTTGACTTGCAACTAGGCGGCTTTGAGTTGCAAATCAGGGGCCAGATTGTAACTGGGCAACATACAAGTACGAAAAGAAGCTGCCAGTTACGAGTCAAGGGTTAACTTGCAACTAGGGGTCAACTACAACCAACGAAAAAAGCCCCAAGTTGCAAGTCAATGGTTGACTTGCAACTAAGGGCCTCAATTTGCGAGTCAGGGTCCGATTTGTAACTAGGTAAAATACAACTACGAGAACCAAAACCCCAGTTGCATGTCGAGGGTTGACTTATAATTACGGGACCCAAGTAGCAAGTTACAGTCGACTAGCAACTGGGCAACCTACAACCCCCAAAAAAGGCCTTAGTTGTGAGTTAGGGGTTGATTTGCAACTAGGGCTTTGAGTTGCGAGTTAGTACAGACTTGCGACTGGGGCAAACTTACAAGTACAAAAGAAGCCCCAGTTGTGAGTCAAGGGTTGACTTGCAACTGGGATCTCGGGTTGCAAGTCGAGGCTGGAATTGTAACTGGATCGACTACAAAATACGCAAACAAGCACCTAGTTGTGAGTCGATGGTTGACTTGCAACCAGGGCGTTGGTTTGCAAACTTGAGGCTTGACATGCAACTAGGGAAATTGTGGCCTTGAGTTGTGAGTCTGGGGTCAACTTGCAACTTGGGGAAAACTACTTTGAACAAAAAAGGGAAGAACATTAATACATGGATCTTATAAAAACTATTTTACAAGAAAAAATCTTAGAAAAAGTTCATGCAAGCCAGTGTTGCTGGATTACCGCTGAAGAGCGGAACTCGTCCCATACATAGTAACATAGACACTACTGAGGGAGTCCTAGATAAGGGGGTATCCGGACAGCCGGACTATATACTTTGGCTGGACTGTTGGACTATGAAGATACAAGATTGAAGACTTCGTCCCGTGTTCGAATGGGACTCTCCTTTGAGTGGAAGGCAAGTTTGGCGATCTGGATAATAGATTTCCTTCTCTGTAACCGACTCTATTTAACCCTAGCCCCCTCCGTTGTCTATATAAACCAGAGGGTTTAGTCCGTAGGACAACAACAATCATACCATAGGCTAGCTTCTAGGGTTTAGCCTCTACGATCTTGTGGTAGATCAACTCTTGTAATACTCATATCATCAAGATCAATCAAGTAGGAAGTAGGGTATTACCTCCATTGAGAGAGCCCGAACATGGGTAAACATCGTGTCCCCAGCCTCCTGTTACCATTAGCCTTAGACGCACAGTTCGGGACCCCCTACCTGAGATCGCCGGTTTTGACACCGACATTCATGCTTTCAATGAGAGTTCCTCTGTGTTGTTGTTGTAAGGATCGATGGCTTTTCCAACCTTCAACAACGTTGTCCGGGGTGAGGCCTTCCTCCCCGGACAGATCTTCGTGTTCGGCGGCTTCGCACTGCGGGCCAACTCGCTTGGCCATCTGGAGCAGATCGAGAGCTACGCCCCTGTCCATCAGGACAGGTTTGGGAACCTAAACTGCATTGCCGACATCCGCGGAGACTTGATCTTCGACGGACTCAAGCCCACGTCAGGAGCACCGAATGATCGCGATGTGCATGACTTAGATCTGCCGTCGGACAATATTCGGGATATCGCGCCTGCTACCGCTCCGGACTTTGATCCAGAGCAGATCATGCCATCCGAGGACGGGGGGATGGACCCCTCCACGGAGGTCACACACTCATCAATGTTAGAGCCGAACATAGATTCCACTCCTAAGGAAATCTGTGTCGCGGCACCCCTGGACTTGTCTCCGGCCGCAGGTTCCGGACCGCGCGCATCCATGTCCGTCACAACCGATCAGGCACCAATCATGGAATTCACCGCCGCGGATATCTTTCAGCACTCCCCCTTTGGCGATGTGCTAAATTCGTTAAAGTCTCTCTCTTTATCAGGAGACTCTTGGCCGAACTATGCCCGGCCCGTGTGGGGCTCGGATGACGAAGAAAATCGCAACCCACCCACCACCCACTTTATAGCCACTGTCGATGACCTAACAGACATGCTGGGATTCGACTCCGACAACATCGATGGTATGGACGTCGATGTAGGGGATGATCTCGAACCACCGCCCACGGGGCGCTGGACTGCCACTTCATCATATGACGTCTACATGGTAGATACACCTAAAGAAGACAATGGTGAAAAAAAGGACACAACGGAGGACAAACCCCCCGGACAAAAATCAAAACGACGACGCAGGCGCCGCTCTAAGTCCAGTCACAGTAAAAATAGCGATGATAATGCGAAAAAGGATGACACTCCGGTTGACTCCAAAGGCAACAACGACCATAGGGACCCAACGATGGAGCAGGATAAGCCAGGTCGTGCCGAACACAGCCCGGAGCAGATGCCCAACCACGGCGATCCCGAGGGCCAAAATCAGCAAACTGCCTTCGGAGAGGAGGACTGTCCGGTTGACGATGCATTCATCATCCCGGAAAGATGTTCGGAACAAGATGACCTCTAAAGAAGTAGAAACAGATGCTTAACGCCGTGAAGGATACGCTGAACCAAAGATGGAAGAAAGTGCTAGACACTGAAGAAATATATGGCGACGATCGCCACACAAAGAGCTACCCAAAGCACAAGCTGCTGCCAGAATTCGACGATGAGGCTGCAGAGCCCATTCCGCCAAAGAACAATATGGCCAATCGGCCGGACCAACCACTTAATGGACGCAATAGAGCAGCCACTGACGCCGCACATGATTTACGTGAGCTCCTGGACAAAAAGGTTGGTGCGACCAGGTCCATCTATGGATCCAGAGGGCGCGCTCCGGCACACAATTATGGTCACTAAAATGATCATACTGATCAAATACCAGTTCGGAATCAAAACCAGATAGAACAGCCGTCGACAACATGCCACGACGTGTCTAGGTATAGAGGGGCTGCGCACCCCCTGTGTTTCACCGATGAGGTGCTGGACCACGAATTTCCACAGGGGTTCAAACCCATGAACATAGAGGCATACGACGGAACAACAGACCCTGGGGTCTGGATTGAGGATTTTATCCTTCACATACACATGGCCCGTGGGGACGACCTCCACGCCATCAAATACCTTCCCCTCAAGTTGAAAGGGCCAGCTCGGCACTAGTTGAAAAGCCTCCCTGAAAATTCGATTGGAAGTTGGGAGGAACTTGAGGACACTTTCAAGGCCAATTTCCAAGGGACCTATGTCTGACCTCCGGATGCAGACGATTTAAGTCACATAATACAACAGCCCGGAGAGTCAGCTCGTGAGCTTTGGAACAGATTTCTCGCTAAGAAGAACCAAATCGTCGACTGTCCGGATGCCGAAGCCCTAGCGGCCTTTAAACACAGTATCCGGGACGAGTGGCTGGCCAGGCACCTCGGCAAAGAAAAGCCAAGGACGATGGCGGCCTTAACAAGCCTTATGACCCGCTTTTGTGCGGGCGAGGACAGCCAGTTGGCCCGTAGAAGCACCAGCGACCCGGGCACATCCGATATTCGAGATGGCAATGGGAAGCCACGACGCAACAAGAATAAGCGTTGGAGCAATGAAGATATTTCGGACAACACGGAGGTCAACGCCGGATTCAGGGGCTCGCGACCCGGTCAAAGAAAGAATCCATTTAAAGGCAGCAAAGAAGGACCGTCCGGCCTAAATAAAGTCCTAGACAGACTATGCCAAATCCATGGCACCCCGGAAAAACCTGCAAATCATACTCACAGAGAGTGTTGGGTATTCAACCAGGCCGGCAAGTTAAACCCCGAACACAAGGGAAGGGAAACAACAAGTGAAGACGAGGATGAGCCTCGCCAGCCGAACACTGGGGAACAGAAAAAATTCCCGCCAGAAGTTAAAACAGTAAACATGGTCCACGCAACCCACATGGAGTTCGTTGCCCCCAAAATTCAACCCCTGGGCGTCCTGCCCGATCACTTTTGATCACAGGGACCACCCGGCCAGTATCCGGCATGGAACATCGGCTGCCTTGGTGCTCGACCCAATAATTGATGGATACCATCTCACTCGAGTCCTAATGGACGGCGATAGTAGTCTTAATCTGATATATCAGGACACCATCCGCAAGATGGGGATAGACCCATCCAGAATAAGCTAGAGTAACACCACCTTTAACAGAGTAATACAAGGCGTTGAGGCCGGCTACCGGGGCTCCCTCGTATTAGAAGTAACATTTGGTTCTCCCGACAACTTCAGAAGCGAGGAATTACTCATCGATATTGCTCCCTTCAACAACAGTTATCATGCATTACTCAGAAGAACATCCTTCGCTTGATTTAAAGCAATACCGAACTACGCCTGACTTAAACATAAGATGCCCGGTCCATGTGGCATCATAACAGTTAGTGGAAACATAGAGCAGTATGCGGCAGCTCCTGTAGCCGGACACTAAGCGGCCTCTCCCACCAGAACACATGATCGGTCATTAAGACCATGGACACGGCTAGACGAGTCCGGTGCACCACTATCAAAAACAACCCGGATAAACCCTGGCTGGGTGTTATACATACATCCCCATAAGTGGTACTAGGGGCTGTCAACACATAATAAAGCCCACAATTCGGCTTGCCTTATCAATAGGCCAATATCTCATATTTCTAATATCCATTGAGAATAACCAACTTCCCGCACGCTTACTCCTCTATATGAGTTTTCGTTTTTACAAACACTACTCATGCGACACCCTTCCGGGATACGGCACAACGAAGACAAAGGCGCAGACGTGCAGCAGGGCCCCTCTCAAAGGTTTCTCTTTAGATTAAGCCCCTGTGTAATCTTTCTTTACTGTCTTTTGTTGCTTGACATCCCATGGGTATTCCATATACCCACAAGGGACACTGGCATTATAGGCTTTTCGCCACGACAGATCAACACACGTACCTGGAAATACAGGGTCAAGGGCGGTACTCAGCCCAGTATTTGCTATAAATCCGAATACCTTCGGGAGTGTTTGGCGTCGCGAGGTTGGCCTTATATGCATCAGCTCTGAATCATGTCTTTGGTCAAATGTTGGGTTAGCCCGGCTCCTGGGTTTGCTGCCTTACGTTCCGTTCTATCGGCTAAGGCGTCCAAAGGAGAACTACTGCAATTGTGCCCTGGTTATTCCGGATGAGCACCTCAGTAGAGAAAGCCGAAAACTGACTGTCATGATATGGCGAGAGACTGGTCAACCACTCGAGGACTCATTGGAATCTATAGGATTCCTCCGTATTAACGAAGGACCGGTCTACTGGTCAAGTTGGCGCACCGTATCCGGATGCACGCGAAAGTACCAGGGGCTATATAGTAGCCCCATCTTTCAACTCCTATGGCTAAGCGAAAGTTTTACAGCTATATAGTTCGGTTGCCTGGTTCGAGGTGAGATCACCTCCTTAATGGACCCAGACGTTGGATCAAGTGTGTTCATGCATATTTTCTCGAACACCCCCGCATTATGCGCGTGGGGGCTGAAGCCAACGACTGCTAACTTTCACGATTATATGCATATATAAATAGCCGCACAGGAGACACTATAATACTTTCAGGCAAACATATGCAAAAAAGCAGCCTCCATAATTAAACACATAGTTGTTTACAATTTCATCACTCAAACATAACATTCTTGGAGCACTGGGCCTCTATTCTACGAGCAACTTCTATAACCTGCTCAAAATAGTGCTCGGCTGGGTCTTGGCTTCCCGTCGGACCCTGGGTTGCAATGCTGGTGGCCTCCATATCCGCCCAATATGTCTTAACACGGTCAAGAGCCATTCGCGCACCCTCCATGCACGCAGACCTCTTCATGGCATCGATTCGTGATCTGGCGCCAAATAGTTGCTGCACTAAACCAAAGTAACCGTCCGGCCTCGTTCCTTTCGGCCACAGATGGTCTATTACTGACCTCATTGCAAGACCGGATAACCTATGGAGCTCGGCTATAGCGGCCATCTTCTCACTTAACGGCAATGAATGCGTTGGAGCACTAAATTGCGACCAGAATAGCCTTTCTATTTCATTATCTTTATGATCCTTGAATAACTTGGTCGCATCAGCCATACTCTTCGCCAAGTTCGCATACTCATCTGCAGCGCTCCAAAGTTGATCCAAACGAGCATACTTTGTATCTAAGAACTTCATCCTCAACAAATAGGGTTTCCAGCCGCGATTTCTCCGACTTTTCGAAGTTCCTCCCGCGCGTCTCTATTGTCAGAGCACATCTCCTTAGCCGAATCCAGCGCCTTCTTCAGGTCAGCCGCCTTTGCCTGATTCTCCTTCTCGAGGAGCTCATACCGGCCGGCGGCGTCCCTAAGCTCCAAAGCCATCTTGGCTATCTTTTCTTTGCTTCGGAGATGAGCAGCCTTTTCAGCTCTCAAGTCCTTGGCTGCCTTTAGGGCAGCCGCATTGCTAACCCGGGCTCGTTCCTTGGCTAGGGAAAGTTCCGCCCTCAAGGCCTCAATGGCAGCAGCTCCACCTGCAGCCACATCACATCATATTAATATTACAACCTCTTACAATTTCCTAAACAAATAAGGAAATATGAGTGCATACTCTGCGACCCGTCGAATCACTTGTTTGCAAGCGTGACGTCGGTATCCACCACGTCAATATGTCGCCTCAATTCGGCGAATTTGGCAGTCTGGTCTACCGCCGGGCCCTTAGCGACCTGCACATAAATACAGTGCGACCATTACCTAGGAGTGTGATCCTCCGTTTGCTGCCATGGGCTGGCAACCACAGTCTCAGGGGCTACTATCTATATAGGGGACATCTATTACGTGCGGTGCAACCAAAAATTACGTATTTCGTTGCTTGCCTCAAAGCCTTTGAGCAAGCTTCTAAAAGCTCATTTAACTCGCTTGTGGCGGAGGAAATTTTCTCCAACACCATACTCATTAGTGTACGATGATCCTCCAAGAGAGCAGCATGCTTCAGGAGGCCCGTCAGTATGTTCGGCCGGGCACCGGACTCTCCCGGACCCTTCTCATTGCCCTCCACAGGAGCCGAACGCGCTGGGCTTGGGACGGCCGAAGTGTTAGCTTCTGGCCTCAGTAGATCCGAACTCCTCCGTGACGACACCTCAGGGTCGCCTGCCCCATGGGGCGGAGAGACAAGTGGGGTTTCACTCTCCATCATCTCCGGAAGAAGATCCCCTGAGGACAAACCCTGTTGAGACGAACTGCTAGCCGGGCTGCAAAAAATAGGTCCTGGTCATTACTCTCAGAAGAAAAAGCAATAAGCTTCTTGTTTGTTAACTTACAGCTTGGTAGAGGGCTGGCCCATTAGAGGGCACGGTGCGGTAGGAACGCCCTTCTGGGCAGGGCCCTTTGGTGAAGTATTCTTCCCTTGTTTAGGCGCCTCCGTTTCCAAGTCATTGGAGGCAGCCCTCTTTTTCCCGCGGGGGGAGGAAACCTTAGATTCACCTCCCCGATTGTCCTCCTCCATGGAAACGTTAATTCCCCCTGTTCAGATGCACAATGTGTGAAGCACACTCTTGGCTTCTCTGCTCCTCCCTTCATCTTTCTCCGTTGGCACATGGTTTAGCGCCCGTTTAAGCATCCTGGCTATTGCTGGACCGGGCGAGCCTTCGGGAAGCGGGGCCGGACATCTGATTCTCTCTGCCTTACTGAGCCAATCCTGGTCGCGGACAGTTTTTCAGAACAATGTTATGATTAACATAAACGAAGTGTTCGGTCACAGGTTTACTTACTTGGGTATCTGGGCGGTTGCAGCTCAGGCCCGCATCCTCGGCGGTGTCCGGACACTTTATTCGTGGTCTGAAGAACAACTTATACATTCCTTCAAGCGTCATGCCGAAGAAGTGCTGAATAGTTCACGGGACTTCTGGATTGAACTCAAACATCCGGAGAGGTCGACGTTTGCACGGCAGGGCCTGCCGAACTAGCATTACCTGGATTATTTTTACAAGACTAATATCCCTCTCAAGAAGCTCCCGAATGCGGCTCTGCAATGTTGGTACATCGGTTGCAGACCCCAGTCCAGTCCCACGTTGTCCCACGACGCCAGTTGAGGCGGAGGGCCCAAGCGAAAGGTAGGGGCGGCCGCCCACTTCCTGCCTCGGGGAGCTGTGATGTAAAACCACCTCCGTTGCCATAGATCGGACACCTTCGGGAAAGAACCTTCTGTCCATGGAACATCGGCGTTTCTTCTTATTGCAGCGCCCCCGCACTCCGCGTGTCGCCCCGCAATCCCCTTCGGCTTCACATTGAAGGTTTTGAACCATAGCCCGAAGTGGGGGTGATGTGGAGAAAGGCTGTGCACACGATGATAAACGACGAGATGTGGAGGATGGAATCTGGAGCTAGGTCGTGAAAATCTATCCCGTAATAGAACATGAGCCCCCTCACGAAGGGATCAAGAGCAAATCCCAAGCCTCGGAGGAAGTAAGAGACAAATACGACACTCTCATCCGGTTCGGGAGTAGGGATGACCTACCCTGCGACAGCAAGCCTGTGCTTGACATTGACGGTCAGATATCCGGCCCCCCTAAGCTTCGCAATGTCCTCCTCTATGACAGAGGAGGCCATCCACTGGCCTTGAAGGTCGGATCCGGACATGATTGAACATCTGAGGTGCTTAAGCTTGGGCTCTCAGTGTTGGAACTCGAAGTGCGGGAAGCCACAAGCGTGGAGATAGAGGGATAGGCCTCGACCCCTCTATAAAGGGGGAGAATATCAAGCGTCCCCAGCGTAACCATTCGGGACTTGCCTAAAAATACGGAGTCATGCCAACAGGCGTGGTTGGATTACCCATACCCATATTGATGAGGATCCCACGATAAGAGGGACACGATCTCTGCTTCGACAAGACATGCCAAAGGAACCGCCTCGTAATGTGTGCGGTAGCTGGTTATAAAAACGGTTTGAATAAAAACCGGATTGTGGCGTGATGTCATGTTTCGAAGAGTTGGCAGCGGATTAGATTTGTGATTCTCTCTACGGTGGTATGTGAAATTTATCTTGCAGAGACCGGACACGATTTAAGTGTTCGAGGATTACTTTGGAGTATTCGGAGATGGAACCCGCCTTGCAATGCCGAAGACAATCTGCGCGCCGGACTCATCGTCAGTGAAGCCTGGTTCAGGGGCTACTGAGGGAGTCCTGGATAAGGGGGTATCCGGACAGCCAGACTATATACTTCGGCCGGACTATTGGACTATGAAGATACAAGATTGATGACTTCATTCCGTGTCCGGATGGGACTCTCCTTTGCGTGGAAGGAAAGCTTGGCGATCCGGATAATAGATCTCCTTCTCTGTAACCGACTCTGTGTAACCCTAGCACCCTCTGGTGTCTATATAAACTGGAGGGTTTAGTCTATAGGACAACAACAATCATACCATAGGCTAGCTTCTAGCGTTTAGCCTCTACGATCTCGTGGTAGATCAACTCTTGTAATACTCATATCATCAAGATCAATCAAGCAGGATGTAGGGTATTACCTCCATCGAGAGGGCCCGAACCTGGGTAAACATCGTGTCCCCAGCCTCCTATTACCATTAGCCTTAGACGCACAGTTAGGGACCCCCTACCCGAGATCCGCCGGTTTTGACACCGACAACTACACCTGCTTAGGCCAAAAAATAAATAAAAGAAAGCAATGAAAATAAATGACTTAACTGTTGATTATATACAATAACTTGAAATAAGAAAATGAGAATGAAATAAAAACATTTGTGCTGCCCAGAATTGTTTGGTAAACAAAAAAGCTAAACAATGAAAAGGAAAAAAGAGATGCTAATTAGCTCAAATAAATATAAAAACTAATTATATGATACGGAAATTCAGATCCCCTGATGATTCTAAAAAAAGGTGGCGGTTGAACATTTGTGCTCCTGAAGTAATAATGCGCCGACTGTGTTCCATGCACCATAAAATCAGTGCAAAAACTTGTTCATGTGTTCGACGCACATAAAATTAGTCAGTGCATGAAACTTGCACAAGAAGTGCATTCATATTGTACAACCATAACATGTTACATGCTATAAACTTTGGTATGGTTAATTACATCGATGCTGGAAAAAAGAACATTCAGACAAACTTGTTTTCTTATTACTAAATAAACGACCATCAACCATTCTTTAAAATTTTAGCGGATATTTCCAGCACAACCCACAATACTTCAGCTTGATCACATATCAGAACCAACTCTGGGTAGAACAGGCCAGCAATCGGCAGGTCTACTGTGATCCAAAGCTGGTACATAAGTCCGTTTCAAAAAAAAAAAGCTGGTACATAATGGGTACTAGTACAATTCTCCCAAGATAACACCAAAAAAACATTATACTACCCATGCTAGGAAAAGCTAGGAAATAAATGGACTATGCATAAGAAAAGTATAATAACTTCAGTTTGCAAAAACTGATGAACATGATCATGCGCTTAAAAATGTCTACTGCACGCAAAACTGGCACCAGAAAACACAAACAGGCTGCGGAATATTAGAATCAAAACTCATCCTACTCGTTGACAGAACAATGAGTACCAACATCAGATGACAAAAAAAAGAACATCACAGTATACTACCAACAAAACAACTGCCTAACAAAAAGAGAATAAGAAGTACACTTATATCTTTTGGAGTAGTTTATCATTTGCTCTAGTGCTTCACTTATATCTTTTTAGAGCAAGGCGGTGGTTTTATTTTGAAGAAATTGTTGAAATATCATGATTCACTTATATTATTTTGAGAGTCTTCAACAACATGGTAATTTGCTTAGGTTATGAATTTGTCCTAATATGATGGGCATCCAAGAGGGATATAATAAAAAAATCATATAAAGTGCATTGAATACTATGAGAAGTTTGATTCTTTATGATTGTTTTGAGATATGAAGATGGTGATATTAGAGTCATGCTAGTGGAGTAGTTGTGAATTTAAGAGATACTTGTGTTAAAAGTTTGTTATTCTCGTAGCATCCACGTATGGTGAACCGTTATGTGATGAAGTCGGAGCATGATTTATTTATTGATTGTCTTCCTTATGAGTGGCGGTCTGGGATGAGCGATGGTCTTTTCCTACTAACATATCCCCCTAGGAGCATGCGTGTAGTACTTCGTTTCGATAACTAATAGATTTTTGCAATAAGTATGTGAGTTCTGTATGACTAATGTTGAGTCAATGGATTATACACACTCTCACCTTTCCACCATTGCTAGCCTCTCTAGTACCACGCAACTTTCGCCGATACCATAAACCTACCATATACCTTCCTCAAAACAGCCACCATACCTACCTATTATGGCATTTCCATAGCCATTCCGAGATAGATTGCCATGCAACTTTCCACCGTTCTGTTTATTATGACATGCTCCATCATTGTCATATTGCCTTGCATGATCATGTAGTTGACATCGTATTTGCGGCAAAACCACCGTTCATAATTTTTCATACATGTCATTCTTGAATCATTGCATATCCCGGTACACCGTCGGAGGCATTCACATAGAGTCATATCGTGTTCTAAGTATCGAGTTGTAATTCTTGAGTTGTAAGTAAATAAAAGTGTGATGATCTTCATTATTAGAGCATTGTCCCAGTGAGGAAAGGATGATGGAGACTATGATGCCCCCACAAGTCAGGATGAGACTCTGGACTAAAAAAAAGAGGCCATAAAAAGAAAAAAAAGAGAACAGGCCCAAATAAAACAATGATAGAAAATGAGAGAAAGGGCAATGCTACTATCCTTTTACCACACTTTTACTTCAAAGTAGCACCATGATCTTCATGATATAGCGTCTCCTATGTTGTCGCTTTCATATACTAGTGGGAATTTTCATTATAGAACTTGGCTTGTATATTCCAATGATGGGCTTCCTCAAAAGTGAGCAAGCAATTTGGATGCACACCCACTTAGTCTTCTTGTTGAGTTTTCATACACTTATAGCTCTAGTGCATCTATTGCATGGCAATCTCTACTCACTCACATTGATATCTATTGATGGACATCTCCATAGCCCGTTGATACAACTAGTTGATGTGAGACTATCTTCTCCTTATTGTCTTCTCCACAACCACTATTCTATTCCACATATAGTGCTATGTCCATGGCTCACGCTCATGTATTGCGTGAAGATTGAAAAAGTTTGAGAACATCAAAAGTATGAAACAATTTCTTGGCTTGTCATCGGGGTTATGCATGATTAAATACTTTGTGTGATGAAGATAGAGCATAACCAGACTATATGATTTTGTAGGGATAACTTTTTTTGGCCATGTTATTTTGAGAAGACATGATTGCTTTGTTAGTATGCTTGAAGTATTATTATTTTATGTCAGTATTAAA
This sequence comes from Triticum dicoccoides, assembly GCF_002162155.2. Lineage (NCBI taxonomy): Eukaryota > Viridiplantae > Streptophyta > Magnoliopsida > Poales > Poaceae > Triticum > Triticum dicoccoides. Next base: position 99,852,711 of record NC_041381.1, read on the forward strand.
CTTTTGTTTTGAATCTTATGGATCTAAATATTCTTGCCACAATAGAGAAGATTACATTGATAAATATGTTAGGTAGCATTCCACATCAAAAATTCTGTTTTTACCATTTACCTACTCGAGGACGAGCAGGAATTAAGCTTGGGGATGCTTGATACGTCTCAAACGTATCTATAATTTTGATGTATTCATGCCATGTTTATAATATATTTACATGCTTTTGGTATGATTTTGTTAGAACTAACTCGAATTAATCTTAGTTTTCAGCAGAACTACCGTGGTGTTGTTTTTGTGCAGAAATAGAAGTTCTTGGAATGCGCTAAAAATCAACGGAGACTTTTTTTTGGAAAATATAAAAAATACTCGAACTAAGAGTTACAAGAGAGGAGGCTCGTGGGGCCCATGAGGGTGGAGGGCGCGCCCAACCCCTGGGGCACGCCCCCTGCCTCATGGACACCCCGTGGGTCCCCCTGACTTGTTCTCGACGCCAAACCATCCTATAAATACCCAAACCTCCAGAAATAAACCTAGATTGGGAGTTCCGCCGCCGTAAGACTCTGTAGCCACCAAAAACCTCTCGGGGTCCCATTCCGGCAACCTGCCGGAGGGAGAATCCATCACTGGTGGCCATCTTCATCATCCCGGCGCTTCCCATGACGAGGAGGGAGTAGTTAACCCTCGGGGCTCAGGGTATGTACCAATAGCTATGTGTTTGATCTCTCTCTTTCTCTCTCTCTCTCTCTCTCTCTCTCTCTCTCGTGTTCTTGATTTGGCATGATCTTGATGTACCGCGAGCTTTGCTATTGTAGTTGGATCTTATGATGTTTCTCCCCCTCTGTTTCCTGTAATGGATTCAGTTTTCCTTTTGAAGTTATCTTATCGGATTGAGTCTTTAAGGATTTGAGAACACTTTATGTATGTCTTGCATGGGATACCCGTGGTGACAATGGGGTATTCTATTGATTCACTTGATGTATGTTTTGGTGATCAACTTGCGGGTTCCATAACCTTGGGAATCTATACATAGGGGTTGGCACATGCTTTCGTATTGACTCTCTGGTAGAAACTTTGGGGCACTCTTTGAAGTACTTTGTGTTGGTTTGAATAGATGAATCTGAGATTGTGTGATGCATATCCTATAATCATACCCACGGATACTTGAGGTGACATTGAAGTATCTAGGTGACATTAGGGTTTTGGTTGATGTGTGTCTTAAGGTGTTATCTTACTACGAACTATAGGGCTGTTTGTGACACTTATAGGAATAGCCCAATGGATTGATCGAAAAAATTACTGGAATCAGGGAATTTTCCGTCTGCCATCTCTTTGCCCTAACCTAGCGGACGGCAAAGAAGGTCTTTGCCATCAGCTACCAAGAAGCAGACGGCAAACAAATGGTAGACGGCAAACAAGGTCTTTGCCATCGGCCATTTCTTTGCCGTCCGCTGGCTGACGGCAAAGAGGGAGGTGGCACCCACTAACGAAAAAACTTAACGTCCCCTCTCTTTGCCGTCTGCAGCAGACGGCAAAGATAAACAAAAGCGGATGGCAAAGAAGGGGCGGACGGCAAAGGATAACCTAACTAACGGCTGAGCCCCCCCCTCGGCCCGTTACTCTCTCTGTTCTCCCTCCCTCCTCCCCGACGCCCACATCGTCCACCCACCGTGCAGCCCCCGCCGCCCGGCGCCCCCCACCCTCGCCGCCCTGCGCCGCCCCCGCCACCGCCACCGCCCCCTTCCCCACCC
>NC_041381.1:99855189-99863699 GCF_002162155.2 Triticum dicoccoides
GACACCCTGACCCTGACACCCCGACCCCGACACCACACCCCGACACCACACCCCGACCCCTAGACCCCGACACGACACCCCGACACCCCGATCCCCAGACCCTGACACGACACCCCGGCACCCTGACCCCGAAACAGCACCCCGACCTCGACACCGACACGACACCCCGACCCCTGAAAGCTCACGAAAAGGTGCTCCTTGGCCTTCCAGAGGCCGACGGGGTCATGTATTTGTGAATTATGAGTTAGGTCATATATTTTTCGATTTTGTTATGAAAAACATCATATATAATTGTGTTGATCGGGTTGATTTAAATGTGCAGTGGTATCATCGCTGCTAGGTTTGGTGTTCAACGACCTCGCCGTGCGTTTGACGTGCTCTGCCCCTTCGTTCGTGGGTGAGCACAAATGACATGCATGTCCTTCTCCCCCATTAATTATTTTCTCTATTCCGGTGTTCGTGCCGATGAAACTTGATAGCTAGCTATATATGTGTCTTGAATCATCAGTATGCGTAACCAATATGTGTATCCCGTTCGAAAGCTTATAGTTATAAATATGCATGCATTTGCATATTTATAACCTTGATTCTTTCGAATTGTCCAACGCTATCCATGGACAGCCCGAGTATGTGTAGATTGGCTTCGTTTTCCCATATGCTTTGCTCCCGATCCGACGCATAAATTTCGTTAGTGCCTCCCCTGTTGTTCTCAGGGTACACATCCTCTCTGTTTATTGCAGAAACGTGTATCAGGAGAACATCGGGGAGGTGCTGCCGAAATTTTGCGTCGGATCCGGAGCATAGCATGGGAAAATGAACCAAATCTACACACACTCGGGTGGGATTAGGACCTATCTTTACCTATTAGAGTGTAGGTTGCATGGACGTAATAAAATTGACAAAGTAGATCAACTGATGAATATATACATGGTCAATTATATATATATTTGTTGTGTGTCCAGTAGCTCTGAAAGTCAAGATGAGTGATCGTGCGTGGATGTATACCGGTCACACTGGTCAGAACAAATGGAGCGCTGAATGGTTCACAAAAACCAAGGGGTTTGTGCAAGCCACATTTGCAAATGGCCAGAGGAAAACCTGGTGCCCCTGTTTCCAGTGCGGCAATTGGGAAAAGAGGACAGAGGCTGAAATGGGCAAACACCTGCAGAAGAGTGGTTTTATGCCCGATTATACGGTGTGGACATATCATGGTGAGTCTGCCCAACGTGACCGAGCTGAGGTGGATCATCATCGCACCGACGAGCATGGTATCGGGATGTTAAACATGGTGCAAGACTATGATGATGCTCAGGATTCGGACGAGGAGATGGAGGAATCTGCAAAGGCCTTCAATGAAATGTTGGAGTAATCAAAATGTCCGCTTCACGAGCACACTGAGCTTTGTCAGTTGGATGCCATATCACAAGTAATGGCTCTGAAGGCTCAGTTCAACTTTGGCATAGAATGCTACGATGCAATGATGACAGTATTTGGACGCTTTCTACCAAAAGGCCATGTAATGCCTGCAAACCTGTACCAGTCGGACAAAATCCTGCGTGCACTGAATATGCCCTATGAGAAGATACATGCCTGTGAGAAAGGATGTGCCTTATTTAGGCTTGACTATGCGGACTTGAACTATTGTCCCATTTGCAAGTCTTCCAGGTATGTTGTGGTAGACAATGGTATGGGTGAGAAGACACAGACCAAAATCCCTGTTAGTGTTCTTCAGTATATGCCAATCGTACCAAGACGTCAACGTCTTTTCATGGTCAAAGAGACGGCCAGACAGATGACATGGCACAAAAAAGGCAAAAGAACCGAACTAGATGCTGATGGGAATCTGATGATGGTACATACATCAGATGGTGTTGCGTGGAAAAAGTTTGATGAATTACATGCTGACAAAGCGGCAGATCTGAGGCATCCTCGAGTCGGCGTCAGCACGGATGGGTTCAGTGTGTTTGGTATGACGGCAGCCCAATATAGTTGTTGGCCCATATTTGTCTTTCCACTCAATCTCCCCCCCGGACAGATTATGCAAAGAAAGAAGATTTTCCTGACGTTGATAGTTCCAGGGCCCAACTATCCGGGGAAAAATATGAATGTGTAGATGCAACCGCTTAAGGACAAATTGTAAGAAGCCTGGGATAATGTGTTCAAGACATACGACGCCTATAGCAAACGGAACTTCATAATGCGTGTCTGGTACATGTACTCGACGCATGACTTGTCGGCGTATGCGCTATTCGTTGGCTGGTGTGTGCATGGAAGGTTCCCGTGTCCCACATGCAAGGGAGCTCTTGAGTTTCGTTAGCTTCAGGCCGGTCGCAAGGTTTCTTGCTTCGACATGCATAGACAGTTCCTGGATCCTCGCCATAAGTTCAGGAAAGACAAGAAGAACTTCATCAGAGGTAGAGTTGTCAAAAACTCAGCACCACCTGCATTGACAGGCCAACAGACCCTGGATCAGTTAAACGCTCTCGAGCCAGATCCAGAGCGTCCAGGGTACTTCAAGGGGTATAATGCTGAGCACGCCTAGACTCACAAGACATGCTTATGGGATTTGCCTTACTTCAAAGACCTCCTTTGCCCACACAACATCGACGTGATGCACACTAAGAAGAATATTGCCGAGGCACTTTTTGGTACATTGTTCGGCATATATGGGAAGTCAAAGGATAATACTACGGCTAGAGTCGATCTGGAGGCGCTATGTGATAGGCCATTACAAAACATGAAAGAACCGAAAGGAAAGCAGAACTGGACGAAGCCGAAGGCATGGTTCAATCTTGGAAGGCCAGCTATGAGGGAAATTATCTTGTGGGTGAAAATGCAGTTGATGTTCCCCGATGGGTATGCAGCGAGTCTAAAGAGGGGAGCAAGTCTTGATAAATTGAAGATATTTGGTCTTTATAGTCATGATTGGCACATATGGATTGAGGGGTAATGCCGGTGATGTTGCGTGGCTTCATCCCTGAAGATGAATGGCTAGTACTGGCAGAACTCAGCTATTTCTTCCATGTTCTTTGTGTGAAAGAACTATTGCCTGGCGTGCTAAAAGAAATGGTAGAGTTGGTGCCGGAGTTGATCTGCAAGTTAGAGAAGATCTTTCCATCGGGCTTCTTTGATCCAATGCAGCACTTGATTTTGCATCTCCCGACCGAGGAAAGATTGGGGGGGGGGCTTTGCAAAATCGTTGGTGCTACCCAACTGAGAGGATGCAGAAGACGCTTCGAGAAAAATGTAAAAATAAACGTAGAATTGAAGCATCGATAGCTGAGGCATTCATCACTGAGGAGGCGGCAAACTTCGTGACAGCACACTACGAAGCCAAAAATCATCATTTGCATAATCTGAAGCCTCGGTACAATGCTGACGACCCTAAGAAGGGTGGATTTGACCTCAGCCTATTCAAAGGGAATCTCGCACCAGCCAGTGTTTCAAATCCAGTATCTTTGGATAACGAAGAATGGCGGACCATTTCGTTGTATATCTTCAACAACCTGATAGAAGTGCGGCCGTACATCGAGTAAGTTCTGGGTACATTATTTCGCAACTTCTATTTCCTTTTAACTGCTCTTATTCTTGGATATTTCATACAGTCGATACATCGCCATATTCTCGTATGGAGCGGTGATCCAAAAGGATTCCATCGAAGAGTATGAGATTCTCGCAAAGCAAGAAGGCGGCTATCCAGGTTACATCTCTTGGTTCAAACAAACGGTAATTTCTATTAGACAATTTCATTTCATTCGCTAATTTGTGCGTAATGCAACAATCCTTTCGTATTAAACTTGTAGGCTAATTCAGAGTCTATGGACGCCGAATTCAGAAAACTCTCTAATGGTTTTGACTATAAGGTCCGTTCATTTGACAAATACGACATCACCGGGTATCGCTTTCCTACCTATGGCAAAGAGCTATCTATGGCCGGCCGAAAGTCTACAAATTGTTGTGTATCTGCTATCGGCGAAGGAGGTACCGAGTATTATGGGAGAGTTGAAGCAATTTATGAACTTCTATTCTATGGTGAAGACCCACCGAATGTCGTAGTCTTCAAATGTTATTGGTTTCAGCCGAAGGAGACTAGAAGGACTCATGAACATATAGGGCTAGTTGAAATCAACCAAAGCACCCATTTAGATGTTCCTGATGTCTATATTACGGCTCAACAGGCGACCCAAGTATTCTATCTACCGTGGGCCTGCCAAACTAATCCAAATATGAAAGGTTGGGATGTTGTTTATGAAGTGCCGCCATGTGTTAGACTATCTCCCCCAAAGGAAGAGGATTATGAACCTCACATTAACCCAGACACATATGAAGGAGAATTCTTCCAAGAGACACGTCTTTCCAAAAAGCATTTCAAGAACCGCTATACTTCACCCCAAGACATTGAAGTAGACAGCGAAAGTGAAATCTACATCACCCCAGAGGAGGAACCAGAAGAGCCGGAACAAGAAGAGGTTACTGTTGCCGATAACTTGTAAATGCTTGACCGATTACGTCAAGGTGGCCTTCGACATGTTGATGCCACTGAACCCTATGAGCTCGTCATTGATTATAGTGATGATGATGATTATGCATTTATTGATGATACTGATCGAGATTATTAGTAGTGTGAGGTATTCAATTTTTTTATGTTGTACTTGATGATGATACACTTAAGTGATATACATATTATTATCATGTCGGTATTTTTTTATGTTGTACTAATTTCGTTTACTCTTTGTCATGGCAGGTGTTGAAAGATGGAAGGGGAGCCGACTGAGGCCAAGGACAAACGTGCCCAAATTGAAGGTGTGCCACACCATCAAGGCAGCTCCAGCTTATATTAGTTCGGGCGGAATTGGGTATGTGGTTTGCTTCATGATTCATGCAATTCATTCATCATGCTAGCTTGAGCCCTTTAATTACTAATTTACTTTGTTTCTCTCTTTCAGGCATGCTACAATAAGACGGATAAGGTGCCAGAGGGGTACGACCTGTATGCCATGGCCCACACTGCCTCTTACAAGAAAGTCAAGGGGAAGGCGAGGAAAGGGGAGGACTTTAACCCTAGCCAGGGTCCCATTGATCCAGAGCAGGTGATGATATCTAGTGGCGGGTGGTCCCGTGGCTCCATAGCCCATTGATCCAGAGATTGCTCCTGAGACCACGGTGAGTTTAATTTGAATGGACGTTACTTGCTAGTCTTAACATTTGAGTGTCATCATGCTAACGAAACATTGGAAATGATCTTTGGTGCAGCGTAACTCCAGACAAGCATCACATGATACTTCTCCAGCTACTGGCACGAGCCGGCCCGCTCCTACACCTCCATGATCGCGGTAAGTTTCTCTAGTTTTTTACTTAACAAATGCATAAAGACCTAGACTTAGCTTTATTTCCTTCAATATGCTTACCTTAATGACCTAGAGTTAGCTTCTTTTCCTCCAAAATGACTTAATAAGCTTACTGACCTCCAAACCAGCCATTTTACCTAAGTTAGCTCTAAAACGATCTATACTTAGCTTTGTTTCCTCCAAAATGACCTAAGTTAGTTGTAATATGCTTAGTTAACTAGGTTTGCTCAATAATGACATGTACTTAGCTTACTTATGTAAAAAACGACATAATTATTTTAGTTAGCTCATAAACGATCCATTTTACCTAAGTTAGCTCTAAAATGACCCATTTTACCTTAGTTAGATCATAAATGATCCATTTTACCCAAGTTAGCTTTAAAATGACCCATTTTACCTAGATTATCTCATAAACGATCCATTTTCCTATGTTAGCTCTAAAATGACCCATTTTACCTTAGTTAGCTCATAAATGATCCATTTTACCCAAGTTATCTTTAAAATGACCCATTTTACCTAGATTATCTCCAAAATGACCCATTTTACATACGTTAGCTCCAAAATGACCCATTTTACCTACGTTAGCTCTAAAATGACCCATTTTACCTACGTTAGCTCCAAAATGACCCATTTTACCTACATTAGCTCCAAAATAACCCATCTTACCTACGTTAGCTCTAAAATGATGCATTTTACCTAAGTTAGCTCATAAACGATCCATTTCACCTAAGTTACCTCACAAACGGTGGACTGCTTCTTCTTCTAGTCTTCTTCTTCTAGTCACCTTTTCCTAACTTTCTAATTTGCCATTTTGCAGATTTCATTCACTTCTCGGAAGCTAGCTTGCTATGATGAAGTGCTTGCTATGATGGAGTGCTTGTTTTTTTATTTCATTCTCTTCTAGATTGCTATGATGGAACTTGCTATCTTGATGAAACTTTGCATTGTAATATGTATGTGCAACTTCATAATGGTTGCAACTTATGTGTATGTGCAACTTGCTATGTATGAATGGATGGAACTATATATATATGTACGATGAAACTTATATGCTGGATATGTCATATGTTTGCTGTTAAATAGCCCTGTGAAATATATATATATATATATATATATATATATATATATATATATATGTCATATAGATGTGCTGTGAAAATTGTTGGATTCAAAAAACAGAAAAAAGAGGCAATGCATGATCTTTGCCGTCCGCCGCTGATGGCAAAGGACCCTTTGCAGTCCGCTGCGGACGGCAAAGAAGACACGTGGCGGCCACCTGTGCTCCCTCGGAGCTGACCCATTTGGCCAGTTTGCCTACAGTGGTAGACGACAAAGGGTCACCATATTTGCCTACAGTGGAGGACGGCAAAGAATAGGTGGACAGTGACGTCCAAATGATGTCACCAGGCGGACAGCAAAGGCCAGATAATTTTTGCTGTCAGCAGCTGATGGCAAAGGCTGCCGTTAGCCATCTAACGGACTAACATCGTATTTATTGCCGTCAGCTTTCTTTGCCGTCCGCTGCTTATGGCAAAGGACCCTTTGCCGATCCTTACTTTGCCGAAGCCTGTTGCCGTCCGCGGCAGATGGCAAAGGCCTTTGCCGTCCGCCATTCCTGCCTTTGCCGTCCCCGACGGACGACAAAGTAGCTGATTCGTGTAGTGAAAGAATAACTTTGAGGTGGTTTCGTACCCTACAATAATCTCTTCGTTTGTGACATTGGAGTGACTCTTTGTTGCATGTTGAGGGATAGTTATATGATCCAATTATGTTATTATTGTCGAGAGAACTTGCACTAGTGAAAGTATGAACCCTAGGCCTTGTTTCCTAGCATTGCAATACCGTTTACGCTCACTTTTACCACTTCTTACCTTGCTGTTTTTATAATTTCAGATTACAAAAATCTATATCTACCATCCATATTGCACTTGTATCACAATCTCTTCCCCGAACTAGTGCACCTATACAATTTACCATTGTATTGGGTGTGTTGGGGACACAAGAGACTCTTTGTTATTTGGCTGCAGGGTTGTTTGAGAAAGACCATCTACATCCTATGCCTCCTACAGATTGATAAACCTTAGATTATCCACTTGACGGAAATTTGCTACTTTCATACAAACCTCTGCCCTTGGAGGCCCAACAACGTCTACAAGAAGAAGGTTGTGTAGTAGACATCACACACCACAAAAAAATGGAGACTGGAGCTCTAGATAAAAAAGGATGACTGAAAGGAACCGATGAACATGACTAAAACACACCATAAAATAGAAAAGAATTACCAAATGATGGACTATGTTACTTGTTAAATAGAGCAAACATCTTAATATGGCCATGTAAAAACTGAGAAACTCAGGGCTTGGGTTATTGCATTATTTTTACCAAAATTATACAAAGCATCTACAATGTGGGTCGCTCCTGAATTTCCAAATAATTAATGTCCAGAGTCGAATCACATGACAAGGATAAAACATTAGCAGTATCCTAGTCGTAATAAAAACATGACCCCGGAATTGCAACTCGCTGTGACTATACAAACTAAAAAAGGGAAAAGGGCCCGAGTTGCAAGTCAAATGTTGGCTTGCAACTGGGCCCCACTCCTGAATTGCGAGTCCATGGTCAACTTTGAATTAGGGTGCTTATATAAACTAAAAACACAAATGCCCTCCCCCCCAGAGCTGCGGGTATGGGGTCAACTTGCAACTAGGGTGCCTGTACACACTACAAAAAACATGAAAATTCCCTAGAGTTGCAAGTCTAGGATCAACTTGCAACTAGTCACGACTATACAACTATAAAGGGAAAGGGGCCCAGTTGCAAGTCAAATGTTGATTTGCAACTGGGCCCCACTCCCCGAGTTGCGAGGCCAGGGTCAACTTTGAAAATAGGGTGCTTATACAAACTACGAAAAACATAAATTGCCCCCTGGGTTGCGAGTTCGGGGTCAACATGCAACTAGGGTGCCTATACACACTACAAAAAACATAAAAATAGCCCGCAAGTTGCAAGTCTAGGGTCAACTTGCAACTTTTCACGACTACACAACTATAAAAGGGAAAAAGGCCCAGTTGCAAGTTGAATGTTGATTTGCAACTAGGCCCCACTCCCTAATTTGCGAGTCTGAGGTCAACTTTAAACTAGGGTTATTATACAAACTACAAA
>NC_041381.1:99864128-99879683 GCF_002162155.2 Triticum dicoccoides
CAACTTGCAACTAGGGTTCCTATACACACTACAAAAAACTTAAAAATGGCACTCGTGTTGCAAGTCTAGGGTCAACTTGCAACTTTTCACGACTACACAACTGTAAAAGGGAAAAGGGCCCAGTTGCAAGTAAATGTTGATTTGCAGCTGGGCCCCATTCCTTGATTTGCGAGTCTGAGGTCAACTTTAAACTAGGGTGCTTATAAAAACTATAAAAAGGATAAATGCCCCCATCCCTGAGTTGCGAGTCCGGGGTCTACTTGAAACTATGGTGCCTATACAAACTACAAAAAACATAAAATGACCCCCGCGAGTCCGGGGTCAACTTGCAAGTGGCTTGACTATATACAACTATGAAGGGAGAAGTGTGGACTTGCAACTGGGCATCTACTACTAGGAAGCCCCTATTGCGAGTCGATAGTGGACTTGCAATTGGCTACACAACTAGAAAATCTCGATTTACGAGTCGAGGATGAACATGCAACCGGGACAAGTCTAGTTACGAGTCGAGAGTGCACTTGCTGGGGCAACTACACTTCTACAAAAGCCTAGTTGAGAGTAGACGACACACTTGCAACTAGGGGACCACCTACAACTACAAAAAAGGCCCAACTTGCAATTAGGGCAATTACACTACTACAAGCCCAGTTGCGAGGCAATGGTGGACTTGCAACTAGGGCACCCCTACAAAGGAAACCCTAGTTGCAAGTCGATGGTGGACTTGCAACTGTGGCAACTGCTACAAAGCCCTAGTTGTGAGTAGATGGTGGATTTGCAACTTGGACAATTAAAACTACAAAACAGCCCCCAGTTGCGAGTCGAGGGGTGAACATTCAACTAGGGCAATTACAACTACAAAGCCCTAGTTGCAAAGCGATGTTGGACTTGCAACTGCGGCAATTGCAAATACAGAAAGGCGTAATTGCGAGTCGAGGGTGAACAAAAAGGCCACGGGTTGTATCTAGGGCAACCTACAAGCACAAAAAGAAGCTCCCAGTTGCGAGTCGAGGGTTAACTTGCAACTGGGGGTCAACTACAACCAAGGAAAAAACAAGCCACCAGTTGCGAGTCAAGGTTTGACTTGAAACTAGGTCAAACACAACTACAAAAACCAAACCCCCAGTTGAGAGTCGAGGGTCGACTTGTAACTAGGGTACCCAAGTAGCGAGTTAGTGGCTGACTTGCAACTGGGCAACCTACAACCACAAAAAAACATCTTTTGCGAGTTAGGGGTTGATTTTCCACGACTCGGGCCTCAAGTTGCGAGTTAGGACTGACTTGCAACTGGGGCGAACTTACAAGTACAAAAGAAGCCCCAGTTGCGAGTTAAGGGTTGACTTCAAACTAGGGCCTCGGATTATAAGTCAAGGTTTGACTTGCAACTAGGTCAACTACAAACTACAAAAAAACAAGCCCTCGATTGTGAGTCGATGGTTGACTTGCAACTGGGGCCTTGGGTTGCAAGTTGTGGTTTGACTTGCATCTGGTTCGACTACAAACTACAGAAAAACAAGCCTCAGTTGCGAGTCGAGGGTTGACTTGAAACCGGGGCCTCGGGTTGCAAGTCAAGGCTTGACTTGAAACCGAGCCTTGGGTTGCAAGTCGAGGCTTCACTTGCAACTGGGGCAACTACAAATTATGAGAATAAGCCCCCAATTGCGAGTCTATGGTCGACTTGCAACACGGGCAACCTACAACTACAAAAAATTAAGACCTCCCAGTTCCGAGTTGAGGGTTGACTTGCAACTAGGAGGCTTCGAGTTGCAAATTAGGGGCCGGATTGTAACTGGGGCAACCTACAAGTATGAAAAGAAGCTGCCAATTGCGAGTCAAGGGTTAACTTGCAACTAGGGGTCAATTACAACCACGGAAAAAAGCCCCCAGTTGCAAGTCAATGGTTGACTTGCAACTAAGGGCCTCGAGTTGCGAGTCAGGGTCCGATTTGCAACTGGGTCAAATACAACTACGAAAACCAAAACCCCAGTTGCATGTCGAGGATTGACTTGTATCTAGGGGATCCAAGTAGCAAGTTAGGGTCGACTAGCAACTAGGCAACCTACAACCCCCAAAAAAGGCCTTAGTTGTGAGTTAGGGGTTGATTTGCAACTAGGGCTTTGAGTTGCGAGTTAGTACAGACTTGCGACTGGGGCAAACTTACAAGTACAAAAGAAGCCCTAGTTGCGAGTCAAGGGTTGACTTGCAACTGGGGCCTCGGGTTGCAAGTCGAGGCTTGAATTGTAACCGGATCGACTACAAAATACGCAAACAAGCACCTAGTTGTGAGTCGATGGTTGACTTGCAACCGGGGCCTTGGTTTGCAAAGTTGAGGCTTGACATGCAACTAGGGAAACTACAAAAACTATGAAACAAGCCCCCAATTACGAATCAAAGATTGACTTGCAACTAGGGTGCCCCAAAGTTGTGAGTTAGTGGTTGACTTGCAACTGGAGCAACCTACAATTACAAAAAAAAGCCACCCCCCCCCCTCAAGTTGCGAGTTGAGGACTTGCAACTGTGGCCTTGAGTTGTGAGTCTGGGGTCAACTTGCAACTTGGGGCAAACTACTATGAACAAAAAAGGGAAGAACATTAAAACATGGATTTGATAAAAACTATTTTACAAAAAAAATTCTTAGAAAAAGTTCATGCAAGCAAGTGTTGCTGGATTACAGCTGAAGAGCGGAACTCGTCCCATACATAGTAACATAGACACTACACCTGCTTAGGCCAAAAAAAAGCAATGAAAATAAATGACTTAACTGTTGATTATATACAATAACTTGAAATAAGAAGATGAGAATGAAATAAAAACATGTGTGCTGCCCAGAATTGTTTGGTAAACAAAAAGGCTAAACAATGAAAAGGAAAAAAGAGTTGCTAATTAGCTCAAATAAATATAAAAACTAATTATATGATACCGGAAATTCAGATCCCCTGATGTTTCTAAAAAAGGTGGCGGTTGAACATTTGTGCTCCTGAAGTAATAATGCACCAATTTTGTTCCATGCACCATAAAATCAGTGCAAAAACTTGTTCATGTGTTCGACGCACATAAAATTAGTCAGTGCATGAAACTTGCACAAGAAGTGCATTCATATTGTACAACCATAACATGTTGCATGCTATAAACTTTGGTATGGCTAATTACATCGATGCTGGAAAAAAGAACAATCAGACAAACTTGTTTTCTTCTTACTAAAGAAATGACCATCAATTTTTTTAAAAGTTTAGTAGAGCTTTCCATCACAACACACAATACTTCAGCTTGATCACATATTAGAACCAAGTCTGGGTAGAACAGGCCAGCAATCGGCAGGTCTACTTTGATCCAAAGTTGGTACATAAGTCTGTTTCAAAAAAAACAAAGCTGGTACATAATGGGTACTAGTACAATTCTCCCAAGATAACACCAAAAAAACTTTATACTACCCATGCTAGTAAAAGAAAGGAAATAAATGGATTGCGCATAAGAAAAGTATAATAACTTCAGTTTGCAAAAATTGATGAACATGATCATGCGCTTAAAAATGTCTACTGCATGCAAACTGGCACCAAAAAACACAAACAGGCTGCGGAATATTAGCATTAAAACTCATCCTACTCGTTGACAGAACAATGAGTATCAATATCAGATGACAAAAACAAAAGAACATCACAGTATACTGCCAACAAAACAACTGCCTAACAAAAATAGAATTAGAAGTACACTACTAAAACACTCAGCAACCAATGTGGCCAACACAAATCTGCTACAACTATATATCCGCAACACACAGGGATAAAATATCCCCAAAACTAACTTGGAATGAAAACAATACCAAATCTGAAACTGAAAAGGCCTACATGTGAAAAATGGAAAATGAATTTGGGAACCATATGAGCTAACACACAGAAAAAGATGAAACGTCTAGAAACCCCTAGAAAAGTTACTGAGCCTGCTTACTACAAAAAACACAACAAAAACCCCTAGAAGACACCCCCAGGGACAGCTGAAACTGTGTACTGAAAAAATCTAATAAAACTACACCAAATTTACAAAGCGTTTGATCAGGAATACACAACAAACGCCACACTTATGAAGCGTTTGTGCGTGCTAAAATCCCCTAGTAGATTAGCACCATGAAACTAATTTATATGCTGGATACAACCTATAAGAACTACAACATGCTTTTGTACAGATTACAAAACTGGAAAATTCCATAACAAAAGAATTATATCAACAAAGAATCACTACACTGAAAATTTACTTGAGTAAGTATACCATCAGCAAAAAAATACTATATAGATGAAATACACAATTGGGTGAACTAAGAATACAAAACCCTATATAGATGAAATACACAAACAAAAAAGAGATATGTATAAGTTGATGCATTCGTGAGGTGCTTCTTTGTTTATGTTCATCTCTTTTTCTTTAAAAAAAATCTTCATCTTTTTTTTGCGGGGAAACAAATCTTCATCTCACTTGAAGCATTTCTATGTATTGCCTAACCTAAGCAACTTCACCATCACGTATGATCCATCTCCAAGTTTTCCGACATCAGATCTCCCATCTAGAGAAGGTGTGAAACATCCTAGTAGTCTTAGCTACTCACCCATGGGTCACCGTCGTGGGACATGAACAGCTGTGTCGCATGCACAGCGTGAGTTCTTCACCTGCAACCACTTGATGCAAGCCGGCATGGAAGGCGGTCGTCAGTACCCCGAGCAGATCATTGTCTCTGCATCAGATCCTTTCGCTCCTGCCAAGAATCCATCAGTCACAAGTCATGAGTAGGCAAATTTTCATGCCGTGGCTGTGAACTGTTCCACATGCATGGATATGCCAATTTAGCGGAGGAAAATTGTACCAGCTAAACTTCTCCGACAACCTTGATCGTTTTGCACGCGTTTAATGAGAACTCCGATAGACAAGCACTTAAAAGAAACATAAAATTTTCATCGGCAAGGTGCCATGGATCCATCCTTGGATTGATACTTCATCAGAGCAATAATAGCAAAAATACAAATTCAGAACATACCCAATGCTGCACTAGGTAGTAAAATGCAGAGTTTTGCCCATGCTGGCAAGTAGCCCCATCTTTTTGAAGCTGTGGGCCCCATATTGAAGTCAAAGCAGGCCTTAGACCATTTCTAGGATATTTAGTTAGAGTGAATCACCACCATGGCGCCTTAACCATTAGGCAGATATCCCCTAAAGCCATTTGTGAAACTTTGACGAGTTGACTGACCCCACTGGTTATGTGACATTGTGACTGCATCCGTCTTGAAAAACTCTTGAACATTTGATAGGTTGATATAAATTTTTTGCTCCAACAATCGCATTATGCCAGAAGTTCTTTACAACTATAATACGCTGACCATCTTGATGATTTACCCCATGACCTTTCCCATATGGTATCTTCTCTATGAACTTACTTGGCATCTGAAACAACTCCACATTTTCCAGATGTATGAGGTTCTCGATGCTTCGGGGTATCTCGGTGAGTTCAAGACATAGACCAAGCGTCAGTAGACGTAAATCTGCAAGGTTGTCCTTTTAAAATTCTATGCTGGTAAGGTTAGGCAATCCCTGTAGGTTTAGTTGTCTAAGGACTAGAAAACAACCTGCCGGAAAGGTCAAGCTTCTCTCGTTGCATGCATTGATGAGACTAAGGTGCAACAGACTGGGAACTGACGAGAGTAGCGCAATTGAATCTTCTCCAAGTTTAGATGAATGCACATGCAAATGTATGAGGTTGGTAAGAGAACCAAACCACGATGGTAGCTTATCCCTTGCCAACTTTCCATTTACATTCAGGGTTTTAGCTTCACTGGTGCTGGAGAAAATGACTCCAAGTCCAATGTTACATTAGCATCGGAATTGATTATTCCCAAGCGCAGAAGGCAGCTCATTTTGGATATTGCTAAGGGAAAATCGATAAGAATTCTCTATTCTACTCCAGATAGCTCTAAGCTCCTCATATGTTCCAAGCTTTCTAAGGATTTGACCACCTTCTGATCAGCTTGAACATATTTAAGAGTCTGCAGGCATTTGAGATTTTCAAGCCCATCTGGAAGAGAAACTGTTGTACCAGGTTCCGGTTCCATAAAATCTGTGGTTCCACGTGTAAATAATATCAGGTGCTGGAGGTTCTTCCGTTTGGTTATGATACTTGGTAATACCTTGATACTGGACCATTTGGCATCTAAAGTTTGCAAATCACGTAGTCTCCCCAGTTCTTTCAGTAGTTCTTCAATGTAGGTGGAGCGTACGCCAAGGTACCACAGATTTGGAAGATTGGCCACTGCACTAGGCAGTTTACATGCCTTAACGTACCAAAGATTTAGCACAGTTAACAATCTAAATTCTAAAATGAGAAAATAGTGCAACATCTAGGTCTGATCTAAGCACATAGAAGGAGCGAAGTGAGGGCATATTTGGAGTTGACTGATGGTCATTTTGGCACTGGTAAAGTGTACGATAACGGATTTTCTGTTTTAAGTCCACCCTTGCACTTGTAGATAACTGAAAGTATCCATCTTCTTTTGATCTATATGCAACAATCTCCCTGATCAGGTCGTGAATGTGTAACCGCTTTGCACGCCCAAACTCATTTTTCAACTTGACAAGCAACAAGTTCCGTTGCACTAGCTCGTTCACGTAACCATCCGCGACCTCCTCCATGGAGACATGCCCTGTTTCCACTATCAAACCTTGGGCTATCCACTCTCTGATAAGAATCTTCCTTTTGATAAAGAAATCCATAGGGTATACACTGCAATAGAGGAAACATCTCTTCAGGCGGTATGGTAAGTCATTAATACTGAAATTCACTATGCTCGCCACTTGCCCAATTCCATGGTCATCTCTTTCATCCCACACAAGGCTATCATGGACGTTCTTCCAAGCAAACTCTGTTTTCTCCTTCAACAGAAGGAGGTTTCCAACCGATATAATCGCCAATGGCAGCCCACAACATTTTTGCAGTATCTTGAGAGCCCAATTCTGCAGGTGATATGGGCACTCCTGGTTTGCATTTTCCCTGAATGTGGTGCTACAAAATACAGACCATGCTTCATGTTCACGGAGCGGCTGCAACATGATGGTCCTGTTGTCTGATGCCAGAGCAGCCACTTCTTGATTGTGTGTGGTGATGACTACTCGGCTCCCGGTTTCACTGTCAAGCAATACACTACGGAGATGAAACCAGGCATCCGCATTCCAGACATCATCCAGCAAGAGGAAGTACCTTTTGTGAGCTAGATGCCCACGAAGAGCCTCGACTAGTCACCGCTAGTCCATCTCCTGTGTGTCCCCCAGCGCATTGTCTCGGACACCCCGATGAAGTTCCTTGATGATTTTCCTCATGAGGTCCTCCGTCGTGAAGTTCTTGGAGACGGTAACCCATGCGGTGCAATCGAAATTGCAGTTTGCAGCGATTTTCTTGTATACGTTAGTGGCAACAGTAGTCTTGCCAACACCGCCCATCCCGCAGACCGCGACTATTACCCGCCACGGGTCGGTGTCCCTGATTTTCATCAGTAACCTTGTGTGCTCGGCAAAACCGGCAATTTTCCCTTCCTCCACGAAGTGCGCTGCCTCCGATATGTTCCGGCAGACACTGCAGGGGCTGAGCTTGACGCGGATGCCTCGGCCGGCCGGATGCCAAGCTGCTCCTTCACGGTGGACAGGGCGCGGAGCCTCTCCCTTGCCTTCCGCATGCACCTCAGGAGGGCGAACAGGGCTGCTACGTCAGCGCAGGCACGGACGAAGCCGACGCTCGAGAGAAAGGTATACTCGTCGGTGACGTCCTCGAGCTCGAAGCCGACGTGGCGAACCTGGTTGACCCATGCGTCGACGAGCTCGTCGGTGCCGCGGTGGGAGTCGGCGAAGCGGAGGAAGGCATGGAGGAGATCGAGGTCGCGCGCGCGGCGGCTATACCAGAGCGGATGGAGACGAAGGAGGCGAGGAAGATGGCCGTGCTGCGGCCCGTGCGGAGCAGCGCCACGACGACCTTGGCCGAGAGGGATATGGCGAGCAGCTCCGCCATGGCTCTGCTCGTAGT
This sequence comes from Triticum dicoccoides, assembly GCF_002162155.2. Lineage (NCBI taxonomy): Eukaryota > Viridiplantae > Streptophyta > Magnoliopsida > Poales > Poaceae > Triticum > Triticum dicoccoides. The sequence goes on from NC_041381.1 coordinate 99,872,176, forward strand.
AGGGTGATACGAGTCATATGAGGTTCAAATTCAACGACCGGTCGACGCGGGTATGGGAATAATTCGGATGGTCTCGAGCGCAGACAACGGACCGGCTCAACATTTGCGCCGTACGCATGCTGACCACGCGATTAAAGTCGATCACGCGTCCATGCGAGGCTGCAGCATGTGTCCATTTGGGCGGAAGGAAACAAATATCTCTGCCTCGCTCCTCCATTATCTCCTCGACCACTCAGACTTTTCTCTCTCTCTCCCTATTACCCGAGTGCACTTTTCTGTAGTAGCGCGAGCTGCCTGGTACTCATTCTATTTCTTTTTAGTCTGCATATAAGATTTGATCAAAATTAAATTTTGTAAAGTTTGATCAACTTTATAAAAAAATATCAACATCTAAAACATTAAAGCTATATGGTATGAAATTAATTTCATGATGCATCTCACAATATTGATTTCATATTGTGAATCTCAATGTTTTTTTCTATAAACTTAGTCAAAGTTAACAATGTTTGACTTTGACCAAATTTTATATGCAGACTAAAAAATGGAGGGAGTACCCTATACCAGGTGCCGTTCATAAATTATTCAGTGGCACCGAGGTACGTGCAATCGCTTTGCTCATTAGTAAAACAACGCTCTTAACTGGAATCCATTTGGGCCTACTCCTCCTGACATGCATCGGATTCCTAGCTGGGAGATATGTCCCTGTCAAAGTATTCGACTTTTTCTAGTTGGATCCTCTGTGCCTATGTTTTTTAGTAATATCTCATATTGGCCACAAGAGATCCTTGGTAGCTTCAGCCTTCACTGCACGTCCACATGCCTGAGACATATTGGTGTGCTCCTATTTATGAGTAAGTACATGTTAGAGGAGAGTCTCTGGCTAAGGGGTTGTTTGGTTGATGTCTTGGACATCGTGCCTGGCAAATTTGAGCGCCTGGCTCACGCCTGCGAAAGTGCAGCTTTGTGCCAAGCCTTGTTTGGCTTGTGACCATGCCTGGTGGTGAATAATGCATGTCACATCAGTGTATTTAGCTGTCTTTTCCTTCTCACATGCATGATTAGTACTCCCACGCAACACCCAGGCGTCCTTTCTCGGTTGCCTAGACCAGGCTAGTGACTCTCTCCTACTTTCTAGACAGGCTAATGACGCATTGAGATTCTTAGGCCAGGCTAGCTTCAACTTATCCAGGCACCAACCAAACAAAGTACAGGCAGAACTTAGGGAAGCTTCAGGCCAGGCAAGTTTGCTCCAGGACAAGAACAAAACAGCCCCTAAATCCCTGTGCATGGAGAAGAAGACATCTGTCTCAACCTCCTTTCTTGGAGGCCTACTTTGTGGTCTTCAGATGCAAATCCCAGGTAAGCAGGTCTTTAGCATTGTTTCAGCTTTTACAAGGAGGCCACCACCCGAACTTCTACGACGAAAGTGAACTTGTAGTCCAACAATGTTAAGAGTATATATCATCTGACAGGGTGCACTGCCGCCGCCACCCTCAGCCCCGCCCCGCCGCGGTCGCTGCCGCCGGCCATGGCCCCGCCTCGCTGCGGCCGCCGCCCTCGGCCCCGCCCTGCCGCGGCCGCCACCCCCGGCCCAGGCCCCGCCCTGCCGTCGCCGGACCTAGATCCCATGGTGGCTGGCGATGTTGCCATGCGCGCCGCACTGGCGGGCTATGGCCCTGTTGCGGCCTCGTCCGCCCTCACACCACGGGAACCTCGTGTCCTCGTCGGCCCCGTTGGAGATCAGATTGGTAAAGAAACCATGTGCTGCTCCAAGTTCACACGACGACAGGAATTCGGCAAGGGTTGCGATGGGAAGACATGCGTTTGTGTAAGGAACCCTTGGGCGATCAAAGAGCCTAAGCCCAAAGCATGCGATCCTCCTGACCGGCCTCGTGCACCAGTTCAGCAATCTGTGAACACGAACAGAGCGGTGGCACTGCCACCCTTGTGCTACCCGTGGGGATCGCGTCCGCGGCCTCTGCAGTGAACCTGAGGGCTAGTTGGGGCGATTATGGGGCTCCCTTTGAGGACGCTGCTCGCCCGAAGCTGACCGACGGGGAAGAACATGTGGATCCTGCGACGGAGAACCCAGATGCACTTGCTGTCAATATAACTGGGTGTGGACGGTGATACGTCTCCAACGTATCTTTAATTTATGAAGCATTCATGCTATATTACTATGTGTTTTGAATGATTATGGGCTTTATTATACACTTTTATATTACTTTTGCGACTAACCTATTAACCAGAGGCCCAGCCCATATTGCTGTTTTATTGCCTGTTTCAGTATTTCGAAGAAAAGGAATATCAAATGGAGTCCAAACGGAATGAAACCTTCGGCAACGTGATTTTTTGGAAGAATATCATCCTGGAGACGACGTGGAGTTCAAGTCAGAAGATACTCGAGGACTCCACGAGATAGGAGGGCGCGCCCCCTGTAGGGCACGCCCCCTGTCTCGTGGGCCCCTCGAGCACCCCCGACCGACTTCTTTCGCCTATATATGCCTACGTACCCTAGAACCATCGAATATCAAGATAGATCAGGAGTTCCGCCGCCACAAGCCTCTGTAGCCACCAAAAACCTCTCGGGAGCTGAGGGAGTCCTGGATTAGGGGGTGTCCGGATGGCCGGACTATGACCTTTGGCCGAACTCCCGAACTATGAAGATACAAGATTGAAGACCTCGTCCCGTGTCCGGATGGGACTTTCCTTGGCGTGGAAGGCAAGCTTGGTGATACGATATGAAGATCTCCTCCCATTGTAACCGACTTTGTGTAACCCTAGCCCTCTCCAGTGTCTATATAAACCGGAGAGTTTTAATCCGTAGGACAAATAACAATCATACCATAGGCTAGCTTCTAGGGTTTAGCCTCTCTGATCTCGTGGTAGATCAACTCTTGTAATACCCATACCATCAATATTAATCTAGAAGGAGTAGGGTTTTACCTCCACCGAGAGGGCCCAAACCTGGGTAAAAACATCGTGTCCCTTGTCTCATGTTACCATCCGCCTAGACGCACAGTTCGGGACCCCCTACCCGAGATCCGCCGGTTTTGACACCGACATTGGTGCTTTCATTGAGAGTTCCTCTGTGTCGTCGCCTTTAGGCTCGATGGCTTCTTCGATCATCAACCACGACGCGGTCCAGGGTGAGACTTTCCTCCCCGGACAGATCTTCGTATTCGGCGGCTTCGCACTGCGGGCCTTGGCCACCTGGAGCAGATCGAAAGCTATGCCCCTGGCCATTAGGTCAGGTTTGGAAGCTTAAACTACACGGCCGACATCCGCGGGGACTTGATCTTCGACGGATTCGAGCCACGGCCGAGCGTGCCGTGCTGTCTCGATGGGAATGATCTAGCTCTGCCGCCGGACAGCGCCTAGAGTGCCGCTCAGGTGTCCGCTTCGACCATTAGCTCGGAGCCGACTGCGCTAACCAGGGACGGACGGTTGGACGCCACCCCAGGAGCCGCAATCTCTACGACGATGGAGCCGAATACCAGCCTAGTCCTTCGCAAGGCCCGTGACTCCGAGGTGCCGGACTCTGCTCTGGACTCCGAATCTTCTGCACCCCCTCCGATCGAACCCGATTGGGCTCCGATCATGGAGTTCACCGCCGCGGACGTCTTTCAGCACTCGCCCTTTGGCGATATCCTGAAGTCCCTAAAGTCTCTCTCTTTGTCAGAGGATCCCTGGCCGGACTATGGCTAGCATGGTTGGGATGCGGACGACGAAGAAATTCGAAACCCACCCACCACCCACTTTGTAGCCACTATCGACGATCTAACCGACATGCTCGACTTCGACTCCAAAGACATCGATGGTATGGACGCCGATGAAGGAGACGACCAAGAACCAGCACCTATAGGGTACTGGAAGGCCACCTCGTCATGTGACATATACATGGTGGACACCCCCAAAGCAGGGGATGGCGATGAAAAGGCGGAGGATGACCCCTCCAAGAAGCAACCCAAGCGCCGACGTCAGCGGCGCCGCTCTAAATCCCGCCAAAGCAAGAACGGCGAATCCGGCACCGGAGACGTCAACACTCCGGACAGGGCCGAAGACATCCCCCTCCAGCAGGACTCAGCGTAGGAGGGCGAAGGAGCCAGCCCTCATGAGAGAGCGGTCGACAGAGAGGTCGAGGACGACAATTATATGCCTCCCTCCGAAGACGAGGCAAGCCTTGACGACGACGAATTTGTCGTGCCAGAGGATCCCGTCGAACAAGAGCGTTTCAAACGCAGGCTTATGGCCACGGCAAGCAGCCTCAAGAAAAAAGAGCAGCAGCTTAGAGCTGACCAAGACCTGCTAGCCGACAGATGGACTGAAGTCCTGGCGGCCGAAGAGTATAAACTCGAACGCCCCTCCAAAATTTATCCAAAGCGCATGCTGCTACCCCAACTAGAGGAGGAAGCAACTAAACCTACATCACCAGCGTACGATGCGCCCGATCGGCCACCCCGTGGCCGCGACAGAGAGGCCCCCCGGCCCTCAATCCAAGCCGCAACCCGGCGCCGGTCTAAGAATACCAGAGCACGGGGAAACGCAACAGACCTGCGAGACATATTGGAGGATAAGGCAAGGCAAACAAGATCGATCTATGGATCGCGTGGGCGCCCCACATCACGTGATGATAACCATCACACCGAATATGATAAATACGGCCAGGCCGAATACAACAGACCAAGCTTATCCGAGCTGCGTCGCGATAGAGCCCAGCACAGGGGCGCTGATGGGGTTATGTACCTAGGGTAGGGTCATGGACCTGATCTAAGTACCTTACCCAAGGACACCCTTAGAAGAAGTCGCCTTCCAGTCGACCAACGAGGGACACACTCGACTGACTTGAAGGACTCGACCACGAAGACTCACTCGACCACCAGAAGGTCAAGAGGCACTCTGCACTGCAACGGCCTGTAATCAAGTAGACTTTATGATAGTAAAGGCACTTTATGTGGGGCGTTACCAGTAACGCCCCAGACTTAACTCACCTTAAACCCTCTCCTACGTGGGCTGGCTGGGGTCCTGGCGCACTCTATATAAGCCACCCCCCTCCACAGGCAGAAGGGTTCAGGACCTTGCCTCTCAATACCTACCCCCCACTCTATTGTCAGGCTTAGAACCACGACAGTTGGCGCCCACCGTGGGGCAGGTGTTTTAGCGATTTTGTGGAGAAAGTTGCGATTCTTCCGAGTACTTTCATCATGGTGTCTGCTGGAGTTTTGGTCGGGGGTCAAGAGATCCGTCTCGGCACTCTCACCTTCATCGCCGACGACTCCGCATGGCTCCAGGAGGCTCCACTCGACGTGGATGCGCTCCCCGTCCGCGGTGCGACGCATTTTCGCGCATGTGTCCGTGGCGTTCTGCTGCGGCAACCGTCGACCCAGTATCGGTCGGCTCCTTTATCGTCCACCCTCCCGGTCTCCCGCCAGCGCAAGCGCTCAGGCCGGTCGAGGCTTCAGCGATGGGTGAGGCACGCGGTGGCTCGCCAATCGGCCACCACCCAAGTTGCGGCAATCGAGCCCGACGAACCTCTCTACGGCTTGTTCGATCAGTCGACTGGCTCCGTAGAGACTGCATCCGAGTGCGGCAGCAGTGATCCAACGTCGGAAATCTTGATGGTCGACGGGCCCCACAGTCCCCCTGGCTTCGCCCGTGGTGGTGGAGCAGGTGACGGCGGCGACCCTACACGAGGCTACGAAGAGTACCAGCCCGAGCCACTCGACTCTCTGCAAAGAGAGGAACTTCGCCGCAGGAACGAGGATCCCTTGCGTATTCCCATCGCAGGAGAAACCCCCGAGGCTCGTGCCTTGGAGGAGGCGCGTCTCGCCAATTTGGCCGAGCGCACTCGACTGGAGAACCTTCAGCGAGCACTCGACGAGCGCGCGCGGCAACGAGTTCTCGACACCAGTCGACGTCAACTCTTCCCGCCGACTCAGGTATATCGAACCCCAATTCAGAATTTAGCAGCTGCGACCCATATAGCAGAGTCCATCCAGCCTTCGCAGTCGGAAGCTGGCAGAGGTTTGCTGCAGATCAGGGATCTACTCCGGGCAGCAGGAGATCAGAATTCAGCCGTGTCTCAGTCGCGCGACAGAATTCACAGTCGATCCGTCACTGTGAATACGGTTCAGTCGGCGCACAGCCCCAGATCGCCTCCGCGGCGTGAGGGGCGCGGGAATCGGCGAGATCAATATGACGACAGACTCGACCGAGATGATAGGCGTCGAGTGCCCTATTCCCCTCCGAGGGGTGGGTCTTACGCTCCTCGGCAGCCAGATGATAGGCGTCAGTACAGTACAGGGCGTAGGGTTCCAGTCGACCCCAGAGAACCAGACTTCGACGCGCGATCCATTATCGTGCAAGGGTTGGTTGACCGGAACAGAGCCCATCGAGGTGGACTCGACAGAGATGTACCCACAAGCAGTCGAGTGCATGTTTCTGGTCCTGAATGTTTCAGCAGAGCTATCAGAGCCGCAGTTACCCCTTCCAATTTCAGGTTGGCAACAGGAGTCAGCAAGTTCACTGGTGAGTCTAAGCCTGAAACTTGGCTTGAAGACTACCGAGTGGCAGTTCAGATTGGTGGTGGGAACGACGAAGTGGCCATGAAGCATTTGCCCCTCATGTTGGAAGGTTCTGCCAGGGCATGGTTGACTCAATTACCTCCTAGCAGCATTTACACTTGGGAAGATCTGTCCCAAGTGTTCGTCAGGACGTTTGAAGGAACTTGCAAGTGACCAGCTGGATTGACAGAGTTGCAAGTCTGCGTGCAGAAAACTAATGAGACTCTCAGAGAGTATATTCAGAGGTGGATCACTTTGCACCACACTGTGGAGAATGTGTCTGATCATCAAGCAGTCTGCGCCTTCAAAGATGGTGTCAAGAACAGGGAACTGAGTTTGAAGTTTGGTCGAACCGGTGACATGACCTTGGGTCGAATGATGGAGATTGCTACCAAGTACGCCAACGGCGAAGAAGAAGACCGACTCCGAAGCGGCAAGCACAAGCCGAGTCAGTCGGAAAAAGGAAACACCAGTCGGAAACAGAAGCGGAAGGCTGAACCGGCAGCTCCTGGAGAGGCTCTGGCCGTGACTCAAGGAAAGTTTAAAGGGAAACCAAAAGGATCCTGGAACCCCAAGAAGGTAAAGGATAAAGAAGGGAACGACGTGATGGATATGCCATGTCACATTCACACGAAGAAAGACGAAGAGGGGAATATCATTTACCCGAAGCACACCACTCGCCAATGTCGACTCCTGATCCAGCAGTTTCAGGGAAAACAGTCTAAGGACAAGGAGAAGGAGTCGGACAAGGCCGAAGACAAGGAGGACAGTGAGGAAGGATATCCGCATATCAACTCCACTCTGATGATCTTTGCAGATGTGGAAAGCAGAAGTCGACTGAAAGTGATTAACCGAGAGGTGAACATGGTTGCCCCCGCAAAAGCAAATTATCTGAAGTGGTCTCAAACACCCATCACATTCGACCAATCTGATCACCCGACTCAT
>NC_041381.1:99880091-99958438 GCF_002162155.2 Triticum dicoccoides
TGAAAGGTATGGGCATTCCGATGTCCCGACTGAGCACTAGTAACATGAGCTTTCATGGAGTTATACCAGGGAAGAAGGCCGAGTCACTCGGCCAGATAGCTTTGGACGTGGTGTTTGGCGATTCAAAGCATTTTCGCAAAGAAAAGTTGACGTTTGAGGTCGTGGATTTTCAAAGTGCATATCATGCCATTTTGGGGAGACCAGCTTACGCGCGGTTCATGGCTCGACCATGCTACGTATACCTCAAATTGAAGATGCCCGGCCCCAAAGGAGTGATCACTGTCACCGGTGATCGGAAAAAGGCAGAAGAGTGCTTTCAGAAGGGCTCCAAGATCGCCGATTCCCAGGTGACAGCGGTCGAGTTCGAAGAATATAAGCAAAACGCAGATCCGAGTGACTTGCTGCGATCCAAGAAGCCCGCCACAGAGTCTGCATTCCAGTCTTCCGGTGAGACGAAGCCTGTTCACATTCACCCGACCGACCCCGAAGCAGCTCCGACCCGCATCTCCACAACACTCGACCCAAAATAGGAAGAAGCGCTCATCCAGTTCCTCCGTGAGAACTGGGACATTTTTGCATGGAAGCCCGCTGACATGCCAGGTGTTCCCAGGGGACTGGCTGAGCATCGCCTAAGAGTCGACTCATCTGCAAAACCAGTCAAAGAGCATCTTCGGCGGTCTGCCGTCCAGAAGAGAAAAGCCATTGGCGAAGAAGTGGCTCGACTGTTGGCGGCAGGATTTATCCGAGAGATATACCACTCCGAGTGGCTCGCTAATGTCGTCATGGTTCCTAAGAAGGACAAGTCGCTCCGAATGTGCATTGATTTCAAGCACATCAACCGGGCCTGCCCGAAAGATCATTTTCCTCTCCCTCGCATAGATCAAATTGTTGTCTCGACCGCGGGATGTGAGAGGTTATCTTTTTTAGATGCCTACTCCGGGTACCACCAGATCCGTCTGTACGGGCCCGACGAGGTAAAAACAGCTTTCATCACTCCATTCGGGTGCTTCTGCTATATCACCATGCCATTCGGCCTCAAGAATGCCGGAGCCACATTTATGCGAATGATTCAGAAGTGTCTACTCACTCAAATCAGTCGGAATGTGGAAGCTTATATGGATGATATCGTTGTCAAGTCGCGAAAAGGTTCCGACCTGCTCGCTGACCTCGCCGAAACATTTGCCAACCTCAGAAGGTATGATATCAAGCTCAATCCATCAAAGTGCACATTTGGAGTTCCTGGTGGCAAGTTACTCGGTTTTCTCATTTCCGAACGGGGAATCGACGCTAACCCAGAGAAGATTGGCACTATTCTTCGAATGAAACGCCCTGTGCGAGTGCATGATGTCCAGAAGCTTACTGGATGCTTGGCTGCATTAAGTCGATTCATCTCACGACTCGGTGAAAAGGCATTACCTCTTTACCGACTGATGAAGAAGACAGACAAGTTCGAGTGGACTCCAAAAGCTGATGCAGCGTTTGCCGAGCTAAAAGCTCTGCTCTCCACCCAGCCGGTGCTTGCTGCTCCAATCAGCAAAGAGCCTCTGTTGCTCTATATCGCAGCCACAGGACAAGTCGTCAGTACTGTGCTAACGGTCGAGCGGGAAGAAGAAGGAAAAGCTCTCAAAGTTCAGCGCCCAGTGTATTATTTTTCTGAAGTCTTGACTCCATCCAAGCAGAGATATCCTCATTATCAGAAGCTTGTGTATGGAATATACATGACCACAAAGAAGGTTGCTCATTATTTCTCTGATCATTCCATCACAGTCGTCAGCGACGCTCCACTATCAGAGACTTTGCATAACAGAGATGCAACTGGTCGAGTGGCCAAATGGGCGATTGAACTTCTTCCCCTTGATATCAAGTTTGAGGCAAAGAAAGCCATTAAGTCCCAGGCAATAGGAGATTTCCTTGCCGAGTGGATTGAACAGCAGCAGCCGACTGAAGTTCACTCGGAGCATTGGACCATGTTTTTTGATGGCTCTAAGATGTTGAATGGTTCCGGTGCTGGGGTTGTCCTGGTTTCCCCCAGAGGAGATGAGCTCAGATATGTGCTCCAGATTCACTTTGATTCCTCCAACAATGAGGCAGAATATGAAGCCCTCTTATATGGGTTGCGCATGGCCATTTCACTCGGCGTCCGTCGCCTGATGGTCTATGGCGACTCGGATTTAGTGGTCAATCAGGTGATGAAAGAGTGGGACGTGAGAAGCCCAGCCATGACTGGATACTGCAGTGCAGTGAGGAAGCTGGAAAAGAAGTTCGAGGGGTTGGAGCTCCATCATATACCCCGACTGAAAAATCAAGCAGCTGATGATCTAGCAAAGATAGGTTCCAAGAGAGAAGCCATCCCGAGTGGTGTGTTCTTGGAGCATATACACACTCCATCAGTCAAAGAAGATCCTTTCACCGAAGAAACTCCACAGCCCAAGAGTGCCACAGATCCGACTGAAGTTGAAGTCCCAGCGGTGGTCGACTTGATCATGGAGGTTTTGGTGGTCATTCCCGACTGGACGATTCCGTATGTCGCATATATCCTGAAGAAAGAGCTCCCGGAGGATGAGGAAGAGGCTCGACAGATCGTCCGTCGATCTAAGGCCTTTACCGTAATCAAAGGACAATTATACAGAGAAAGCGCGACTGGAGTTGGTCAGAAGTGCATAACACCAGAAGAAGGTCGACTCATCCTCAATGATATTCACTCGGGGACCTGTGGTCATCATGCGTCCTCTCGGACCATCGTGGCCAAAGCATACCGAGCCGGATTTTACTGGCCAAAGGCGAATGAGATGGCAAAAGAGATGGTGGATAAGTGCGAGGGATGCCAATTCTACTTGAATATGTCACACAAGCCTGCGTCGGCTCTGAAGACCATTCCACTCGTCTGGCCTTTCGCAGTATGGGGATTGGACATGGTCGGTACTTTGAGAACAGGACGAAGTGGCTTCACGCATGTACTGGTGGCAGTCGACAAGTTCACCAAGTGGATCGAGGCTAAACCAATCAAGAACCTTGACACCGGTACTGCTGTTAGCTTCATCAGGGAACTAATATTCAGATATGGAGTCCCACACAGCATCATTACGGACAATGGGTCGAACTTTGACTCAGAGGAATTCAGAGCTTTCTGCAACTCCCAGGGCACACGGGTCGACTACGCTTTAGTCGCCCATCCGCAGTCGAATGGACAAGCAGAGCGAGCTAATGGACTGATTCTTAAGGGATTGAAGCCTCGACTAATGCGTGATCTCAAACACGCGGCTGGAGCTTGGGTCGACGAACTTCCCTCAGTACTCTGGGGACTGCGGACCACACCTAATCGGTCGACCGGAAGAACTCCATTCTTCTTGGTCTACGGAGCTGAAGCAGTCTTGCCGAGTGATCTTCTCCACAATGCTCCTCGAGTTGAAATCTACAACGAAGTAGAGGCTGAACAAGCGCGGCAAGACGCAGTCGACCTTTTAGAGGAAGAAAGGGAGATGGCTCTGATCCGGTCGACCATCTACCAACAAGATTTGCGTCGTTTCCACGCCAGAAATGTGAGAGGTCGAGCCTTCCAGGAAGGAGATTTGGTTCTCCGAGTGGATCAGCACAAACCACACAAGCTTGCTCCTTCTTGGGAAGGCCCCTTCATCGTCACCAAGGTTCTCCACAACGGGGCGTACCGTCTTTACAACGTCAAGCATAATATCGACGAGCCCTGAGCTTGGAACGCGGAGTTACTCCGCCCATTTTACACTTAAGTTTTATCACTCGGATGAGTTGCAATAAAGTACTTCTGTAGTTCATGGACCTCAAAATAATAGTGTCATAGTCCCTCCATAATTTCTGTCGCTTTTTATTGTCCAATAAAATTCCCCCTCAGTGTCATAGTCCCTCCATAATTTCTGTCGCTTTTTATTGTCAAAATCCTACCGAGTGTAGAGCAACCCTCTCACTCGGAGGCTTAGCTGCAGTCCAAGCACTCGCCTAAGTTATCAAAATCCTACCGAGTGTAGAGCAACCCTCTCACTCGGAGGCTTAGCTGCAGTCCAAGCACTCGCCTAAGTTATCAAAATCCTACCGAGTGTAGAGCAACCCTCTCACTCGGAGGCTTAGCTGCAGTCCAAGCACTCGCCTAAGTTATCGAAATCCTGCCGAGTGTAGAGCAACCCTCTCACTCGGAGGCTTAGCTGCAGTCCAAGCACTCGCCTAAGTTATCAAAATCCTACCAAGTGTAGAGCAACCCTCTCACTCGGAGGCTTAGCTGCAGTCCAAGCACTCGCCTAAGTTATCGAAATCCTGCCGAGTGAAGAGTAAATCTCTCACTCGGGGGCTTAGCTGCAGCCCAGTGCTCGCCTAAGTGGACTGAAGAATAAGTCGATTGCAGTAAGGCAATCATATTCAAGCACCAAATTCAAGTTTGAATCGATATCTAAAGGAACCGAGAGTGCTCAGGCGTTAAGCCTATTAACGTTTATCGGTTACAATTCCACTCGGCATACCGAGGCAAATTTAAAAGCGTCGAGCCAGAAGAAGTTTTTTACCCCTCCTGTGGAAGGCTGGAAGGAGCAACGAATTCATCAAGGTCAATTCCGTCGGCGATCCGAGTGGCAGCTGCAAGGAAAGTTTCCATAAAAGACCTGAAGTCGTGCTTCTTGGTATTGGCCACCCGAAGGGCCGCCAGCTTCTCTTCTCGTGCATCCTTACAGTGGACTCGGGCAAGACACAGAGCAACATCTGCACCACACCGAGCCGAGGACTTCTTCCATTCCTGCACTCGACCAGGAATCGTGTTCAACCGGGCCATCAGCGATTCAAGGTCATTCTGAAGTGTCTCCTCAGGCCAAAGCGTCGAGTCGATGCGAGATGTGGCAGCCTTCAGCCTTGCGAGATAGTCCACGACAGCTGCAACACGGGACTCCAGTCGGAGAACATCCATGGCAACTTCATCGTTCACCGGAGAATTGACGGGGTCGAGGTTTGGCTCCAGCCGGCTAGTTTCTTCTTCGAAGTTTTGACAAAATTCTGCAAGGGTGATCACTAAGTCAAGGAGATGGTCGAATGGAAAATCACAATTGGAAATGTCTGCCAAGCATAGAGGTTTACCTTCAAGCATGAGAAACAGCTTCTTGGCAAGTCCACTGAGGAAGGCCTCCAGATCAGTTTTCTTCCCAGTCAATTTGGTGACTTGGTCGGTCAGGGCAGCTTTATCGGTTCTCAGTCGACTGACCTCCTTGTTGGCAATCCCAAGAGCAGCTTTCAGATTGGTATTGTCTTGTTCGAGCTTGGTGACTGAAGCTAACTTCTCGTTAGCAAGCTTGATCTTCTCAGCTAGCTCAAGGTCTTTCTTCTGTTGGGCCTCCCTTACCTTACCTGCAAGTTACAGCAAGATCAGATTTTGAAACAAGCAAGGGGAAAAGCAGTCGTCAGGGTCTCACCAAACATACCTTCGGTCTCCTCCTTTGCCTTTGTCAGCTTCTCCTGAACCAGCTTCAAGCTCAGCTCGACTTGAGTATGCTTGTGCTCCAGCTCTGAGTAGCGAGCCACAAGATCACAAGAGTTCTGCAAAGAACCAATCGACTAAATGTCAAATTTAATTCACTTCCGAGTGAAAAAGGGAAAAACTCACGTTTCTAAGACTACAGCCGAATACAAGCATTCGACCGTAGTCTCGGGGACTACACCCAGTGGGTGCACTCAGCGTGCCCCCACTAATCCTGTTGAAGACAAAGTCGACTAGTCGACCTCAAAAAAAAAAGAAGATGTATTCTCTAAGACTGTGATCAACTGCAAGGAGTCGACCACAGTCTCGGGGACTACACCCAGTGGGTGCACTCAGCGTGCCCCCACCGGTTTGTGAAATCCAGTCGACATAGTCGACTGACAGGAAAATTGACAACATAAAGCCTAAGGCCGACTGCCAGCAGTCGACCTTAGCCTTGGGGACTACACCCAGCGGGTGCACTCAGCGTGCCCCCGCTAACACGGAGTTTTATCGACACACCCAGTGGGTGACTACTATAAATTCCGGAAAAGAAAAGTTTTTGGTGGCATATCCAACAGAACAAACAGCGGCCGACTGACCTGGACATTGCTTTGGAGGGCAGAACTGGCGTCATAAGCTGCCTGGCTCGCGTCCCGGATGGTCTTCAGCTGCTCCATCATGAGTCCCGCCTGGCGTATCGCCTCCTTCGCCGCGCCGGCTTGGTCCTCTAGGACGTGGTGCGTCGTGAAGAGGGAGGGCTGCTGAGCACTCGTCAGTGGATTCGCGAAGGACACCGTGTGTCGAGTGGTGTTCTCTTCCTCCACAGTCAGAATCTCAGGCGCCGTCACATCCTGAGGCACCTTACTGGCGGACGTTTTCCGACTCCTCCTGCGCTGCAGCGGCTCTTCATCCTCATCATCATCAGGGAGATTGATAACAGTATTGGGTGGAGCTACAGAGAAAGATCAGGATCAGAGATCGCGAGTCAGTCGACTAAGAACGGCGTTAAGAATACAATACCTGGGTTCGAAGTTGCTGCGTCCTCCATCTCGTGGTCATCAGCCCGGGCCGAGGTTTCAGAAGTAGCAGCACTGCAACTCCAAAGGATTAGTCGACTAACTTCAGCGTCGACCAGAGACAAAGTTCACACAAAATGAGAAGATTCAAACAACACGATTACCCTGATATGGTAGGGATGGACACCTTCATCTTCGGTAGGAGCTTGATCGGCTTCGACGAGGCCGCCCTGGGCTGCTTCGGCGCCTTTTCAGTCGGCACCGGAGAGGTGGTCCGAGGGCGCTTGGTCGACTGAGTGGCGGTCGCAACCCCCTTACCACGTTCAGTCGAAGGGTCGTGCACAAGCTTCGACCACCTTTCTGAGCGCGGTGGTACGACCTCCTCCTCCTCTTCTTCCTCGTCCTCGACGTCATCTTCATCATCGTCATCATCATCGTCGTCGTCATCATCCTCTGCAACATCCGAGTCCCATTCCTCCTCTTCCTGGCTCTCGCCCCCGCTCGCCTCGCCCTCCTCAGTCGAAGCTTGTGCCCCATTGGGCATCGAGTACAGCTCGGTGAGGGCCTAGCAGATGTCCAGACAAGGATCAGTCGACCAGTCGGCAGGGTAAACAGAAATGAATGCGACAAGAGCGCAGTGGAGAGCAGGGCAAGTGTACCTTGTTTGGGTCGCTGTTGTGGTCGAGTGGAGGAATCCTTCTGGCTCCGCGTGGGTTATCCTTGTTTCCGGTAACGGCTACCATCCATCTTTCCAGAGTGACGTCGTCGACTGCTTCTGGATGGACTCTAGTCTCGTCTTCGGTCCCACAGTACAACCACATGCAATGGCTCCGGAACTGAAGGGGCTGGATGCGACGCCTGAGGAAGACCTCCAGGAGGTCCATGCCCGTCACTCCCTCCCGAACCAGCTGCACCACGCGCTCCATCAACATCTTCACGTCAGCTTTCTCCTCCGGAATCAGCTTCAGAGGGGAGGGCTTGTTCACTCGGTCCATGGTAAACGGAGGGAGTCCACTCGACTGCCCTGGCGTCGACTGGACCTGGCAGTAGAACCAAGTCGACTGCCAGCCTCTGACGGACTCGGGAAAGGTCATGGGCGGGAAGGTGCTCTTATTCCTCACCTGGATCCCCAGGCCCCCACACATTTGGACGACTCGGGTTCTCTCATCACCTGGGCTCGCCTTCTTCACGGTCTGAGAGCGACACGTGAATATATGTTTGAACAAACCCCAGTGCGGTCGACAGCCCAAGAAACCCTCACACATGGACACGAATGCAGCAAGATAGGCAATGGAGTTTGGGGTAAAGTGGTGAAGCTGCGCTCCGAAGAAATTCAAGAAGCCACGGAAGAAAATACTCGGCGGCAAGGAAAACCCACGATCAACATGAGTGGCCAAAAGCACACACTCACCCTCTTCTGGCTGTGGCTGCCACTCCTTCCCCGGAAGCCTCGCAGCTCCGTGAGGGATCAAGCCCTCGTTGGCCATGTCGAGGAGGTCCTTCTCTATGATGGTCGACTGGATCCAGTCTCCTTGGACCCAGCCCTTCGGCAGGCGGGATCTGGACGAGGACCCTCTGCGGCTGGTGGATCTCCCCTTCGCCTTCTCCGACGCCGACGCCTTCTGTGCGCGCTCCAGCGCCGCCGTCTTCTCCTTGGCCATGGTCGCCGGCGAGATGCGCGAAGGGAAGTGGTGCGGGGGCGAGAGCGAGCACGCTGGGCGGAGAAGAGGGAAGCAGAGAGAGGGAGAGAATGCTGAGGCGCAGCACAGAAATCCTCGCCGGGCACATTTATAAGGTCTCTTCCGAGTGGATGACAGGTGGGCCTGTCGATCTAATCATATCTGGGAGCAGTTACGCAGACTGGATACGTGGCGAAAAAGGCGGCGCGGAGATCGAGGCGTCTATGCCCCGTCCCATCCGAACGCCGCGGTCCGCCCCACTTCGCGCGCGTCCCCAAATTTCGCATCCCGCGGAATCCGCGAACAACAAATCAGTCTGTCAGATGCGGTGTTTCCGGCGATCCGTCGCTCGGAGATCGTCGAAGCCCGAAAGATCACTCGACGCAAAAATAGAATGGATCGAGTCGACTGAAGGCAAATTGCTCCCTGTCGACGAAGAGATTCTTTGGTCCAGGACAACGCACGACCAGGGCACAAAGGTTAATCGGAAACGACATCAACTCCTTCCTCACTCGAAGCCTCAATCCATTCGGGAGCTAATGATGGGGTTATGTACCTAGGGTAGGGTCATGGACCTGATCTAAGTACCTTACCCAAGGACACCCTTAGAAGAAGTCGCCTTCCAGTCGACTAACGAGGGACACACTCGACTGACTTGAAGGACTCGACCACGAAGACTCACTCGACCACCAGAAGGTCAAGAGGCACTCTGCACTGCAACGGCCTGTAATCAAGTAGACTTTATGATAGTAAAGGCACTTTATGTGGGGCGTTACCAGTAACGCCCCAGACTTAACTCACCTTAAACCCTCTCCTACGTGGGCTGGCTGGGGTCCTGGCGCACTCTATATAAGCCACCCCCCTCCACAGGCAGAAGGGTTCAGGACCTTGCCTATCAATACCTACCCCCCACTCTACTGTCAGGCTTAGAACCACGACAGGCGCCGCACACCCACTATGCTTCATAGACGAAGTAATGGATCATCAAATCCCCGAGGGTTTCAAGCCCGTAAACATCGAATCATACGATGGCACAACTGATCCCGCAGTATGGATCGAGGATTATCTCCTTCATATCCACATGGCCCGTGGTGATGATCTACACGCCATCAAATACCTCCCGCTCAAGCTTAAAGGACCAGCTCGCCATTGGTTTAACAGCCTACCAGCAGAGTCAATTAGTTGCTGGGAGGACCTGGAATCCGCATTCCTGGGTGGGCACTTATGTGTGGCCACCAGACGCCGGTGACCTAAGCCACATAATCCAGCAGCCAGAGGAATCGGCGAGGCAATTCTGGACACGGTTCCTAACCAAGAAAAATCAAATAGTCGACTGTCCGGATGCCGAGGCCCTTGCAGCCTTCAGGCACAACATCCGAGACGAATGGCTTGCCCGGCACCTAGGACAAGAAAAGCCGAAATCTATGGCAGCCCTCACGACACTCATGACCCGCTTCTGCGCGGGCGAAGACAGCTGGCTAGCTCATAGCAATAACATAACCAAGAGCCCTGGCAATTCGGATACCAAGGACAACAATGGTAGGTCACGTCGCAACAAGCACAAGCGCCGCATTAACGGTGACAATACTAAGGATACGACAGTCAATGCCGGATTCATAGGCTCTAAACCCGGTCAGCGGAAGAATCCATTCAAAAGAAACCCTCCGGGCCCATCCAACTTAGACCGGATACTCGATCGCTCGTGCCAGATGCACGGCAACCCCGAACAACCAGCCAACCACACCAACAGGGATTGTTGGGTGTTCAAGCAGACAGGCAAGTTAAGTGCCGAAACCAGAGACAAGGGGCTGCATAGTGATGACAAGGAGAAGCCCCGGCCGCCGAACAACAGAGGACAGAAGGGATCCCACCCGCAAGTGTGAATGGTGAACATGATATATGCAACCCAGATCCCCAAAAGGGAGCGGAAGCGTGCTCTCAAGGACGTCTATGCGCTGGAGCCAGTCGCCCCAAAGTTCAACCCATGGTCCTCCTGCCCGATCACCTTTGATCGACGGGACCACCCCACTAGCATCCGTCACGGCGGATTCGCCGCATTGGTCCTAGACCCAATCATTGATGGATTTCACCTCACCAGAGTCCTGATGGACGGCGGCAGCAGCCTGAACCTGCTTTATCAGGATAAAGTGCGAAAAATGGGTATAGATCCCTCAAGGATTAAACCCACAAAGACAACCTTTAAAGGTGTCATACCAGGTGTAGAAGCCAGCTGCACAGGCTCGGTTACACTTGAAGTGGTCTTCGAATCCCCGGACAATTTCCGAAGCGAGGAGTTAATCTTCGACATAGTCCCATTCCGCAGTGGCTATCACGCCCTGCTCGGATGAACCGCATTTGCAAAATTCAATGCGGTGCCGCACTACGCATATCTCAAGATCAAGATGCCAGGCCCTCGCGGAGTTATCATGGTAAATGGAAACACCGAACGCTCTCTCCGAACGGAGGAGCACACAGCGGCCCTGGCGGCGGAAGTACAGACAAGCCTCTCAAGGCAACTCTCCAATCCGGGTGTTAAACGTCCGGACAACGCCAAGCGCGCCCGAAGCAACATACAATAGAGCAGGCTGGCACGATCCGAGCAAGCATAGCAGTGCGGCCCCAACGCCAGCCCTCGCCAGATGGTGATATCGGTACCACGCGTACATAATTATGCTTTGAAAATACCATGGGCATAAGGGGAGGGCCACAACTACGGCACGCCCAGAATGCGGCTCAACCGCACTTAGGGGCTCCTTATTCCGCCGTTTTCCTTTTTTATCTTTTACACTTTCAGGACCCACCTATTCGGAAAGCCTGTCCGGCAATACACTCGCCGAACACACGATGCAACAGCCAGGGCGAGAACAAGCCGCGTCGAATGTCCAAGTGGCCTCTATAACGAGTTAAATACCTATTTTTACTTAAAGACCCGCAGATTGCCCCTGGAGGGGGAAATGTCAAATAATCCCATCTCTTGCTTATCGCACTATTTGTATCGTTCTGCTTTCATAGCAGCCCTTTTTCATAACTAAGACATAGCTCTTTCCTTTATTGTATTCATCTATTTTTATACATATATGTTCAGTCATGACATTACGCAACCGTACACTTTGGTACGGCCAATACACCAGGGGCTTAAGTACCCCGTAACATGGTGTGAGAAGACCGAACACTCTCCTGAGTGCGGCACCCCGAACTTATAGCATTATATGCATCGGCTCCGAATCATGTCTTGGGTCAATAGTTCGGTTTGCCCAGCTCCCATGTTTTGGTACCTTATGTTCCGCAATGTTGGCTAAGGTAGTGCTGGGAGAACTACTGCGATTGTGCCCCAGTTGAGCTGGGTTAACACCTCAGTAGAGAAAGCTAAAACTGACCGTCATGATAGTGCGAGAGACCGGTCGCTGTTCGCGAGGTTTTTCGTGTCCTTAAAGACTTATGCCGCTTAGAGCGAGGAGCCGGATTTATCTGGCCAAGGCATGGATAGCGCCCCTAACTCGGTCTTCCGAATACTAGGGGCTTCGCCGAAATTTAAAATTATAGAATTCTATGGCTAAGTGAGAGTGATAAAGCATTATAAGTCCGACGGCCTGGTTCGTTGTGCTGAGCGCCTCCCTAGATGGCCCCAAGAATGGAACAAGAGCGCTCAGGTTTATCCCGAACACCCCAGCACTCGTGGCATGGGGGTAGAAGCCGACGACTTGCATCTCTCAGATTTTATAAACGGCCGCACAGATGGCAATATTTTAAATTAACAAGCGTTGCTTAACGCACATGAACAAAGTTTTCAGCGTACAGGATAACAAATGCGAGTCTACTCAAACATTACATCTTTGGAGCACTCATCCGCTATACGGTGGGCACCCTTCAGGATGCCCTTATAGTACATCTCGGGCGTGCGATACTCCTTGCCTGACGGTGGCGCGTCCGTCAAAAGCTTCTCCGCGTCCAGCTTGCCCCAGTGCACTTTAGCACGGGCGAGGGCCCGACGGGCACACCTTCAATGCAGATGGAGCGCTTGATGACCTCAATCCACGGACATGCGTCCAGCAGCCGCCGCACCAGACCGAAGTAGCTCCTAGGCATGGCTTCCCTAGGCCATAGCCGAACTATGAGGCCCTTCATGGCCTGTTCGGCCACCTTGTGGAGCTCGACCAGCTGCTTCAGCTGGTCGCTCAGGGGCACCGGATGTTCGGCCTCAGCATATTGAGACTAGAACACCTTTTCCATCGAGCTCCCCTCCTCGGCTCGGTAGAACGCGGTAGCATCAGACACACTACGGGGGAGATCGGCGAACGCTCCTGGAGAACTCCTGATTCGGGTAAGTAACAGATAATTTACTTTTATGTTCTTGCTTTGCATAAAGAATGCCTTACCCGCCGCTATCTTCTTCATCACCTCGATCTCCTGGAGGGCCTTCTAGGCTTCGACCTTAGCGGTTTTGGCACTCTCAAGAGCCAAGGCGAGCTCGGACTCCCGAGTCTTCGAGTCACGCTCCAAACTCTCGTGTTTTTCCACGAGAGCCTGGAGCTCTTGCCGCACCTCCGCCACCCGCGCATCCTGCTTCTCTTGCTTGGTGCGCTCCAGGGCCGCACTGTTTTTGGCCTTGGAGACCACCTCCTTCAGGGTCGCCGCCTCGGCCGTGGCCCCTGCAACATTTACGTTGGTCCTGTCATTATTTGCAAACAAGTATTTCTATATACATTTACATGCGGTACTACGTACCCTCTTTATCCTCGAGCTGCTTCTTGGCACGGCTGAGCTCATTCTCGGACCGCTCGAGGCTCTCCTTCAATGCATTGACCTCCGCAGTCAGTGCGGCAGAGGTCAGCAGCGAAGCCTGCATTCCCATATTGACATATTTTTATTAGACTCCTGCGTATATGTTTTTAGATCCTCAGCTCGGCTTTTCTTTCCGAACACCAAACTGAGCATTTTTATATGTTTTGAATACATACCTCAAAGCTTGTTAACAGGCTTGTACAGGCTTCTGTCAGCCTGCTCTTGGCGGACTGAACCTTCTGAATCACCGCACTCATAATAGTGCGGTGTTCCTCGTCGATGGAGGCGCCATTAAGCACCTCCAGCAAATTGTCCGGCGCCTCCGGATGGACGGGGGTCGCCGACATCGTGGGCTTGCCCTTCTTATGAAGGCGCCGCCTGACGGACTCTGGAACCGTTGATGGTTCCGGAGCAGTGCCCGGCCCGGGGCCGGACTTAGATCCCTCTGGGGCTTTACCCCCTTTGGGAATGGAGTCCGGGAGGTCGCCTTGAGGCGCCTCCAGGACCACCTCCTCCTGGTTCGGTCCCTTTTGGTACTCCACCTCGGCGTCGTCCGCAGGGAGCGGGGAGGAGGCTGTCGGAACTGAAGTGCTATTCACATCCGACGAATTCAGGAAGCCGCTCGACGAATCGCCGAGCTGAGCTCTGGGCGGACTGCATAATTAAATTCGGCGTCAGAAGCTATCGAATAATAGAGGAGCGTCATAAGTCATTCGGGTAGCCGGACACTTACGATGTTGCCAGGGGCTTGACCCTGGATGGCCATTCCTCCCCGCCGTCTTCGGCATCGGAGGCGTAGTCCGGCAGAAGGGTCTTCCCCTTCTTGGACCCTCCGGCCTCCCCAGTTGGGGCGGCCTTTCTTTTCTTGCCTCCCCCCGTTGGAGGGGGAGAGGCTTCTTCTTCTTCTTCTTCCTCCTCCTCGTCTTCAGAGGCGGAGGGTGCGTCGGGGTTGTCGCGCGATGAATCCGACACCACCAGGCGCCGGGAGCTCTTTCGAGTCCCCGTGGCCTTCTTCTTGGCCTTCTTCTCCGGCACCACGTGAGGTGCCGGAACCAGCAGCCCCGTCAATCGGGCGTCCACTGGGTCTTCTGGTGGGGAGCCGGACAGATAACCTGCCCGGACTTCTTCAGCCAGTCCTGTCAAAGGTAGGGGACTTTAGATCCCACATAGAGTCAAACTATGAAAGACAAGAGTCTCGTAAAGGGTAGAATAGCTTACCTTGTTGGCCTGGCGCCGCGAGCTGAATCCGTGATCCTCGGTAGCAGACGCGGGGGCCTCGGCACCCTTGAACAACACCTTCCAGGCATCTTCGTACGTGGTGTCGAAGAGCCCGCTCAAGGTTGGGTGCTGTGCCGGATCGAACTCCGACAATTTGAAGGCCCATTGTTGGCATGGGAGGACCCGACGGATAAGCATGACATGGACTACGTTGACGAGCTTGAGGTTCTTGCTCACCAGCTTTTTGACGGAGGTTTGGAGTCCGGTCAGCTCTTTTGAATCTCCCCATGTTAGGCCCGTCTCTTTCCAGGAGGTGAGCCATGTGGGAAAGCCAGATCGGAATTTGGGGGCCGCTTCCCATCTGGGGTCGCGTGACTCGGTGATGTAGAACCACCCCTATTGCCATCCTTTTATTGTCTCCACGATGGAGCCCTCGAGCCATAGGACGTTGGCCATCCGGCCCACCATGGCACCTCCGCACTCCGCTTGGCGGCCGCCCACCACTTTCGACTTGACTTTAAAAGTCTTCAGCCATAAGCCCAAGTGGGGCTGGATGCAGAGGAAGGCCTCGCACACGACGATGAACGCCGAGATGTTGAGGATAAAGTTCGGGGCCAGATCGTGGAAGTCCAGGCCGTAGTAGAACATGAGCCCCCAGACGAACGGGTGAAGAGGAAAACCCAATCCGCGGAGGAAATGAGGGAGAAAAACAACCCTCTCATGGGGCCTGGGGGTGGGGATGAGTTTCCCCGCATCTGGAAGCCGGTGCGCGATGTCGTCAGACAAGTATCCGGCCGTCCTCAACTTTTTGATTTGCCCCTCCGTGACGGAGGAGGCCATCCATCTACCTCCCGCTCCGGACATGATTGGAGAAGGTTGAGGTGGGAAGTGCGGGCTTGGGCGTTGGAGCTCGAGCGCGCTGGGACGGATAAGCAAAGGAGGAAGAAGGCATAAATGGAAAGGGTAGATCCTTATCCCCTTATATGGGCGGCCGAAACTGCGAGCCCCCACCGGCCTAATAAAACTTGCTTATCTCCCAAGCGCCATGGTTAATGGCGCGGTTGGGTTACCCACGCCCGTATTGATGAGAATCCCGGAATAAGGGGACACGATCTCTGCTTTGACAAGACGTGCCAAGGAAACCGCCTCGCTAAACACGCTGAGGTGGAGCAGTAAAACGATTCGAATAAAGGCTTGGCCATGGCGTGATGTCATGCTGCGGAATACGTCAGCAGATTAGATTTGTGTAGAAATTATTCTCTCTACGGCAGTATGTGGAACTTATTTTTGCAGAGCCGGACACTATCCTTGTGTTCAACATCTTCTATGAAGTATTCGGATGAGGAACCCGCCTTGCAATGCCGAAGACAACTTGCGTGCCGGACTCATCGTCATTGAAGCCTGGTTCAGGGGCTACTGAGGGAGTCCTGGATTAGGGGGTGTCCGGATGGCCGCACTACGACCTTTGGCCGGACTCCCGGACTATGAAGATACAAGATTGAAGACCTAGTCCCGTGTCCGGATGGGACTTTCCTTGGCGTGGAAGGCAAGCTTGGCGATACGATATGAAGATCTCCTCCCATTGTAACCGACTCTGTGTAACCCTAGCCCTCTCCGGTGTCTATATAAACCGGAGAGTTTTAATCCGTAGGATGAATAACAATCATACCATAGGCTAGCTTCTAGGGTTTAGCCTCTCTGATCTTGTGGTAGATCAACTCTTGTAATACCCATACCATCAATATTAATCAAGACGGAGTAGGGTTTTACCTCCACCGAGAGGGCCCGAACCTGGGTAAAAACATCATGTCCCTTGTCTCCTGTTACCATCCGCCTAGACACATAGTTCGGGACCCCCTACCTGAGATCCGCCAGTTTTGACACCGATAGGAGCCCTTCTCGGCACCCTGCCGGAGGGGGGATCCTTCACCGGTGGCCATCTTCATCGTCCCAGCGCTCTCTATGACGAGGAGCAAGTAGTTCACCCTCGGGGCTGAGGGTATGTACCGGTAGCTATGTGTTTGATCTCTCTCTCTCGTGTTCTCTCTCGTGTTCTCTCTATGGCACGAGCTTGATGTATCGCGAGCTTTGCTATTGTAGTTGGATCTTATGTTGTTTCTCCCCCTCTACTCTCTTGTGATGAATTGAGTTTCCCCTTTGAAGTTATCTTATCGGATTGAGTCTTTTATGAGAACACTTGATGTATGTCTTGCCGTGCTTATCTGTGGTGACAATGGGATATCATGTGCCTCTTGATGTATGTTTTGGTGACCAACTTGCGGGTTCCGCCCATGAACCTATGCATAGGGTTGGCACACGTTCTTGACTCTCCGGTAGAAACTTTGGGGCACTCTTTGAAGTACTTTGCGTTGGTTGGATGAATCTGAGATTGTGTGATGCATATCATATAATCATGCCCACGGATACTTGAGGTGACAATGGACTATCTAGGTGACATGAGGGTTTTGGTTGATTTGTGTCTAAAGGTGTTATTCTAGTACGATCTCTTTTATAGATCGATCCGAAAGAATAACTTTGAGGTGGTTTCGTACCCTACCATAATCTATACGTTTGTTCTCCGCTATTAGTGGCTTTGGAGTGACTCTTTGTTGCATGTTGAGGGATTGTTATATGATCTATCTATGTTATTATTGTTGAGAGAACTTGCACTAGTGAAAGTATGAACCCTAGGCCTTGTTTCCTACCATTGCAACACCGTTTACGCTCACTTTTTCCACTGGTTACCTTGCTGTTTTTACAATTTCAGATTACAATTACCTTTATCTACTATCTATTTTGCACTTGTATCACCATCTCTTCGCCGAACTAGTGCACCTATACAATTTGCCATTGTATTGGGTGTATTGGGAACACAAGAGACTCTTTGTTATTTGGTTGCAGGGTTGCTTGAGAGAAACCATCTTCATCCTACGCCTCCTAAGGATTGATAAACCTTAGGTCATCCACTTGAGGGAAATTTGCTACTGTCCTACAAACCTGTGCACTTGTAGGCCCAACAACGTCTACAAGAAGAAGGTTGTGTAGTAGACATCAAGCTCTTTTTTGGCGACGTTGCCGGGGAGGCTAGGTAAAGGCACTCACTCACACCCCGTCAACTAAGCTCTTTTCTGGCGCCGTTGTCGGGGAGGTGAGTGCTTTAAGGTATATCTTTAGATCTTGCAATCGAATCTTTTTGTTTCTTGTTTTATTCACTAGTTTAGTTTATAAAAGAAAAATACAAAAAATGGAGTTAAGTTTTTCTCATACGCTTCGTCTTTTTAATATCTTTCGTGAGTGTGATGGAAAGGAAAACTGTGCTCAAGTGCTAGAAGAAGAATGCATTAGAATGTTTGGTACTAGATCTTTGTATGATGAGAATGATTGCAATGTTGTTAGTATGAATTCCTTGAATATCCATGATGCTAATGATATGCAAAGCCACAAGCTTGGGGAAGCTATGTTTGATGAAGATCATATTTTTAGTCCCCCAAGTTTTGATGAGAATATTTATTATGATGAAAGCATGCCTCCTATTTATGATGATTATATTGATGAAAGTGGGTTTGGAAGAGTCTCAACTTTAGGAAGTAATGACCCCACTATTTTGGAGGATGTTGAATCTTATTGTGATGAACATGAAAGTGGATTTGGAAGAGTGTCAACTTTATTTAGTGATGATTCCACTATTTTGGAAGAGGTTCCAATTGATTATGAGAACAAAGTTGCTATATATGATGATTATTGTGATGACTTGTATGCTATAAAGAATAATGATAACCATGAAACTTGTCATCATGATTTTAGTTTTCAATTGGATTATGCCTCACATGATAGTTATTCTGTTGAGTTTGCTCCCACTACTATTCATGAGAAGAAATTTGCTTATGTGAAGAGTAGTAAATTTTCTATGCTTGTAGATCATGAAAAGAATGCTTTAGGTGCTGTTTATATTGTTGAATTCATTCATGATGCTACTGAACATTATTATGAGGAAGGAACATATGCTTGTAGGAATTGCAATAATATCAAGTTTCCTCTCTATGTGCTTAAAGTTTTGAAGTTATGCTTGTTTTACCCTCCTATGCTAGTTTATTATTGTCCCCATAAGTTGTTTGTTCACAAAATCCCTATGCATAGGAAGTGGGTTAGAAATAAATGTGCTAGTCATATGCTTCATGATGCTCCCGTTATGTTTCAATTATTATCTTTTATGTGAGCATCATTGCCATCATCATGCCTAGCTAGAAAGGCATTTAAGAAAAGTGCTTGTTGGGAGACAACCCAATATTTATCCTTACTGTTTTTGTGTGTACACATGATTATGCTACTGTAGTAATCATGTTCTATAGCTTTTGTTTCAATAAAGTGCCAAGTAGGACCTTGGGTGAAGTTTATATGATCTTGCTGCAAAAAAAACAGAAACTTTAGCGCTCACAAGATTAGATGCCATTTTTTACTGGAGAGCGCTTTTAGGTTGATTCTTTTTGAAGATGATTAATAGACAAATTACTCAGGTCCGGCAATTTATTTCATAATTTTTGGATTTCCAGAAGTGTACGTTTGATACAGATTACTACAGACTGTTCTGTTTTTGACAGATTCTGTTTTCTATGTGTTGTTTGCTTATTTTGATAAATCTATGGCTAGTATTAAGTGGTATGAACCATAGAGAAGTTAGAATACAGTAGATATTACACCAATATGAATAAATAATGAGTTCATTACAGTACCTAAGTGGTGCTTTTATTTTATTATACTAACGGAGCTTACGAGTTTTGTTTTGAGTTTTGTGTGGTTGAAGTTTTCAAGTTTTGGGTAAAGATTCGATGGACTATGGAACAAGGAGTGGCAAGAGCCTAAGCTTGGGGATGCCCAAGGCACCCCAAGGTAATATTCAAGTACAAACAAGAGCCTAAGCTTGGGGATGCCCCGGAAGGCATCCGCTCTTTCATCTTCGTTCATTGGTAACTTTACTTGGAGCTATATTTTTATTCACCACATGATATGTGTTTTGCTTGGAGCGTCAATTTCTTTTGTTAGTTTTTGTTTTCTATTAGTTAGAATAATGTTTTGCATCTTTAGGTTCAATAAAAAAGTCAAGGATAGCCTTCACCATGCTTATTTTGCTAGTATACATGTTGCTGTTTGAAAACAGAAAGTTTACCACTGTTGCAAAAATTCCCTAGAAAAGTCAGAGATGGTCTAACGTTGAATATTTTTCATATTAAGATCTGATAAATTTATTACAGTGGGAACTTTAGTTCATAATTTTTGGAGTCAGGGAAGTATTGATACTCTTGCATTCTTTACAGACTGTACTGTTTTGGCAGATTGCTGTTATGTTTGCATTGTTTGCATATGTTTTCTTGTTTAATGATTCTATTTGAGGATAGGAGTATGAAATATGCAGAGACATTTAGTATTCAATGTTGAATAATACTTTAAGTGATTTATTACAGTAGAGGATGATAAGGTTTTGCATTGGTTTATACTAACCTATCTCACGAGTTCTTGTTGAGTTTGTTGTGAATGAAGCTTTTGATAAGAAGAGAAACCATGATATGAAAGGAATTAAGGAGACACAAAAGCTCAAGCTTGGGGATGCCCAAGGCACCCCAAGATATTATTTCAAGAAGTCTCAAGCATCTAAGCTTGGGGATGCCCCGGTAGGCATCCCACCTTTCTTCTTCAACAATCATCGGTCAGTATCGGTTGAGCCTAAGTTTTTGCTTATTCACTTGAGTTGTGCTATCCTTGCAATGTCATTTTATTTTGTTTTGCTTGCTGTTTGAATAAGATACCAAGATCTGAATTCTTTAATGAGAGAGAGCCTTCATTTTGTTGCATAATTATTTAGCTACTCATTGATCTTCACTTATATCTTTTTGGAGTAGTTTTTCATTTACTCGTGTGCTTCACTTATATCCTATGAGTAAATGGTTGAATGAGTTGAATGTCATAAATCTGAAATTATATATGTTTCATTTGCTTACTCCATGGGGAGTAATGACTTCACATCTAAGAAGTAGAGGTTATAAATTTATTGATGGTTAGCAAGCATTGTATTAGTCATTTGAACAATTCATGAAAGAATATTGAAGGAAGGGAGATTTCACATATAAATATATTATCATAGACACCTTTTATAATTGTGATCACTCATTAAGTATGACATGCTAAAGAGTTGATGTTGGACAAGGAAGACAACGCAATGTGTTATGTTTTCTCACATCTCAGTTAAAGTATATTGTCATGGATCATTCAAACATGTTGAGCTTGCCTTTCCCCCTCATGCTAGCCAAAAATTCGTAGCACTAAGTAGAGATACTACTTGTGCTTCCAAATATCCTTAAACCCAGTTTTTCCATGAGAGTCCACCATACCTACCTATGGGTTGAGTAAGATCCTTCAAGTAAGTTGTCATCGTGCACGCAATAAAAATTGCTCTCTAAATATGCATGACTTATTAGTGCGGAGAAAATAAGCATTCTACGAACTTGTTCTGGAAACAATAAAAGCGACGGACTGCATAATAGAGGTCCATATACAAGGGGTAATATAAAGTGACGTTCTTTCACATTAAGATTTTGTGTATCCAACCTAAAAGAGCATGACAACCTCTGCTTCCCTCTGCGAAGGGCCTATCTTTGACTTTAGTCTTTTACTTTATGCAAGAGTCAAGGTGATCTTCACCTTTCCCTTTTTCATTTTATCCTTTGGCAAGCACTTTGTGTTAGCGTGATCCTGATATATATATTCAATTGGATGTACGTTGGCATGAACTATTATTGTTGACATCACCCAAAGGTGAATACGTTTGGAGGCAACATTATAAGCCCCAATCTTTCTCTGTATCTGATTAAAACTTCATAACCACAAGTATTGTGTGAGTGTTAGCAATTGTAGAAGACTATATGACAGTTGAGTATGTGAAGTTTGCTAAATCAAAGCTCTGACATAGACCCTTCCTGAAAATAGGATGAATTGCAATTCTTTTGATGACTAAGAATGAAGTTTGCTAGCTTTTAAGAAAGTTTATGGTCTATGCTCTGACATGTGAATTGCTTGTTACTTTATCGTGAGAAGTTATATGAGATGAACTACGATTATGACATATTATCATGCTAGAAAAGGTGATTGAAATTACCATTGATCAAACTCG
Source organism: Triticum dicoccoides (assembly GCF_002162155.2). Classification (NCBI taxonomy): domain Eukaryota; kingdom Viridiplantae; phylum Streptophyta; class Magnoliopsida; order Poales; family Poaceae; genus Triticum; species Triticum dicoccoides. The sequence continues at coordinate 99,901,416 of NC_041381.1, forward strand.
TGCACCTTCTAGCATTCACACTTCATAAATTCTTTCTTTATCATTTACCTACTCGAGAACGAGTAGGAATTAAGCTTGGGGATGCTAATACATCTCCAACGTATCTATAATTTATGAAGCATTCATGCTATATTACTATGTGTTTTGAATGATTATGGGCTTTATTATACACATTTATATTACTTTTAGACCTAACCTATTAACCGGAGGCCCAGCCCATATTGCTGTTTTATTGCCTGTTTCAGTATTTCGAAGAAAAGGAATATCAAACGGGGTCCAAACGGAATGAAACCTTTGGCAACGTGATTTTTTGGAAGAATATCATCCTGGAGACGTGGAGTTCAAGTCAGAAGATACTCGAGGACTCCACGAGATAGGAGGGCGCCTCCCCCCCCCTATAGGGCACGCCCCCTGTCTTGTGGGCCCCTCGAGCACCCCCCGACTGACTTCTTTCGCCTATATATGCCTACGTACCCTAAAACCATCGAATATCAAGATAGATCGGGAGTTCCGCCGCCGCAAGCCTCTGTAGCCACCAAAAACCTCTCGGGAGCCCTTCTCGGCACCCTGCCGGAGGGGGATCCTTCACCGGTGGCCATCTTCATCATCCCGGCGCTCTCCTGACGAGGATGGAGTAGTTCACCCTCGGGGCTGAGGGTATGTACCAGTAGCTATGTGTTTGATCTCTCTCTCCCTCGTGTTCTCTCTCGTGTTCTCTCTATGGCACGATCTTGATGTATCCCGAGCTTTGCTATTGTAGTTGACTCTTATGTTGTTTCTCCCCCTCTACTCTCTTGTGATGAATTGAGTTTCCCCTTTGAAGTTATCTTATCGGATTGAGTCTTTTATGAGAACACTTGATGTATGTCTTGCCGTGCTTATATGTGGTGACAATGGGATATCATGTGCCTCTTGATGTATGTTTTGGTGACCAACTTGCGGGTTCCGCCCATGAATCTATGCATAGGGGTTGGCACACATTCTTGACTCTCCGGTACAAACTTTGGGGCACTCTTTGAAGTACTTTGTGTTGGTTGGATGAATCTGAGATTGTGTGATGCATATCGTATAATCATGCCCACGGATACTTGAGGTGACAATGGACTATCTAGGTTACATTAGGGTTCTGGTTGATTTGTGTATTAAGGTGTTATTTTAGTATGAACTCTTTTATAGATTGATTCGAAAGAATAACTTTGAGGTAGTTTCGTACACTACCATAATCTCTACGTTTGTTCTCCGCTATTAGTGGCTTTGGAGTGACTCTTTGTTGCATGTTGATGGATTGTTATATGATCTATCTATGTTATTATTGTTGAGAGAACTTGCACTAGTGAAAGTATGAACCCTAGGCCTTGTTTCCTACCATTGCAATACGTTTACGCTCACTTTTACCACTTGTTACCTTGCTGTTTTTACAATTTCAGATTACAATTACCGTTATCTACTATCTATTTTGCACTTGTATCACCATCTCTTCGCTGAACTAGTGCACCTATACAATTTGCCATTTTATTGGGTGTATTGGGAACACAAGAGACTCTTTGTTATTTGGTTGCACGGTTGCTTGAGAGAGACCATCTTCATCCCACACCTCCTACAGATTGATAAACCTTAGGTCATCCACTTGAGGGAAATTTGCTACTGTCCTACAAACTTGTGCACTTGCAGGCCCAACAATGTCTACAAGAAGAAGGTTGTGTAGTAGACATCAGACTGCCGAGGCAATATAGACTGCACATGATGAGGTGCCGGCATTGTCGAGCAAGGAAGAGTTTGAGCCTGAATGTAGCCTTGAGCAATAGAGCAGAGTCTTCGTTCAGAAAGAAGGATGGAAACAACGCCAAACCAGAAAGATTCCAAAATTGTGTTGCACCCTTTTGGGGAGTAGATATAGAGATGATAGCTGATTTGCAGCCGGACTATGGTGTTGTAAGGCTAGTGGATGAGGAGGTTAACAGGGTGTGTGGAGGTGGATATGGAGGCAACCGGCCTAGGGGTTGCCAGTAAACTGACAAGGCCGTATGTGGCGCCCCGTCAGGAGCAATGAATTGCCTAAGCTGGAACTATCGGGGGACGGCCAACAAACTGACAGTTCATGAGTCACTTGGCATGGTTAAATCATCTCAAGCTAAGATAGTCTTTTTATTGGAAACTAGGTAGAGTTCTGAAAAAGTGAAGCGCTTGCGTGGTAGATTAGGTCTAAGAGGTTTCTCTGGTGTTAGTTCTAATGGCCTTAGTGGAGGTCTAGCTCTTTTTTGGTGTGATAGTCTGCATGTAGAAGTTCAGTCATCTAATGAAAGATATATTGATGCGTATGTGAGGCTTTCTGATCATGATCCTTTGTGGCGGTTCACGTGTGTCTATGGTGAACCACGAACAGAAAACCGTCGCAACATGTGGACACTTATGCAAAATCTGAAACAGCAGTTTCACCTTCCGTGGTGTGTCATTGGGGATTTTAACGAGGCACTGTGGTCTTCTGAACACTTATTCGCGACACCATGTAATGAAGCTCAGATGTTGGATTTCCGTGATACCCTCAATGTATGTGGTTTAATTGATATTGGTTTTTCTGGCTTACCATTTACATATGACAATAAGCAGAAGGGACGCAAGAATGTACGGGTACGGCTGGATAGAGCAGTTGCCGACAACCAGTGGCGGGATATTTTCTCTGAAGCTCATGTGGTACACAAGGTTTCTCCATGCTCTGATCATAGTCTACTTATGGTGAACTGCATAAAGGAGGAACAGAACAACATCCATACTAACTTTCGGCGATATGAAACCTATTGGTAAAGAGATGAGAGCTTACTGAACGGGTTGCTGCGGCATGGGAAAAGGCTGGACAGAAATTCAGTCTAGGGGACATCCGGTCTGGCCTTGCAAAAATTATGATGGAGCTCCATGCGTGGGGTAAGGAAAAATTTGGGAATATTATTAAGGAACTTGAGCAGTCTAGAACACGTTTGGAGGAACTTATGAGGATGAATGCTGATAGAAATGAGATAAGGAAGGTTAGCGATCATATGTAGAAGTTGCTGTACCGCAAGGAGATGTTATGGATGCAACAGAGTCGGGTTGATTGGCTGCGCGAGGGAGACCGAAATACCAAATTTTTTCAGAGCCGCGTGGTGTGGCGAGCGCGCAAAAACAAAATGAAACGATTGATTGATGATAGGGCCATTTGCATTTATGCACCTAACTCAAGCCACCTACTCAGATTTGCCCCTAATTTCAAAGCATGCTCAAATTTTCCCCTCTACAGTTAAGTCACTACTCAGAAATGCCCTTCCGTCCAATCAAAGGCCTTTGACCGTCAGAGGCCCATGTGTACTATAGTAGACGGAAAGTGTTACAGTATTGGACAGAAAGTGCTACAGTACTATATGGAAGGGCATTTCTGAGTAGTGACTTAATGGCAGCGGGATAAATTTGAGCATGCTTCAAAATTAGGGGCAAATTTGAGTAATGGATTCGAGTTAGGGGCACAGATATAAATTTCCCTTGAAGATAAGGGCTGTAGCCATGGTGATCATAAGGTAATGAGCAGCATGGTCACGTCCTATTTGCAAACTCTGTTTACTTGTGATACCACTCTTGAGCAGCAGTCACTACTGGACCTATACGAGGAGAAGGTCACACCCAATATGAATGAACAATTATGTGCAGAGTTTAGTGAGAAGGAAATATCTGATAATCTCTTTCAAATGAGACCTCTAAAAGCACCAGGGAAGGATGGATTTCCAACAAGGTTCTTCCAAAGAAATTGGCTAGTTACGTAGGCTGAAATTGTGAAGGTGGTACAGGAGTTTTTCAGACTCGTTGCATGCCTGAGGGGGTGAATGAGACGGTAATTGTGCATATCCCTAAGGTGGATGACCCAGTCCACCTCACTAATTTCATGCCTATAAGTCTCTGTAACGTCATTTACAAAATTGTGGCTAAATGTTTGGTGAATAGACTCCGTCCCATACTGGATGATATTATGGACCAATTCTTTTTCCAGAATCTGGGGATTCTCCCAGAATCCGACCCCTACCCAGCTTCTCCCAGAATCTTTGAGCCCCATTTGTTTTACACTCCTGTCTAGTTACGCTCTAATTAGACAGGATTGTAAAACAAATTTGGCTCAAATATTATGGGAGAAGCTGGATAGGGGTTGGATTCTGGGAGAATCCCCAGATTCTGGCAAAAGAACTGGGCCTATCTCTCCGTACCAGAGTGTGTTTGTCCTAGGGTGTTTGATCACTGATAATGCCCTGCTAGCTTTTGAGTGTCTACATTTTCTTCAGCATGAGAAAAATAACGAGAACAATTTTTGTACATACAAGCTTGATCTATCAAAGGCAAATGACAGGGTGGATTGGGGGTTCTTGAAGCAGGCGATGGAAAAGTTGGGCTTCTCTCATCTGTGGGTTAAGTGGATAATGACATGTGTAACCTCGGTGAGTTATTCAGTTAAATTCAATGGAGCCATTTTGGATTCGTTTGCACCGATGCATGGGCTTCGGCAAGGTGATCCCCTGTCCCCTTTCTTGTTACTCTTTGTTGCTGATGGACTGTTTGCACTGTTGCGACAGGGAGTGGAGTCACAGGAGTTCCAACCTCTCAAAATATGCAACCGAGCACCAGGAATCTCACACCTTTTATTCGCAGATGATACGCTTCTATTCTTTAAGGCAAATACTACCCAGGCTACCTATCTCAAGAGCATCACCCAGATATACACACGGGCTACTGGCCAACTCATCAACATGCAGAAATGTTCCATACAATTCGGTGATAATTGTCCTGCGGACACACAAAATGATATCAGGCAAGTGCTACAGGTACAAAAATGGAGTTTGCCGAGAAGTACATTGGATTGCCAACACCAGATTATCGCATACATAAAGGAAAATTTCAGATGCTGTAGGCGAGTTTGAACAAGCGTATAATGGCATGGGGTGACACCCTATCTCAAGCTGGTAAGGAGACGTTGATCAAATATGTCCTGCAGGCAATACCCACGTATATCATGGGGGTGTTTAAACTCCCTGCTTCAGTGTGCGATGATCTCACACGCCTGGTGAGGAATTTTTGGTGGGGCTCAAAACAGGGACAACGCAAAACACATTGGCAAGCCTGGGAGAAAATTATCCAACCGAAGGGGGAGGGAGGACTTGGCTTTCGTGACTTCCGCATCTTCTACCAAGCCTTGCTTGCTCGCCAGGATTGGCATTTGCTTACCCAACCGGCCTTCCTATGCTCTCACGTATTGAAGGCAAGGTATTATCCTAATGGGTCTCTAGAGGACACTGTATTTTCAGGAAACGCTTCTCCTACGTGGCATGCTATTCAGCATGGCCTTGAGCTGCTCAAGCAAGGACTAATCTGGCGGGTGGGCAATGGTGAGAGCATCCGCATTTGGCAGGACCCGTGGTTACCACGACTGATTACCTACAGGACTATGATGCCACGTGGCACATGCTGGCTATGGCGAGTGTCCGAGCTTCCGGACGGAAACGGCCAATGGCGGCTGGATTTTATACATCAACACTTCACTGTCCCGGACGTTGAGTGCATATTGACGATCAACGCCAGCCCACGGGGTCTGGAGGACGTCCTATCTTGGGCTCCAGACAACCGCGGCATCTTCAGTGTACATAGTGCACACAAAACCGCCCTGGACGGGCAAACAAGCACTTTCATGTGTGCCATGAGCAGGGTACCAGACTACACGCGTGCCGTCTGGAAGGCAGTGTGGGGGTGCCCTGCTACCCCAAAGGTACGAGTGTTTGCATGGCGTGTGGCCACAAATTCTTTGGCTACTCTTGAAAATAAGCATAAGCGGAAGCTCGAGATTTCTGACATGTGTGCTTTATGTGGTATGGAACGAGAGGACACATTCTCTGCTTTATGCAGATGCCCTCTTGCTCAGCTATTGTGGAAGGAGATGACCAAGTTTTGGACCATGCCCAAGTTGGAAACCATCGTCGGCACTGGAACCGAGTGGATTGTCCATCTTCTTGACCAATGTACCCATGATGAGCGCTGATACGTCCATTTTGCATCATGTTTTGTTACTGTTATTTATAATGTTTTTATCTGTAATAATGCTTTTTGGAGTATTTCTAATGCCTTTTCCCTCATAATTTGCAAGGTACACAACAAGAGCGAGAATTCTGGCAGCTGGAAATCTATACCTGAAAAAGCTTCGTCAAGCTACCTATTCTGCACAACTCCAAACAAGCTAAGCCTTCAGGGAGAATTTTTATGGAATATTTTACGAATATTGGAGCAAATAACTACCAGAGGGGGCCCACCAGGTGGGCACAACCCACCTGGGCATGCCTGGGAGCCTAGACGCGCCCTGGTGGGTTGTGCCCTCCTCGGCCCACCTCCGGTGCCCATCTTCTGGTATATAGGTCATTTTGACCTAAAAAAATAGGGGGAGGACATTCGGGACGAAGCGCCACCGTCTTGAGGTGGAACCTGGGCAGGAGCACTTTTGCCCTCCGGCGGAGCAATTCTGCAAGGGGAACTTCCCTCCCGAAGGGGATTGGTGCCCGTGGGTGACCGCTATGGTTAGAATTTATTTTTAATACTTTTCTCATAGTTGCGGATGCTTGCGGGAGGGTTAATCATAAGTAGGAGGTTTGTTCAAGTAAGAACAACACCTAAGCACCGGTCCACCCACATATCAAATTATCAAAGTAGCGAACACAGATCAAACAAACATGACGAAAGTACTAGATGAAATTCCCATGTATCCTCAAGAACGGTTCGCTTGTTATAAGAGACCATTTTGGCCTGTCCTTTGTCTAAAAAGGATTAGGATACCTTTCTTCATACTATTTGTTACTATAGTTACTTGCTCGTTACAAATTATGTTGCTATCAAACTACTCGCTACTTACAGTTTCAGCACTTGCAGACATTACCTCACTGGAAACTCATTGTCATTTCCTTCTGCTCCTCATTGGGTTCGTCACTCTTACTTATCAAAAAGAGCTACAATTGATCCCCTATACTTGTGGGTCATCAAGGCTATTTTCTGGCACCGTTGCCGGGGAGTGAAGCGCCTTTGGTAAGTGGAATTCGGTCAGGAAACATTTATAGAATGTGCTGAAATTTATTGTCACTTGTTACTATGGAAAACAATCCTTTGAGGGGTTTGTTCGGGGTATATTCACCTCGTTCGGAACCACAATTAGTTACCCCTCAACCTACTGCACCTACTGGTATGATAGAACAACTGCAAGCTAATCCTTATGCAGGAGATGGAACTGAACATCCTGATATGCACTTGATACATGTGAAACAAATTTGTGGATTGTTTAAGCTTGCAGGTTTACCCAGGGATGAAGTGATGAAGAAGGTTTTCCCTTTATCTTTGAAGGGAAAAGCATTGGCACGGTATAGGCTATGCGATGGTATTGTATCATGGAATTGGAATCATTTGAAATTGGAGTTCCATCAAAAATTGTATACACATTTTTGCTTCCTTGATGGATACTCTGGCTTTTCACGAATACCTGTTTTATAATCTGATCAAGAAAAGACCATTTTTACTTGTCCTTTTGGAACGTTTTCTTATAGATGTATGCCTTTCGGTTTATGTAATTCACCTGCTACCTTCCAAAGATGTATGACTGCTATATTCTCAGACTTTTGTGAAAAGATTGTTGAGGTTTTCATGGATGACTTTTCTGTTTATGGGAAGTCCTTTGATGATTGTTTAAGCAATCTTGAGGGATTTTTGCAGATATGTGAACAAACAACTCTTGTCTTGAATTGGGACAAGTGCCACTTTTTAGTTAATGAGGGCACTGTCTTGGGTCATAAATTTTCTGAAAGAGCTATTGAAGTGGACCAAGCTAAGGTTGATGCAATTGAGAAAATGCCATGTCCTAAGGACATCAAAGGTATTCGTAGTTTCCTTGGTCATGCTGGTTTCCATAGGAGATTTATTAAAGGCTTCTCTAAAATTTCTAGGCCTCTTACTAGTCTTTTGCAAAAGGATGTTCCTTTTGTTTTCGATGATGATTGCTTAGAAGGCTTTGAAACAGTCAAGAAAGCCTTAATATCTGCACCTATTGTTCAACCACCTGATTGGAACTTGCCTTTTGAAATTATGTGTGATGCTCGTGATTATGCTATTGTTGCTATTCTAGGACAAAGAGTTGATAAGAAATTGAATGTTATTTATGCTAGTAAAATTCTAGACAGTGCTCAAATAAATTATGCTACTACTTAAAAAGAATTTTTAGCAGTAGTTTTTCCTGTGACAAATTTAGACCTTATATTGTTGGTTCCAAAGTAACGGTTCACACAGACCATGCTGCTATTAAATATCTTATGGAAAAGAAAGATGCTAAACCTAGACTTATTCGTTGGGCTCTCTTGTTACAATAATTTTATTTATATATTATGGATAGAAAAGGAGCTGAGAACCCCATAGCAGATAACTTGTCTAGGATTGTAAATGTGCTTGATGACCCACTACCTATTGATGACAGTTTTCCTGATGAGCCATTAGGTGCAATAAATATTGCTAATAGTACTCCTTGGTATGCTGATTATGCTAATTACATTGTTGCTAAATATTTACCTCCTAGCTTTACATACCAACAAAACAAAACAAATTCTATGATTTAAGATATTACTTTTGGGATGACCCACATCTTTATAAAGAAGGAGTAGATGGTATTATTAGACGTTGTGTACCTGAGCATGAACAGGGACAAATCCTACAGAAATGTCACTCAAAGGCTTATGGAGGGCATCATGCTGAGGATAGAACTGCTCACAAGGTATTGGAATCTAGATTTTATTGGCCTACTCTCTTCAAGGATGCCCATAAGTTTGTCTCATCCTGTGATGAATGCCAAAGAATAGGTAATATTGGTAAGCGCCAAGAAATGCCTATGAATTATTCAATTGTTGTTGAACCATTTGATGTTTGGGCATTTGATTACATGGGACCTTTTCCTTCCTCTAATGGGTATACACATATTTTGGTTGTTGTTGATTATGTTACTAAATGGCTAGAAGCTATTCCAGCTAGTAGTGCTGATCACAACACCTCTATTAAAATGCTTAAGGAAGTTATTTTCCCAAGGTTTGGAGTCCCTAGATAATTAATGACTGATGGTGGTTCACACTTTATTCATGGTGCTTTTTGTAAAATTCTTGCCAAGTATGATGTTAACTATAGAATTGCATCACCTTATCATCCTCAGTCTAGTGGTCAAGTTGAATTTAGTAATAGGGAAATAAAATTAATTTTGCAAAAGACTGTCAATAGGTCTAGGAAGAATTGGTGTAAGAAATTAGATTATGCGCTTTGGGCTTATAGTACATCATATAAAAATCCTATGGGTATGTCTCCTTATAAAATGGTTTATGGAAAAGCTTGTCATTTGCCTCTTAAGTTAGAACATAAAGCATACTAGGCAATTAAGAACTCAACTATGATTTCAAACTTGCCGGTGAAAAGAGGTTATTTGATATTAGCTCTTTAGATGAATGGAGAACCCAGGCTTATGAAAATGCAAAATCATTCAAAGAGAAAGTTAAAAGATGACATGAAAAAATAATCCAAAAGCATGAGTTCAAAGTCGGAGAATATGTTTTTGTACAACTCTCGTTTTAGATTTTTTGCAGGAAAGTTCCTCTCGAAATCGGAGAATATGTCATCGAGGAGGTTTACCGGTCTGGAGCCATCAAAATAAATAATTTCGAAGGCACTAACCCGAAGGTTGTCAACGAGCAATGAATAAAGCATTATATCTCAGGTACGCCAATCAATGTTGAAAGTAATATTATCCAAACTTTGACACCCGGAAGAACACATAAAAGAGTCCTTCTGGAACACCTCATAATCGTCAAAATAAGGAGGTGGGTGTTACTGCAAGTAAACGGTCTCCGAAAAATCTGCAAAAATATTTTTTGTTAGTTTTCGAATATTTTAGAATTTTGGAAATAAAGAAACTCCCAGGAAACTTCCCCTGGTGGGCATAAGACACCAGGGTGCGCCAGGTGCCTGGCACGCCCAGGTGGGTTGTGGCCACCTGGGGAACCTTCTGGATTATGTTTTTCTTCTGTTTACTTGTCCTGCAAGATAATTTTTTTACATATACTTCCCAAACCTGTTAACCACCATATCGCGAAGAAATCCTATGTTCTCTTTTCTTATTGTTCCTAGTCAGATTTATCAAGCAAGGAAGCTACTGTAAATCCATATCTGGTGACAACACAAGCACTGTTGGCCGAGGAGGAGGAAGAAGCTTCTTCACCACCAAAGGAGAACTAAGTATCAGGTATGGGCACTCCCCTTGGCTTCCGCCAATCTTGGGGGAGGTGCCCCGATATTGTATCGTCCCACTATCTTTGTGCTTTTACTTATCTTAGTTTGATCTTTTGCTTTAGATGAAATAAGGTTAGTTCGATCCTGTCTTATTTGAGAGTCTACTTAGTGATCAATCCTCGTAATCGTGTGCAAGTTTTGTAACAAAGTTAGTCTGAGTTTTGCTTTCTTTACTTTCATGTTGCAAATAAAGAAAAGAAATAAGAAAGGAAGAAATAAATAAATAAATAAAAGAAAGGAAATAAATCAATAAGATCATATATTAATCCTATGGTAGGTGATAGCACCATATAAGGAAAAGTATAAGTAGTAATTTTTATTAGAGATTGACAAACAGAGCATTAGCCAATGATGCAACTCATGAAAGAATTAATAAGGGAAGAGAAGATTCACATATAAATATACTATCCTAGAAATCTTTTGTGATTGTGAGCCCTCATCAAAATATTATATGCCAAAATTGTTGACGTTGGACAAGGAAGACAACTTAATGATTTATGTATATTTATATTCACATAGAAGTCATATTGTCACAGATCCTTTAACATGTGATGCTTGCCCCCTATCTTTGCTAGCCAAAAATTCTACACCAAGTAGAGATACTACCTGTGCATCCGAAACCCTTAAACCCAAATATTTTTCAACTGTCCACCATACCTACCTATGGATTGAGCAAGATCCCTCAACTAAGTTGTCATCGATGCAAAAAGGCAATAAAAATTGCTTCTAAATAAGTGAGATCATTTAGTGTAAGAGAAAATTGAGCGTTGTACGAACTTGGATGACAAAGAATAAAAGAGACAGACTGCATAATAAAGGTTGTCATCTTAAGGGGCAATACAACATGACGTTCTCTTGCACTAAGGGATTGAGCATGCAAATAAATAAGTGCATGGCAACCTCTGCTTCCCTCTACGAAGGGCCTACCTTTTACTTTTATGCATGTACTCTTATGCAAAGAGTCAAAGTTTTCCTTCTATTCCTTTTTATTTTCTCTTTTGGCAAGCATCATGTGGTGAGGAAAGATCTAGTCACATATGTCCAGTTGAATATAGATAGCATGAGTGTTGGGGAACGTTGCATAAAATAAAATTTTCCTACGTTTACCAAGGTCAATCTATGAGTTCATCTAGCAATGAGAGAGGGGAGTGCATCTACATACTCTTGTAGATCGCGAGCGAAAGCGTTCAAGAGAACGGGGTTGAGGGAGTCGTATTCGTCGTGATCCAAATCACCAGAGATCCTGGCGCCGAACGGACGGCACCTCCGCGTTCAACACACGTACGATCAGCGTGACGTCTCCTCCTTCTTGATCCAGCAAGGGGGGAAGGAGAGGTTGATGAAGATCCAGCAGCACGACAGCGTGGTGGTGTATGCAGCAGGGTTCTGGCAGGGCTTCGCCAAGCGACTACGGGAGGAGGAGGTGTAGCAAGGGGGAAGGGAGGCGCCAGATGTCAGGGTGCGGCTGCCCTCCCACCCCCCCTCTTTATATAGGGAGCCCAGGGGGGTGCGCCGCCCCTAGGAGATGGGATCTCCTAGGGGGGTGGCGGCCAAGGGGGGAGACTTGCCCCCAAGGAAAGTGGAGGCGCCCCCTCCCCTAGGGTTCCCAACCCTAGGCGCAGAGGGGGCCCAGGGAGGGGGCGCACCAGCCCACATGGGGCCCTCCGGGATTGGTGGCCCCACCCGGTGGACCCCTGGGACCCTTCCGGTGGTCCCGGTACAATACTGGTGAACCCCGAAACTTTCCCGATGGCCGAAACTCAACTTCCCATATATAATTCTTTACCTCTGGACCATTCCAGAACTCCTCGTGACATCTGGGATCTCATCTGGGACTCTGAACAACTTTCGGTTTGCTGCGTACTAATATCTTTACAACCCTAGCGTCACTGAACCTTAAGTGTGTAGACCCTATGGGTTCGGGAGATACGCAGACATGACCGAGACTGCTCTCCGGTCAATAACCAACAGCGGGACCTTGATACCCATGTTGGCTCCCACATGCTCCTCGATTATCTCATCGGATGAACCACGATGTCGAGGATTCAAGCAACCCCGTATACAATTCCTTTGTCAATTGGTACGTTACTTGCCTGAGATTCGATCGTCGGTATCCCAATACCTCTTTCAGTCTCGTTACCAGCAAGTCACTTTACCCGTACAGTAATGCATGATCCCGTGACCAGACACTTGGTGACTTTGAGCTCATTATGATGATGCATTACCGAGTGGGCCCAGAGATACCTCTCTGTCATACGGAGTGACAAATCCCAGTCTCGATCTGTGTCAACCCAACAGACACTTTTGGAGATACCTGTAGTGCACCTTTATAGACACCCAGTTATGTTGTGACGTTTGGTACACCCAAAGCACTCCTACGGTATCCGGGAGTTACACGATCTCATGGTCTAAGGAAAAGATGCTTGACATTGGAAAAGCTCTAGCAAAACGAACTACACGATCTTGTGCTATGCTTAGGATTGGGTCTTGTCCATCACATGATTCTCCTACTGATGTGATCCCGTTATCAGTGACATCCAGTGTCCATAGTCAGGAAACCATGACTATCTGTTGATCAAAGAGCTAGTCAACTAGAGGCTTACTAGGGACATATTGTGGTCTATGTATTCAGACGTGCATTACGATTTCCGGATAATACAATTATAGCATGAACAAAAGACAATTATCATGAACAAGGAAATATAATAATAATCCTTTTATTATTGCCTCTAGGGCATATTTCCAACAGTCTCCCACTTGCACTAGAGTCAATAGTCTAGTTACATTGTGATGAATTGAACAGCCATAGAGTTCTGGTGTTGATCATGTTTTGCTCGCGGAAGAGGTTTAGTCAACGGATCTGCGACATTCAGATCCGTATGCACTTTGCAAATATCTATGTCGCCATCTTGAACATTTTCACGGATGGAGTTGAAACGACGCTTGATGTGCCTGGTCTTCTTGTGAAACCTAGGCTCCTTGGCAAGGGCAATAGCTCCAGTGTTGTCACAGAAGAGAGTGATTGGCCCCAACGCATTGGGTATGACTCCTAGGTCGGTGATGAGCTCCTTCATCCATATTGCTTCATGCGCTGCCTCCGAGGCTGCCATGTACTCCGCTTCACATGTAGATCCCGCCACGACGCTCTGCTTGCAACTGCACCAGCTTACTGCTCCATGATTCAACATATACACGTATCCGGTTTGTGACTTAGAGTCATCCTGATCTGTGTCGAAGCTAGCATCGACGTAACCCTTTACGACAAGCTCTTCGTCACCTCCATAGACGAGAAACATGTCCTTTGTCCTTTTCAAGTACTTCAGGATATTCTTGACCGCTATCTAGTGTTCCTTGCCGGGATTACTTTGGTACCTTCCTACCAAACTTACGGCAAGGTTTACATCAGGTCTGGTACACAACATGGCATACATAATAGATCCTATGGCTGAGGCATAGGGGATGATGCTCATCTCTTCTTTATCTTTTGCTGTGGTCGGGCATTGAGCCGAGCTCAATCTCACACCTTGCAATACAGGCAAGAACCCTTTCTTGGACTGATCCATTTTGAACTTCTTCAATATCTTATCAAGGTATGTGCTTTGTGAAAGACCTATGAGGCGTCTCAATCTATCCCTATAGATCTTGACGCCTAATATGTAAGCAGCTTCTCCAAGGTCCTTCATTGAAAAACACTTATTCAAGTAGGCCTTAATGCTGTCCAAAAGTTCTATATCATTTCCCATCCAAAGTATGTCATCTACATATAATATGAGAAATGCTACAGATCTCCCACTCACTTTCTTGTAAACGCAGGCTTCCCCATAAGTCTGCATAAACCCAAACGCTTTGATCATCTCATCAAAGCGAATGTTCCAACTCCGAGATGCTTGCACCAGCCTATAAATGGATCGCTAGAGCTTGCATACCTTGTTAGCATTCTTAGGATCGACAAAACCCTCCGGCTGCATCATATACAGTTCTTCCTTAAGATAGCCGTTAAGGAATGCCGTTTTGACGTCCATCTGCCATATCTCATAATCATAGTATGCGGCAATTGCTAACATGATTCGGACGGACTTCAGCTTCGCTACGGGAGAGAAAGTCTCATCGTAGGCAACCCCTTCAACTTGCCGATAACCCTTAGCGGCAAGTCGAGCTTTATAGATGGTAACATTACCATCCGCGTCCGTCTTCTTCTTAAAGATCCATTTGTTTTCTATCGCTCGCCGATCATCGGGCAAGTTTGTCAAAGTCCATACTTTGTTTTCATACATGGATTCTATCTCGGATTGCATGGCTTCAAGCCATTTGTTGGAATCTGGGCCCGCCATCGCTTCTTCATAGTTCGAAGGTTCACCGTTGTCTAACAACACGATTTCCAGGACAGGGTTGCCATACTACTCTGGTGTGGAACATGTCCTTGTGGACCTACGAAGTTCAGCAGCAACTTCATCCGAAGTACCTTGATCATCATCATTAATTTCCTCTCCAGTTGGTGTAGGCACCACAGGAACCTTTTCCTGAGCTGCACTACTTTCCAGTTCAAGAGGCAGTACTTCATCGAGTTCTACTTTCCTCCCACTTACTCCTTTCGAGAGAAACTCTTTTTCCAGAAAGGATCCATTCTTGGCAACAAAGATCTTGCCTTCGGATCTAAGGTAGAAGGTATACCCAATAGTTTCCTTAGGGTATCCTATGAAGATGCATTTTTCCGACTTGGGTTCGAGCTTTTCAGGTTGAAGTTTCTTGACATAAGCATCGCATCCCCAAACTTTTAGAAACGACAACTTAGGTTTCTTCCCAAACCATAATTCATACGGTGTCATCTCAACGGATTTAGACGGAGCCCTATTTAAAGTGAATGTAGCTGTCTCTAGAGCGTATCCCCAAAATGATAGTGGTAAATCGGTAAGAGACATCATTGATCGCACCATATCCAATAGAGTGCGATTACGACGTTCGGACACACCGTTACGCTGAGGTGTTCCAGGCGGCGTGAGTTGTGAAACGATTCCACATTTCCTTAAGTGCGTACCAAATTCGTGACTTAAATATTCTCCTCCACGATCTGATCTTAAGAACTTTATTTTCCGGTCACGTTGATTCTCTACTTCATTCTGAAATTCCTTGAACTTTTCAAAGGTCTCAGACTTGTGTTTCATCAAGTAGACATACCCATATCTACTTAAGTCATCAGTGAGAGTGAGAACATAACGATATCCTCCACGAGCCTCAACGCTCATTGGACCACACACATCAGTATGTATGATTTCCAATAAGTTGGTTGCTCGCTCCATTGTTCCGGAGAACGGAGTCTTGGTCATTTTGCCCATGAGGCATGGTTCGCATGTGTCAAATCATTCATAATCGAGAGACTCTAAAAGTCCATCAGCATGGAGCTTCTTCATGCGCTTGACACCAATGTGACCAAGGCGGCAGTGCCACAAGTATGTGGGACTATCGTTATCAACTTTACATCTTTTGGTATTCACACTATGAATATGTGTAATATTACGTTCGAGATTCATTAAGAATAAACCATTGACCATCGGGGCATGACCATAATACATATCTCTCATATAAATAGAACAACCATTATTCTCGGATATAAATGAGTAGCTATCTCGTATTAAATGAGATACAGATACAATGTTCATGCTCAAACTTGGCACTAAATAACAATTATTGAGGTTTAAAACTAATCCCGTGGGTAAATGTAGAGGCAGCATGCCGACGGCGATCACATCGACCTTGGAACCATTCCCGACGCGCATCGTCACCTTGTCCTTCGCCAGTCTCCGCTTATTCCGCAGCTCCTGCTGTGAGTAACAAATATGAGCAACGGCACCGGTATCAAATACCCAGGAGTTACTACAAGTCCTCGTAAGGTACACATCAATTACATGTATATCACATATACCTTTAGTGTTGCCGGCCTTCTTGTCCGCTAAGTATTTGGGGCAGTTCCGCTTCCAATGACCCTTCCCTTCGCAATAAAAGCACTGAGTCTCAGGCTTGGGTCCATTCTTTGACTTCTTCCTGGCAACTGGCTTACCGGGCGCGGCAACATCCTTACCGTCCTTCTTGAAGTTCTTATTACCCTTGCCCTTCTTGAACTTGGTGGTTTCATTGACCATCAACACTTGATGTTCTTTCTTGATTTCTACCTCTGCCGACTTCAGCATTGAAAATACTTCAGGAATAGTTTTCACCATCCCCTGCATATTGTAGTTCATCACAAAGCTCTTGTAGCTCGGTGGGAGCGACTAAAGGATTCTGTCAATGACCGCCTCGTCCGGGAGGTTAATGTCCAGCTGGGACAGGCGGTTGTGCAACCCAGACATTTTGAGTATGTGCTCACTGACAGAACTATTTTCCTCCATCTTACAACTATAGAACTTGTGGGAGACTTCATATCCGTTGACCCGGGTGTGAGCTTGGAAAACCATTTTCAGCTCCTCGAACATCTCATATGCTCCGTGTTGCTCAAAACGCTTTTGTAGCCCCGGTTCTAAGCTGTAAAGCACGCCGCACTGAACGAGGGAGTAATCATCAGCACGTGACTGCCAAGCGTTCATAACGTCTTGGTTCTCTGGGATGGGTGCTTCACCTTGTGGTCCTTCTAGGACATATGCTTTCTTTGCAGCTATGAGGATGATCCTCAGGTTCCGGACCCAGTCCGTATAGTTGCTGCCATCATCTTTCATCTTGGTTTTCTCTAGGAACGCGTTGAAGTTCATGTTGACAAGAGCGTTGGCCATTTGATCTACAAGACATATTTTGCAAAGATTTTATACTAAGTTCATGATATTTAAGTTCATCTAATCAAATTATTTAATGAACTCCCACTCATATTTGACATCCCTCTAGTCATCTAAGTGTTACATGATCCGAGTCGACTAGGCTGTGTCTGATCATCACGTGAGACAGACTAGTCATCATCGGTGAACATCTCCATGTTGATCGTATCTTCCATACGACTCATGTTCGACCTTTTGGTCTCTGTGTTCCGAGGCCATGTCTGTACATGCTAGGCTCGTCAAGTTAACCTAAGTGTTTTGCATGTGTAAAACTGTCTTACACCCATTGTATGTGAACGTAGGAATCTATCACACCCGATCATCACGTGGTGCTTCGAGACGACGAACTTTAGCAACGGCGCACAGTTAGGGAGAACACTTTCTTGAAATTATTATAAGGGATCATCTTATTTACTACCATCGTTCTAAGTAAACAAGATGCATAAACATAATAAACATCACATGCAATTATATAGTAGTGACATGATATGGCCAATATCATATAGCTCCTTTGATCTCCATCTTCGGGGCTCCATGATCATCTTCGTCACCGGCATGGCACCATGATCCCCATCATCATGATCTCCATCATCGTGTCTCCATGAAGTTGCTCACCAACTATTACTTCTACTACTATGGCTAACGATTTAGCAATAAAGTAAAGTAATTACATGGCGTTGAATCATTGACACGCAGGTCATACAATATAAGACAACTCCTATGGCTCCTGCCGGTTGTCATACTCATCGACATGCAAGTCGTGATTCCTATTACAAGAACATGATCTCATACATCACAATATATCATTCATCATTCATCACAACTTTTGGCCATATCACATCACATAGCAATTGCTGCAAAAACAAGTTAGACATCCTCTAATTGTTGTTGCATCTTTTATGTGGCTGCAATAGGGTTCTAGCAAGAACGTTTTCTTACCTACGAATAACCAGAACGTGATTTGTCAACTTCTATTTACCCTTCATAAGGACCCTTTTCATCGAATCCGCTCCAACTAAAGTGGGAGAGACAAACACCCGCTAGCCACCTTATGCAACTAGTGCATGTCAGTCAGTGGAACCTGTCTCACGTAAGCTTACGTGTAAAGTCGGTCCGGGCCGCTTCATCCCACAATACCGCTGAAGCAAATAAGACTAGCAGTAGCAAGAAAGTTGACAACATCTATGCCCACAACAGATTTGTGTTCTACTCGTGCAATAGAGAACTACGCATAAACCTGGCTCTGATACCACTGTTGGAGAACGTTGCAGAAAATTAAAAAATTTCCTACGGTTTCACCAAGATCCATCTATGAGTTCATCTAAGCAACGAGTCAGGGGAGATGCATCTACATACCACTTTGTAGATCGCGAGCGGAAGCATTCAAAAGAACGGAGTTGAAGTAGTCGTTCTCGTCGTGATCCTATCACCGGAGATCCTAGCGCCGAACGGACGGCACCTCCGCGTTCAACACACGTACAATCAGCGTGACGTCTCCTCCTTCTTGATCCAGCAAGGGGGTAAGGATAGGTTGATGAAGATCCAGCAGCACAACGGCGTGGTGGTGGATGCAGCAGGGTTCCGGCAGGGCTTCGCCAAGCGACTACGGGAGGAGGAGGTGTAGCAAGGGGGGAGGGAGGCGCCAGATGTCACGGTGCGGCTGTCCTCCCACCCCCCTCTTTATATAGGGAGCCCAGGGGGGTGCGCCGGCCCTAGGATATGGGATCTCTTGGGGGGCGGCGGCCAAGGGGGGAGACTTGCCCCCCAAGGCAAGTGGAGGCGCCCCCTCCCATAGGGTTCCCCCCCACTTCAGCCCATGGGGCCCTCCGGGATGGGTGGACCCACCCGATGGACCCCCGGGACCCTTCCGGTGGTCCTGGTACAATACCGGTAAACCCCGAAACTTTCCCGATGGCCGAAACTCGACTTCCCATATATAATTCCTTACCTCCGGACCATTCCGGAACTCCTCGTGACGTCCGGGATCTCATCCGGGACTCCGAACAACTTTCGGTTTGCTGCATACTAATATCTTTACAACCCTAGCATCACCGAGCCTTAAGTGTGTAGACCCTACGGGTTCGGGAGACACGCAGACATGACCGAGACTACTCTCCGGTCAATAACCAACAGCGGGATCTGGATACCCATGTTGGCTCCCACATGCTCCTCGATGATCTCATCGGATGAACCATGATGTCGAGGATTCAAGCAACCCCGTATACAATTCCCTTTGTCAATCGGTATGTTACTTGCCCGAGATTTGATCGTCGGTATCCCAATACCTCATTCAATCTCGTTACCGGCAAGTCACTTTACTCGTACCGTAATGCATGATCCCATGACCAAACACTTGGTCACTTTGAGCTCATTATGATGATGCATTACCGAGTGGGCCCAGAGATACCTCTCCGTCATACGGAGTGACAAATCCCAGTCTCAATCCGTGTCAACCCAACAGACACTTTCGGAGATACCTGTAGTGCACCTTTATAGCCACCCAGTTATGTTGTGACGTTTGGTACACCCAAAGCACTCCTACGGTATCCGGGGGTTACATGATCTCATGGTGTAAGGAAAAGATACTTGACATTGGAAAAGCTCTAGCAAAACGAACTACACGATCTTGTGCTATGCTTAGGATTGGGTCTTGTCCATCACATCATTCTCCTAATGATGTGATCCTGTTATTAATGACATCCAATGTCCATAGTCAGGAAACCATGACTATCTGTTGATCAACGAGCTAGTCAACTAGAGGCTTACTAGGGACATATTGTGGTCTATGTATTCACACGTGCATTATGATTTCCGGATAATACAATTATAGCATGAATAAAAGACAATTATCATGAACAAGGAAATATAATAATAATCCTTTTATTATTGCCTCTAGGGCATATTTCCAAAAATGAGTTATTATTTATGACATCACCATTGAGGCGAGTATGTTGGGAGGCGAAACTATAAGCCCCTATCTTTCTAGGTGTTCGGTTGAAACGTTTTGCTCATGGGTACGAGTTGAGTGTTAGCAATCATGGAAGACTATATGATGGTTGAGTGTGTGGACTTGCTAAACGGCTCCGACAAGTGACTCTTCCTGAAAAGGTGATGAATTGTAGTTGCAAAGTTGACTGAGAACATAGTTTCTTGGTTTTTAATAGAGTTTTTGCTTTATACTTCGATTATGTGATGAACTGTTACTTATTCATGGGAAGTATATGATGCAAGTTCAATGATAAAAGTCCAATGTTCAATTTTGTTGCTGTTATAATAATCAACATGATGCTTCTATGTCCGTATTTTTGTAATTATCGACACCTCTCTCTCAAAGCATGTGGACATGTTTTTCGATTTTAGTTTTTCGCTTGAGGACAAGCAAGGTCTAAGCTTGGGGGAGTTGATACGTCTATTTTGCATCATGTTTTCTTACTGTTATTTATAATATTTTTATCTATAATAATGCTTTTTGGAGTAATTCTAATGCCTTTTCCCTCATAATTTGCAAGGTACACACCAAGAGGGAGAATTCTGGTAGCTGGAAATGTGGACCTGAAAAAACTTCATTAGGCTACCTATTCTACACAACTCCAAACAAGCTAATCCTTCACGGAGAATTTTTATGGAATATTTAAGGAATATTATAGCAAATAACTACCAGAGGGGCCCCACCAGATGGGCACAACCCACCTGGGCGCGCTAGGGAGCCTAGGCGCGCCCTGGTGGGTTGTGCCCTCCTCGGCCCACCTCCGGTTCCCATCTTCTAGTATATAGGTCATTTTGACCTAGAAAAAAAATAGGGGGAGGACATTCGGGACGAAGCGCCGCCGTCTCGAGGCGGAACCTGGGCAAGAGCACTTTTGCCCTCCGGCAGAGCAATTCTGAGGGGGGAACTTCCCTCCCGGAGGGGGAAATCATCGTCATCATCATCACCAACAACTCTCCCATCTTGGGGATGGCCATCTGCATCAACATCTTCACAGCACCAAGTCCTCTCAAGCCTTAGTTCATCTCTTGTGTTCAATCTTTGTATCAAAACAATAGATTGCTGCCCGTGGGTGACTAGTAGTGTTGATTACATCTTGTAGTTGATTACTATATGGTTTATTTGGTGGAAGATTATATGTTTAAATCCATTATGCTATTCAATACCCCTCTAATCTTGAGCATGTTTATCATTTATGAGTAGTTACTTTTGCTCTTGAGGTCACCTGAGAAATCATGTTGCAAGTAATCATGTGAACTTGACATGTGTTCGATATTTTGATGGTATGTATGTTGCCATTCTCTTAGTGGTGTCATGTGAACATCTACTACATGACACTTCACCAAATTTGGGCCTAAGGGAATGCATTGTGGAGTAGTAAATAGATGGTGGGTTGGGAGAGTGACAGAAATGTAAACCCCAATTTATGCACTATTCCGTAAGGGACCGATTGATCCTAGAGTTTAATGCTATGGTTAGAATTTATTCTTAATACTTTTCTCGTAGTTGCGGATGCTTGCAGGAGGGTTAATCGTAAGTAGGAGGTTTGTTCAAGTAAGAACAACCCCTAAGCACCGGTCCACCCACATATCAAATTATCAAAGTAGCGAACACAAATCAAACGAACATGATGAAAGTAACTAGATGAAATTCCCTTGAACCCTCAAGAACGCTTATCTTGTTATAAGAGACCATTTTGGCTTGTACTTTGTCTAAAAAGGATTGGGCACCTTGCTGCATACTATTTGTTACTATCGTTACTTGCTCGTTACAAATTATCTTGCTATCAAACTACTCGCTACTTATAGTTTCAGCACTTGCAGACATTACCTCACTGAAAACTACTTGTCATTTTCTTCTACTCCTCGTTGGGTTCGACACTCTTACTTATTGAAAAGAGCTACAGTTGATCCCCTATACTTGTGGGTCATCAAGCGCCTCCTTGTGTTGATGACACTATGGCGAAGTTGGTACGTTCGGAATGAGCTGTACCATGCAAAGCCGGCACCTCCAGTTGAGGCATCTAGCAGAGATCCTATGCGGCTGCATCAATACGCTTCTCAATATTCAACAAAACCCCATAGCGGACGTCGCCAAAGGGAAAATGGTTATATCCTATGGAGGGAGATGAGGAAGCAGTCCACATGAATTGGCGGCTTCGCGAGGGCGCCCTCCGGAGCGATGGAGCAAACCGTCGGTGGGATGGGTCAAGCTGGACATCGACGAGTCATGGAATGGTGAGGATGGCACAGGTGGAGCCAGAATGGTGCTTCGTGATCACACTGGATCCATTATCTTCATGCCCTACAGGTTTATCCAAAGGTGTGCGAATGCCCTAGAGTCTAAAGCTGCAGCTCTCGTGGAGGGGGTTCACCTTTCTCTTGCACGGAGTTCAGAGAACCTTGTTGTGGAGTCGGACTGTGCTATGCTAGTTCGCATGTTCAAGGAACCTGAGGTGAATAAGTCGTAGATAGCAGCAATGCTTGCGAGTAATAAGGAGCAGCTGGCCTCACGCCAGCATGAAATAAAAACTGTCACACGCGACCAAAATAAAGTCATCCATTCTCTTGCACTGATGGGTAGAACATTGCCAAAAATTGATGTGTGATTACGTTCTGCCGCTGACGATGTTGACGTGTTGTGTCAACATGATTATAATGACTCTGGTTGATATATATTCATTTCATTAGCAAAAAAGGAGTCCACCACCCGTTTAAGGGGCTTACTCCTCTTGGATGCATGTTGTTCTACATGATCCTTGGCGTCAACAAGCTATTGAACCTTTGTGTCCAGAGGCTGCTAGACGACCTCATCTTCATCCATCTTTAGGTTGTCGGCCATCATCTTCATCACCGACATCTGGTTGCAGCTCCTGCTCGATGGTGATTGCCGGTGGGGTGGCTTCGAGGTGGATTAGTATTGATATAGGCTCTCCCAGCATTCGCTAGATGCATGACCATCCATGTTGGTTGCGGAGGAATCTAGTGGGCAACGTCTTGTGCCACCATACCTTAACTTGATGCAATTATTTATACCCATGCATATACTATCATCTCTCGACTGGTTCGCAACGCTCACTCTTGTCGCTAACAGAGAAAAGAGGCCCACTCACTTGAGAATGGGGCACTAAGAGTCTAAGATACCGTTGGGCCACATGTTGATTGAGCGAGAACCCAGTGCCACTGACGATGTGCACGCATGGGGCACGAGTTCCAAGACGGAGACACACATGCTTCACTGTAAAACCTAGCTAGGGTGGCGGTGGCTCGCTAGGACGGCATGGACCAGAAAACAACATGACAGTTGACGACAGATGGGGGCCTCAAGCAAGCGTGTGGTTGGGTGCAGCTGTGACAGCCCGAGACCGATACTCCAGATGCCTCCTGCTATTTTCATTGTAGCCACATTAAATATGTGGTTGTGGCATTCATCATCACATCATTCACATTGCATCGGCACTCCGTTGCCATCGATTTGTCAAAACTTGCATCCGTCTGTAGTTGCCGCTTGTCTGCATTGTCTTCGTTTACCGTTCCAAGTCCAATCACACACTTGCACGAGCTAGCGACATCGTTAAATAATTATTTTCGAAATGGGATTAAAACATTCTCAGGATGGGTTGAAAGTTGACGTGCGATCTTAATATTATGTAGGGATACCGCCTACCAATTTTTGTCCCATCCGGAGGACGTTTGGTACCCCAGCCGTTAAACTATAGCACACTATAGCTGGATAAATATCGGAAGTTTTCGTTATAAACCTTGTTGGCGGGCTGCCCGACTTCCCTCTCATCTCAGCCCAACAACTCCACATAGCCCACCTAATCCTACCCTAACCCCCTCCACTTCAGAGCTATCTGATTGTGACCGGAGGGCTCCAAAACACCCCAAAAACCCTCAACCCTAACCATCCATGCTTGTTTAAGAAACTGCTGCCCTGCCTAATTCTCATCGGTCAAATGTCTCCTCCAAGTTTGCTTTTGAATTCTTTCATCTTGCTTCAACCTTTCTATTATTCATTGTTCTAGAGTGTCTCAACAATTCTGGCTGTGTTCCTCATCGTCATTCTCAGCATTTGAAGACCAAATAAGAGTTTTCTAATAAATTATATTCGTTCTCTTGAAGATTCATGGTGCTAGCTTCATGCATCCTCTTAGTTGTTTCGAGTCGTCATAAATTCCTTTCATCACCGTCCCAAATCTTGTCATGAGTTGTTTTCGTTATGGATTCTCTGAAGCCCATCATTTCAGAAGAGTTATTCATTCTATAATTTTAGCTTTCATTCTCCTATTCTAAATTCAAGTCTCTTCATTCATCTCCAAATTCTTACTGCTACATCATTCAAGTATTCTCTAGTCATCTCGTGATCTCTTTGTTCTCTTGTATCTAAATTTCCTCAAGTATCTTCATTCATTTTCTAATTCGTCCCCGGTGATTCGTTCTCTTTTCTTCGTTCGTATCAAATTCTTATGACGGTTCTTTCAAGATTCCTCTTCCTTTTTATCATATCAATTCATTTGTTGTTTTCAAAATCGTACCGGTGGTCTGTTGAGTTTGTGCTATATCTCTCCTTAATACTTTTCAATGGTAATAAGTAGTATGCTAAATCCATTGCTTGTCATCAATTTAATTTGATGAAGGATGGACATATACTAGTTCTAATTCTTGTTTCCTCAAGGTAATTCAATTATTTCTTTTGGAGTTTGTTCATGATGAATGAATTCATAATTCCAAGTGATTTCATCTTCTCTTTTTTGTAGTTACAAGTTTTATCGGTATCCCATCATAGAGCTTTTTCTCTTTTCTTTATCGGTGTTCGAAGGAAATCATCGCAATGTTTCATCTTGTTCTTTTCAACCTTCACTTCCTTCATATCATTTCTTTCATTTTAGAGTTTCTTCCCGAAGGTTCTTCATGGTGGTTTGTGAACGATTTCTTTCATTCTCGAAGTGCCCTTCAAGATTCTCCTCGAAGTAAAGATCTGCCAAGCTATGCTCGGAAATAAACATGGTGTTCAACACATGTTTGGTCTTGAGGAGTTCAAGCATGTTTCATCTTCCATTCAAGTGTGCAAATCCTTTCTACCTTGTCTTTCGAGCTGGTCTTATGTCATTATTGACAAATTTCCCATCGTGTTTCATGACTCATAGGTTGTCAAGAATGAGATATTAAACCCACCATTTTCTCTTCGTTCAGGAGTTCCTTTCAGCCCATCAATCTCTTTGTTGGAGTTATCTTGGGTTTGGTTTCACCTAAATCCTTCCCTAAGGAATGTTGCCATTATGGTGTGTATTTGTGATCGAGGTTTTCTCTCTATCCTCTCGGTTAAAGAAGTTTTGCATCTCTCTGTTGCTCTCAAGCATCATATTTTCTGCAAAAGGCAGGTTTTAACCTCAGAATTTTGGAATGTTTCCATAAGGCCATTTGAAGCATATCTATTGCTTGTTGACTATTTCAACAACTCCCTTCAACTCTTCTTCACAAGGATGCTCTTTCATGTTTAATTGTGTTAGAAGATGTTGGTTTCTCCTCCGTTCTTTTTGTCCCAAGTATCTAACTCAAATTCTTTTGCTAAGGAAGCATCATGTTGGTGCTCTTTCCCAAGTCCCTCGATGTTTCTAACTTCATGTTCTACCTATTATTTATATTTTAGTCAGAATCTCATGCAGGTGCTTCCATTTTCTCAAGTTCATGTTCTATGCCTTGCTTCTCTTCAACTGGAGTGGTTTCAAATTCTTTCTCATCCTTGATGCCATATGTTATGTCTTTCCAACCTCTAGGATTATTTGGTCTCACTCATTTGTCACAGAAGCAGCTTTATTTTACCTCTTTCTCTTCCTCTTCCTGTTCTCATTCCTAGATCTCAGGGAGAGATCTCTTGTAAGTGGGGGATATTTGTGGCAGCCCGAGACCGACGCTCCAGATGCCTCCCACTATTTCCCCTGTAGACACATCAATTATTTGGTTGTGGCATTAATCGTCATATCATTTGCATTGCATCGACACTCAGTTGCCATCATTTTTTCAAAACTTGCATGCATCCGTAGTTGCCACTTCTCTCCGTTGTCTTTGTTGATCGTTCCGAGTCCAACCACAAACTTGCACGTGCCCCCGGCATCGTTAAATAATTATTTTCAAAGTGGGATTAAAATATTCTCGTAATGGGTGAAAATTTTACGTGCAGTCTTAATATTATGTTAGTAGACCACCTGCCAAATTTCGTCGCATTCGAAAGTCGTTTGGTACCCTAGCCATTAAACTATAGACACACTATATCCAGTTAAATATATGATGTTTTTGTAATAAAACTGGTTACTGGGCTACCCGACTTCCCTCTCATCTCGGCCCACCAAATCTACATAGCCCACCTAAACCTACCCTAACCCCCTCCACTCTAGAGCCTCCCGATTGTGATCGTAGGGCTCCAACAACCCCCCAAAACCCACAACCCTCGCCATCCCTGCCTATTTAAGCAACCCATACCCTGCATAATTTGGAACCCTACCCCTCTTCCTCATTTTCCATGTGCAGCCTCTCCATCGCCGCCACTTGTCCACCTTCTCCATCCTCGAGCCGTCGTGGCCTTGCGAGCCCATCGTAGACCTGCTCGAACCCATCTGGTCCCGAGGCAGCTCATGCGCCACCGCCATTAGTTCTCGCCTCCACCGCTCACGCCCAAGCTCCCTTCACCCTACCGCCAGCTCTCCCTCGTGCGGGATCTCCCGTCGACTGGGGAGTTGCCAGAGACCGCTGCCGGAACAGGCCGACCTCACCGCCTCTTCTCCTTTTTCCTCCATATCTCTCCCTTTACACTCTAACCCTCTCTCTCTGTTGTCGCCATGGACGCTACCCAAGCTCGGAGGACACGCCGCCACATCACCTTGCCGCCGCCTCCGGCCAAATCTGGTGGCCACGACACCGCCCGATCCGTCCATCGATGCCGCAGCCGCGCCGAACCCTGCCATGGCCTCTGGTTCGCCCGCCGATACGCCCTCGTCCCAGGATCCACCAAGCCTTCCAAACAAACGACATCCAGAACCGCTCCATCCTAGTTTTCCTGCGAGGTCAAATTTTTGCCTGTCCTTAGATTTTTCACATCAGATTGCAATTTGTGATGGTAACTTTGTCCATTTTGTCTAATAGAAATAATCTTTCTATGAAAAGTGATCTACTCTCTTTGGGCTTTATGATGGTTGCATTTGCATCCTTGATAGGATTCATCTACATGTTGTAATCTCTGTTCCAAAAGTGCATCAAGTCATAATCTGTTACATTGATCCTTGCCACCTATCCATAACTCATATGCATATGACTCCTTCACGTGTTTTGCACTATGAAATATTTATTTTAATGCCATTCCCATGGATTCCATGTCAAGTTTCTTTAGCATGTCTATTTCTTGCTCTTAAGTGGCTATCATGATATAAATACATTCCTGTTAACAGAAAGTTTCATTTTGTGAAAATCATAGTAATTAATAAATGCTTCCTATGAATTTGAGCATATGAAGTAAAATGAACATTGAAGTGTCTAATGCATGTACATATTTTTCATAAATATTGAACTTGGTTTACTTAATGATTAGTGCATCTCAATTCAGCATCATAATGTTACTGTTTTGCAAATCCCGGATTTTCCCAAGTCTCTAAAACATAGCAAAACAAAGCATTTTGCATAACACATATTAAACTAACCTTGATGCCTATGAACCTGACCTTATAAGAAAAGTGTAGCATGTTAAACCAACTATAAATGCAGATCCTTTTCATACATTTTAGCAACACCCATATTGATGTTCCGTTGCTCCCAAGTAGGCATCTTGTTGTTTTGGCAGATTACAATCAACACAAGTTGTTTAGGTATGTGATGGATGATGTTATATGTATCCAGTTTGCTTGATATTTTGTTCATGTAAACATACATGCATCTAAAATTGTAATTGTTTCATTCTAGGCAATGTGTTTGGTTACAACTATGGGAACACATTTGATTAACTGAAGAAATGATGGTTGCGATCCACTCTTTTAAGATGTCAAATATTTTTGCACCAAAAATGGCGTTCAGATACTAAATATGGATGCCATCTTTAGTAAATCGCGAAAATCAAGAAAAGATGGGACAAAAAATGTCACTATTGATCATTTTTTCCATGTGGACACCTTCTTTGCTGTTATAGACTCCATCACCACAAAGGCTGATCATCATTTTAACGAGGTATCTTCAGAACTGCTCCAGAACTTCTCTTCTCTTGACCCTAGAGACTCATTTTATAGGTTCAATGTGAAAAAGCTTGAGAATCATACAGATTTATCAAGAGTATTTCTCTTAGTATGAATGTGAACATATAGAAGATAACCTTGAGATATTCATTATTTATACGAGAAGAATTGAAAACATGTCATGCTATTGCAAGCTTGGCTAAAAAGATAGTTAAACTTGAACAATACATCATGTTTACTATGATTTATCACCTCATTGAGTTGGCCTTGCTAGTACCAGTAGTGATGAAAACAATTTAAAGAGCCTTCTCAGCAACGAAAATCCTTAAGACCGCGTTGCGCAGCATGATGTCTCATGGTTGGCTTAGATATTCGGTAGTGTGTTACATTAAGCGAGGAGAGATATTCAAAAGTCTTCATCGCGGTAAAATTAAGAAAGATTTTCAGAAAGATGGTAGGGCATGACCATTGCCTGGGTCTTCTAAACATCATTGGAAGTTTCATTAGCCATATGTTTCCGATTAACGAGTAAAATTACTCGTTGTGTTGCATTAGTGGGATTTCATATGCCTCGTCGAGAATAGCTATGTTATGAACATGCTTGAGATTTATCATATTTCGTGAGAACTGCTAAAAAACAGGATGATTTGTATGCCTGTTTATGAATCTCGGAGGGTTATAAGCAAAATTTGACACTGGTGTTTGATATTTTTTGTAGCTAGATACAATTTTTTAGTTGTTTGGATTTACATCTTTGAGGTTAGCTATAGTTGGTTTTTTAGCAAAAGCTAGATTTGGTAGAATTTATAAGAATAATATCCCAAATCAAGGGTAATTATTTTGGTATTGATTAACACCTATAAATGGGCAAAAAATGTACAATGGTGGTCTACACGTGTCCTGTCCATCTATATGACAATGAACCCTAAAAAAATCTCCTTTCTTTTGAAATAAATCAATTTAAAATGTAGAAGTAATTTGACAACTAAAACATGACCCATGTCAACAAAAAATTGTCGGGTTTCCGTGGTGCCTGTCATGATTTTAAGATCAGCGGACCATGCATGTTGTCATGATCCAATATTAATTTATAGATGCGATCTTTGGACATTTGCTCTTTTCTGTAGTCACTACTAATTACAGGGCTTAAAAATATATATCATTTGTGTCGTCGTTGCTCTTTTTATACTCTAACCTCACAGATTTCGTTTCACATCCTATCCTTACAAGTTTTCCTCGCCTTCGTTGTTCCTAACTAGTAAGTCTTAGACTTAGACACAAGTGGGTAATATTTGTCAAGCCTAGTGACACCATGGAGACCATGGACGTCAAGTATCATAATGACTTCGTCAAGAAGGTGAGGCAGGCGATCGTGGCGTCGGCAGTGGAAGGGTGAAGTACAAGGTGTGCGGCAGGAACCATGCGCTGGCTAGCGGTGGGCACATTGTAGACGGTTGCGGGGAGTGAATGTTGTTTGGGGACCTCAACCCCGCTGATGCTTCGTCATACAAGTGAACGACCTGCGGATGACACCATAGCTTCCACCGCAAAGGTGATGACGGAGAGGTCGCCGCCACTGCTGCCCGGGCAGCAGCAGCGGCGACCTCTCCATCATCTTCTTGCGGTGCAAGCTGTCGTGGCAACCGCAGGCCGCCCACTTGTATGATGATGCATCAGCAAGGTTCAGGTCTGCCAACGGCATCCACTCCCTGCAGCTGTCCACGATGCACCCACCGCTAGCTAGCGCGTGGTTCCTACCACACTCCTTGTACTTCACCCCTTCCATCGCCGGCGCCACGACCGCGTGCTTCACCTTCTTGTCGAAGCCCTTAGGGTACTTGACGTCCATGGCCCCCCTGGTGTCACTCGGCTTGACAAAGATTACCCACTAGTGACTAAGGCTTGGATTTACTAGTTAGGATCAACGATGGCGAGTAAAACTCGTAAGGATAGGATGTGAAATGGAGTCTGTGAGTTTAGGGTATAAAAAGAGCAACAACGACTCTAAAGATAGATATTATTAATCTATGTAATTAGTAGTGACTTTAGAAAAGATAAAATCTCCAAAGATCATAGTGATAAAATAATATTGGATCATGACAACATGCATGGACCACTGATCATAAAATTAAGATGGGCACCATGGAAACCTGGCCATTTTTTGTTTGACCTTGCTCATTTTTTTGCTGTCAAATTACTCCTACATTGTGACTAGATTTTTTTCTCAAAAAATAGCTTTTTTCAGGGGTCATCGTCACATAGATGGACATGACGCGTGTAGACCACCGTTGTACATTTTTTGCCCATGTATAGTTGTTAAACAATACAAAAATAATTACCCTGGATTTGAGATGTTATCCTATATACCTAAGAGATCCACCCCAACTAACCTATTTATCTTGACATGTAGCATATCCACCTCAACATGTATGCCCCACACGTGCCACCTTCTGGCACGTCAGCGACTCTTTACATGGAGCGTTCAGTTACCAATGTGCAAAATCAACTATCCACCTGCCTTCTTTCAATATCCACTTTCCATCCATAAGAGCATCTCTAGCCGACCCCTTATAATGTCGACCCGCAAAATGTGTTTACAGTTCGCGGAAAAACAGCTTTGTGGGCTGACGCGTAGGATATCCGTTTTTAGGGGTTCGCTTTGCGGGTTCTGCTCGGCCGCCGCCCACACGGGCCCGTAAATCAGTAATTTGCATTTCAATTTCGGGCATGAAAAAACATTTCTTTGCTTCTTTACTTTCTTCAAGGGCATTGGATACATAATAATTCACCAAATCTTTGCTGGAATAGCAAGACAAAAGAAAACAAGAACCACAATTAGGCCTTGTACAATGGGAGGTGCTTAGAGAAATAAACCAGGCTTTTCTTAAGCACCAGTGCTTATTTGTACAGGATAGACGCTTAACTAAGCGCCTCTCCTGTAGAAATAGGCACCGGTGCTTCAGAAAAATCCGGTTTATTTTTCTAAGCATCTCTCTAAGCACCTCCCATTGCACAAGGCCTTAGGAGTTTTAGAAGATATCCAACTTCCATAACTGCTCTCACTAGTTCGACCAACATCTTCTCCACGCCTTGATTGTTGATCTGCGGATTCTCTAAATTGCATTCTTCATTCTTCTTCTTTGATTCTAAAGAAGTACACATTGCTTCCCCTCTAGTTTCTTGTGTAATTGCACATGTAGCCGCATCATTAGCCTCAATTCAACAAACGAGTGCACGAACATCAATTAAGTTTCTTCCTATCAATAAATCGATCTATTCTTCTTCCCTATACAAAAATGAGCATCTGCCTTCGTACACACATGATCATCTCAATAATCTACCGAAAATTAAACGAATAGGTTGACAAAGTCGAATGAAAACAAGAACATGCCTCGTAGTTTTCGCATTTGAAGAATACCCATCCGGGGTGTTTCGGCGTGCTAGATGTTAGCTGCAGCATTGTCTGTGTGCAGTCATCGCACTGTATGAGCTGCACCGACGAGCAGGCGAGCCGATGCGCTAGCGCCGACCAGGGGTGATAGACGGCCGTGTCCTTGCCGGCAAACCGACGACGACGCCTAGAGGATGAACCAGTACCTGCATGCAGCGTTGGGGCTGTGCGGTGTGCTCCCTGACCAATCCATGGCTTGGCGCAGCCGCCGGTGGCCGGAAATGCTAGAACTAGCTGCTACGACAAATAGCCGTCGATCTGCAACTTTCCGGCCGGCCGAGGCAGGAGGAAGTGGTGAGGGACAATCTCGGGCGTGTGGCGGCCCGCCAGTGTGATCCCGCCGGCTTGTATGGTCGGAATCATTGGCGATGGCACGGCGGAGGTTGGTGGGGAAAAGCACAGGCTGAAATGACCCTCCCACCAACCGCTCCTGCTATATACAGGGCACCGATGGGGCGAGGGGAGAAACTGTATTTTCGCTGGTTGGGGTGGGAATTTTGAGGGGCCCCGCTAAAATATTTACGGGTGTCACGCGTTTGCGGGGTCTGATCGGACAGTTTTTCTCATGCGGACCCATATTTTGATGGTTATTTTATGGGTCGGGGCATTATACGGGTTTGCTAGAGATGCTCTAAATCGCGGAAGCCTATCTCCCTCCCTCGGAAATAAACACAAACCAATTGACCTCTCTCCCCCAGAAAAATTGACGCCAGTTTTCTCCTTGGCTACAGGTGCAGCACGTGGGAGCCGATCTGTGCATCAAGGGTCCTCCCATGGTGTATGATTGCATGTTGTATTGCTCCTGTGCATAGGCACATATATATGATGTAAAAGGTGGGCCATGGACCTCAACTATACAAGAAACTAGGAGGCGTTCGCCACCGCACAATACTCAGCCTTAGCACTGGAACGAGAGACCGTAGGCAGCCGCTTGGACGACCACGGGATAAGTGAGGGTCCAAGGTAGACACAATAGCCCGAGGTGGAGCGACGAGTGTCAGGGAAGCCCGCCCAGTCTACATCGGAGTAGACGGTGAGGGCAGCGACGCCAAGATCCATAGTGCCACAGACATAGTGGAGAATCCGCTTGACGGCAGCCCAGTGAATGTCTCGAGGAGCATGCATATGAAGACGCACCTGCTGCACGGCATACTGGATCTCCATTCGAGTCAGAGTGAGGTACTGGAGAGCACCAACGATAGACCGACAGAAAGCAGCATTTGAAGCAGGAGAACCACCCGTGGCAGAAAGCTTGGCCTTCGTTCGACACGCGTGGCAGCGGGCTTGCAGTTAAGCATGCTGGCACGCTCTAGGAGCTCATGAGGGCACTTCTTCTGATGAAGGAAGAAGCCATCCGGATGGCGCACCACCTCGACACCGAGGAAGTAGTGAAAATGACCCAAGTCCTTGATGGCGAACTCAGCGCGAAGACGAGCCGTGAGCTGACAGAGGAGACCAGTCGTACATGCCGTCAGGGTGATGTCATCAACATAGAGCAGCAAGTAGGCCGTGTCAGAGCCCTAATGATAGACGAAGAGCGAGGCGTCCGAGCGGGTAGAGTGGAACCCAAGCTGGTGGAGAAATATAATGTTGGTCTGGGCCGCTTCATCAACCAATACCGCCGAATCAAAGTAAGACGTTGGTGGTAAGCAATATGACTATTATCACCCAGAACTCTTTG
This sequence comes from Triticum dicoccoides, assembly GCF_002162155.2. Taxonomy (NCBI): domain Eukaryota; kingdom Viridiplantae; phylum Streptophyta; class Magnoliopsida; order Poales; family Poaceae; genus Triticum; species Triticum dicoccoides. The sequence continues at coordinate 99,934,908 of NC_041381.1, forward strand.
TGTTCTACTCGTGCATAAAACATCTACACATAGACATGGCTCGGATGCCACTATTGGATAACATAGTATTTCAAAACTTTCCTACGATCATGCAAGATTTGTCTAGGAGATGCATAGCAATGAGACAGGAGAGTGTGTCCACGTACCCTTGTAGACCCAAAGCGGAAGCGTTTAGTAACGCAGTTGATGTAGTCGAACGTCTTTATGATCCAACCGATCCAAGTACCAAACGTATGACACCTCCGTGTTCAGCATACGTTCAGCTCGATGACGCCCGCCGTGCTCTTCATCCGGTTGAGGATGAGGGTAAGTTCCGTTAGCATGACGGCGTGGAGACGGTGATGATGATGTTACCTACGCAGGGCTTCGCCTAAGCACTAGAACGATATGATCGAGGTGTCTAACTGTGGAGGGGGGCACTGCACACGACTAAGGAAAAACTTTGTATGTTCTAGGGTGCCCCCTGCCCCCGTATATAAATGAGGGAGGGGACGGCCGGCCAGCCAGGCTAGGTGCGCTAGGAGAAGGGGAATCCTACTAGGACTCCAAGTCCTAGTAGGTTTCCACCTAAAGGAGAAGGGGGAAGGAAGGGAGAGGGGGGCCGCGCCCCCAACCCCTTGTCCAATTCGGACTGGGCTTGGGGGAGGGGGGGGCGCCACCTCCTGGCCGCTGCCAATCCTGCCCACTCGGGCCCACTAACGCCTAACAACTCTCTGAGGGGTTCCGGTAACCTCCCGGTACTCCAAAAAATAACCGAATTTTTCCGGAACCATTCTGATGTGTGAATATAGACGTCCAATATATCAATCTTTATGTATAGACCATTTCGATACTCCTCGTCACGTTTGTGATCTCATCCGGGACTCCGAACAAACTTCGGTCATTGTCGTGGAAAGGTCACGGCAAATGTCCTAGCAAAAGGACATAGTCGTGGAGCCATCACAACTAGGAAGCTTGAAGGGGTTAAAACAGGACAAATGACACGAGAGTTTATACTCGTTCGGCCCCTTGCGGTGAAGGTAAAGGCCTAATCTAGTTGAGGTGGTATTTCTTATGTCTCGATTACCAGGGAGCGAGATACGCTTGACCTAGATCTCGATCTGATCTTACTTGTCATAAACCGCCACCGAGTCGTCCCTTTATATACAGAGGTCGACGCCTAGCGGCCCATAGAGTCCCGGCCGACTCATAAATAGTATCCGGCTCGGTGACTATCTATTCTTGCCTTACAATACAAGTCGTACATACATGGCGGTTTATCTCTATAGGCCTTAAGCGCCTTTGGGCCTTGGGCCCTTAGCTGAACTGCCATCTTCAAATATCTTCGTGGGCTTCATAATGATGAATCACCATAGGTATGACCCTGCCCCTCCTGGGAAAAAAAAGAAAAGGCCCAAAGAAAAAAGAGGCCATAAAAAGATAAAAAAGAGAAAAGGCCCAAATAAACAAAAAATGAGAGAAAAAGAGAGCACCAATGTCAGTGTCAAAACCGGCGGATCTCGGGTAGGGGGTCCCAAGCAGTGCGTCTTAGGATCAATGGTAACAGGAGGCAAGGGAGACAATGTTTACCCAGGTTCGGGCCCTCTCGATGGAGGTAAAACCCTACGTCCTGCTTGATTGATATTGATGATGTGGGTATTACAAGAGTTGATCTACCACGAGATCAGAGAGGCTAAACCCTAGAAGCTAGCCTATGGTATGATTGTTGTTGTATATGTCTATCGACTAGCCCGACCCCGGTTTATATAATGCACCAGAGGCCTAGGATAACAAGAGTCCTAGGCGAATACGCCGGTGGGGGAGGAGTCCTTGTCTTGATCGCCAAGTCTTGTTGATTCTTCCTTGTATGCCGCAGCTGTCCGGACCGGCCCATGAGTATACGGTCATGGGGGTCCTCGGCCCAATCCAACTGATTGGGAGACGACGCGTTGAGTACCCCCTAGTCCAGGACACAGTCAAAGGGCAATGCTACTATCCTTATACCACACTTTTACTTCAAAGTAGCACCATGATCTTCATGATATAGAGTCTCCTATATTGTCACTTTCATATACTAGTGGTAATTTTTTATTATAGAACTTGACTTGTATATTCCAATGATGGCTTCCTCAACAGTGCCCTAGGTCTTCGTGAGCAAGCAAGTTGGATGCACACCCACTTAGTCTTCCTGTTGAGCTTTCATACACTTATAGCTCTAGTTCATCCGTTTCATGGCAATCCCTACTCTATCACATTGATATCTATTAATGGACATCTCCATAGCCCGGTGATACGCCTAGTTGATGTGAGACTAACTTCTCCTTGTTGTCTTCTCCACAACCACCATTCTATTCCAAATTTAGTGCTATGTCCATGGCTCACAATCATGTATTGCGTGAAGATTGAAAAAGTTTGAGAACATCAAAAGTATGAAACAATTGCTTGGCTTGTCATCAGGGTTATGCATGATTAAATACTTTGTGTGATGAAGATAGAGCATAACAAGACTATATGATTTTGTAGGGATAACTTTCTTTGGCCATGTTATTTTGAGAAGACATGATTGCTTTGTTAGTATGCTTGAAGTATTATTATTTTATGTCAATATTAAACTTTTGTTTTGAATCTTATGGATCTGAATATTCTTGCCACAATAGAGAAGATTACATTGATAAATATGTTAGGTAGCATTCCACATAGAAATTTTCTGTTTTTAGCATTTACCTACTCGAGGACGAGCAGGAATTAAGCTTGGGGATGCTTGATACGTCTCCAACGTATCTTTAATTTTGATGTATTCATGCCATGTTTATAATATTTTTACATGCTTTTGGTATGATTTGGTTAGAACTAACCCAGACTGACGCTGTTTTCAGCAAAACTACCGTGGTGTTGTTTTTGTGAAGAAATAAAAGTTCTCGGAATGCGCTGAAAATCAAGGGAATATAAAAAATACTAGAACTAAGAGTTACCGGAGAGGAGGCTCGTGGGGCCCACGAAGGTGGAGGGCGCGCCCACCCCCCTGGGTCACGCCCCCTGCCTCGTGGACAGCCCGTGGGTCCCCCTGACATGTTCTCGATGCCAAGCCCTCCTATAAATACCCAAACCTCCAGAAATAAACCTAGGCCGGGAGTTCCGCCGCCGCAAGACTCTGTAGCCACCAAAAACCTCTCGCGTGCCCGTTCCGGCACACTGCCGAAGGGGGAATCTATCGTCGGTGGCCATCTTCATCATCCCGGCACTCTCCATGATGAGGAGGGAGTAGTTCACCCTCGGGGCTCAGGGTATGTACCAGTAGCTATGTGTTTGATCTGTCTCTCTCTCTCGTGTTCTTGATTTGGCACGATCTTGATGTACCATGAGCTTTGCTATTGTAGTTGGATCTTATGATGTTTCTCCCCCACTATCTCATGTAACGGATTGCGTTTTCCCTTTGAAGTTATCTTATCGCATTGAGTGTTTAAGGATTTGACAACACTTTATGTATGTCTTGTGTGGGATACCCATGGTGACAATAGGGTATTCTATTTATTCACTCGATGTCTGTTTTGGTGATCAACTTGCGGGTTCCGTGACCTTGGGAATCTATGCATAGGGGTTGGCACACGTTTTCGTCTTAACTCTCCAGTAGAAACTTTGGGGCACTCTTTGAAGTACTTTGTGCTGGTTTGAATAGATGAATCTGAGATTGTGTGATGCATATCGTATAATCATACCCACAGATACTTGAGGTAACATTAGGATTTTGGTTGATGTGTGTCTTAAGGTGTTATTTTACTACGAACTCTAGGGCTGTTTGTGACACTTATAGGAATAGCCCAATGGATTGATCGGAAAGAATAACTTTGAGGTGGTTTCGTACCCTACAATAACTTCATTTGTTTTCCGCTATTAGTGACTTTGGAGTGACTCTTTGTTGCATGTTGAGGGATAGTTATATGATCCAATTATGTGATTATTGTTGAGAGAACTTGCACTAGAGAATGTATGAACCCTAGGCCTTGTTATTGCAATACTGTTTACGCTCACTTTTAGCACTTGTTACCTTGCTCTTTTTATAATTTCAGATTACAAAAACCTATATCTACCATCCATATTGCACTTGTATCACCATCTCTTCACCGAACTAGTGCACCTATACAATTTACCATTGTATTGGGTGTGTTGGGGACACAAGAGACTCTTTGTTATTTGGTTGCAGGGTTGTTTGAGAGAGACCATCTTCATCCTACGGCTCCCACGGATTGATAAACCTTAGGTCATCCACTTGAGGGAAATTTTCTACTGTCATACAAACCTCTGCACTTGGAGGCCCAACAACGTTTACAAGAAGAAGGTTGCGTAGTAGACATCAAGCTCTTTTCTGGCGCTGTTCTTGGGGAGGTGAGTGCTTGAAAGTACATCTTTAGATCTTGCAGTCAAATCTTTTTGTTTCTTGTTTTATCACTAGTTTATTCTATAAAATAAAACTACAGAAAAAATGGAATTGAGGTTGCCACATATGCTTCATCTTTTTAATATCTTTCGTGAAAATAAGGATTGCGATAATTGTGCTCAATTGCTAGAGGAAGAATGCATTAAAATGTTTGGCACTAAATTTTTGAACGATGAGCATGGTTGCAATGTTGTTAGTATGAATTCCTTGAATACCCATGATGCTAATGATATGGAAAGACACAACCTTGGGGAAGCTATGTTTGATGAAGATGATATTTTTAGTCCCCCAAGTTTTGATGAGAAAATATATTATGATGATAGAATGCCTCCTATCTATGATGATTATTGTGATGACATTTATGCTATCAAGAGCAATGATGTCCATGAAACTTGTCATCATGATTTTAATGCTCAAATTCATTATGTGAATAAAGTATCACATGATAGTTATTTTGTTGAGTTTGCTCCCACTACTATTCATGAGAATAAATTTGCTTATGTGGAGAGTAGTAAAAATTCTATGCTTGTGCATGATGAAAAGAGTGCTTTATGTGATAGTTATATTATTGAATTCATTCATGATGCTACTAAAAATTATTATGAGGGAGGAATATGTGCTTGTAGGAATTACAATAATATCAAGTTTCCTCTCTATGTGTTGAAAATCTTGAAGTTATGCTTGTTTTGCCTTCCTATGCTAGATGATTCTTGTCCCCATAAGTTGTTTGCTCACAAAGTCCCTATGCATAGGAAGTGTGTTAGACTTAAATGTGCTATTCATATTCTTCATGATGCACCTATTATGTTTCAATTCTTATCTTTTATATGAGCATCACTGAAATGATCGTGCCTAGCTAAAAGACAATAAAGAAAAGCGCTTGTTGGGAGGCAACCCAATATTTAACCTTAATGTTTTTGTGTGTTAACATGATTAAGCTACTGTATTAATCATGTTTTATAGCTTTTGTTTCAATAAAGTGCCAAGTAGAACCTTCGGGAAGACTTGGGTGAAAGTTAATGCGATCTTGCTGTAAAAAACAGAAACCTTGCGCTCACGAGAATAATTGTCATTTTTAAAAGAAGAGTGATTTTAAGTTGATTATTTTTTAATAAGATTAATAGACAAATTATTCACGTCCAACAATTTATTTCAGAATATTTGGAGTTACATAAGTATTCGGGAGTTATAGATTACTACACACTGTTCTGTTTTTGACAGATTCTGTTTTTCTATGTGTTGATTGCTTATTTTGATGAATCTATGAGTAGTATCGGAGGGTATGAACCATAGAGAAGTTGGAATACAGTAGATATTACACCAATATGAATTTAGAATGAGTTCACAACAGTACATAAGTGGTGATTTATTTTCTTATACTAACAAAGCTTATGAGTTTTCTGTTGAGTTTTGTGTTGTGAAGTTTTCAAGTTTTGGGGAAAGATTCGATGGACTATGGAATAAGGAGTGGCAAGAAACTAAGCACGGGGATGACCAAGGCACCCCAAGGTAATATTCAGGGACAACCAAGAGCCTAAGCTTTGGGATGCCCCGGAAGGCATCCCCTCTTTCGTCTTCGTTCATCGGTAACTTTACTTGGAGCTATATTTTTATTCACCACATGATATGTGTTTTGGTTGGAGCGTCAATTTTTTTTTCTTGGTGTTTGAATAATATCCCAAGATCTGAAATTCTTAAATGTTAGAAGTCTTCACATAGTTACATAATTATTCAACTACTCATTGATCTTCACTTATATATTTTGGAGTAGTTTGTCATTTGCTTTAGTGCTTCACTTATATCTTTTTAGGGCAAGGCGGTGGTTTTATTTTGAAGAAATTGTTGAAATATCATGATTCAGTTATATTATTTTGAGAGTCTTAAACATCATGGTAATTTTCTTAGGTTATGAATTTAGTCCTAATATGATGGGCATCCAAGTGGGATATAATAAAAACTTTCATATAAAGTGCATTGAATACTATGAGAAGTTTGATTCTTTATGATTGTTTTGAGATATGGAGATAGTGATATTAGGGTCATGCTAGTGGAGTAGTTGAGAATTTGAGAGATACTTGTGTTATAGTTTGTGATTCCCATATCATGCACATATGGTGAACCGTTATGTGATGAAGTCGGAGCATGATTTATTTATTGATTGTCTTCCTTATGAGTGGCGGTCGGGGATGAGCGATGGTATTTTCCTACCAATATATCCCCCTAGGAGCATGCGTGTAGTACTTTGTTTCGATAACTAATAGATTTTTGCAAAAAATATGTGAGTTCTGTATGACTAGTGTTGAGTCCATAGATTATACGCACTCTCACCCTTCCACCATTGCTAGCCTCTCTAGTAGTGCGCAACTTTCGCCGGTACCATAAACCCACCATATACCTTCCTCAGAACAGCCACCATACCTACCTATTATGGCATTTCCATAGCCATTCCGAGATATATTTCCATGCAACTTTCCACCGTTCTGTTTATTATCACATGCTCCATGATTGTCATATTGCCTTGCATGATCATGTAGTTGACATCGTATTTGTGGCAAAGCCACCGTTCATAATTTTTCATACATGTCACTCTTGAATCATTGCATATCCCGATACACAACCGGAGGCATTCACATAGAGTCATATTGTGTTCTAAGTATCGAGTTGTAATTCTTGAGTTTTAAGTAAATGAAAGTGTGATGATCTTCATTATTAGAGCATTGTCCCAGTGAGGAAAGGATGATGGAGACTATGATGCCCCCACAAGTCAGGATGAGACTCCGGACTAAAAAAAAGTGGCCATAAAAGAAAAAAAAGAAAAAAAAATGCCCAAATAAAAAGATGAGAGAAAATGAGAGAAAGGGCAATTCTACTATCCTTTTACCACACTTTTACTTCAAAGTATCACCATGATCTTCATCATACATCGTCTCCTATGTTGTCACTTTCATATACTAGTGGGAATTTTTCATTATAGAACTTGGCTTGTATATTCCAACGATGGGCTTCCTCAAAAGTGCCCTAGGTCTTCGTGAGCAAGCAAGTTGGATGCAACACACTTAGTCTTCTTGTTGAGCTTTCATACACTTATATCTCTAGTGCATCCATTGCATGGCAATCCCTATGCACTCACATTGATATCTATTGATGGACATCTCCATAGCCCGTTGATACGCCTAGTTGATGTGAGACTATCTTCTCCTTGTAGTCTTCTCCACAACCACCATTCTATTCCAAATTTAGTGCTATGTCCATGGCTCACAATCATGTATTGCGTGAAGATTGAAAAAGTTTGAGAACATCAAAAGTATGAAACAATTGGTTGGCTTGTCATCGGGGTTATGCATGATTAAATACTTTGTGTGATGAAGATAAAGCATAACCAGACTATATGATTTTGTAGGGATAACTTTCTTTGGCCATGTTATTTTGAGAAGACATGATTGCTTTGTTAGTATGCTTGAAGTATTATTATTTTATGTCAATATTAAATTTTTGTTTTGAATCTTATGGATCTGAATATTCTTGCCACAATAGAGAAGATTACATTGATAAATATGCCAGGTAGCATTCCACATCAAAAATTCTGTTTTTATGATTTACCTACTCAAGGACGAGCAGGAATTAAGCTTGGGGATGCTTGATATGTCTCCAACGTATCTATAATTTTGATGTATTCATGCCATGTTTATAATATTTTTACATGCTTTTGGTATGATTTGGTTAGCACTAACCCGGACTGACGCTGTTTTCAGCAGAACTACCGTGGTGTTGTTTTTGTGCAGAAATAAAAGTTCTCGGAATGCGCTGAAAATCAGCGGAGATTTTTTCTAGAAAATATAAAAAATACTGGAACTAAGAGTTACCGAAGAGGAGGCTCGTGGGGCCCATGATGGTGGAGGGCGCGCCCACCCCCCTGGGGCGTGCCCCCTACCTCATAGACACCCCGTGGGTCCCCCTGACTTGTTCTTGATGCCAAACCCTCCTATAAATACCCAAACCTCTAGAAATAAACCTAGGTAAGGAGTTCCGCCGCCGCAAGACTCTGTAGCCAGCAAAAACCTCTTGGGAGCCCATTCCGGCACCCTGCCGGAGGGGGAATCCATCACCGGTGGCCATCTTCATCATCCCGGTGCTCTCCATGACGAGGAGGGAGTAGTTAATCCTTGGGGCTCAGGGTATGTACCAGTAGCTATGTGTTTGATCTCTCTCTCTCTCTCTCTCGTGTTCTTTACTGGGCACGATCTTTATGTACTGCGAGCTTTGCTATTGTAGTTGGATCTTATGATGTTTCTCCCCCTCTATTTCTTGTAATGGATTCAGTTTTCCTTTTGAAGTTATCTTATCAGATTGAGTCTTTAAGGATTTGAGAACACTTTATGTATGTCTTGCGTGGGATACCCGTGGTGACAATAGGGTATTCTATTGATTCACTTGATGTAAGTTTTGGTGATCAACTTGCAGGTTCCATGACCTTGGGAATCTATGCATAGGGGTTGGCACATGTTTTCGTATTGACTCTCCGGTAGAAACTTTGGGGCACTCTTTGAAGTACTTTGTGTTGGTTTGAATAGATGAATCTGAGATTGTGTGATGCATATCGTATAATCATACCCACAGATACTTCAGGTAACATTAGGGTTTTGGTTGATGTGTGTCTTAAGGTGTTGTTTTACTACAAACTCTAGGGCTGTTTGTGACACTTCTAAGAATAGCCCAATGGATTGATCAGAAAGAATAACTTTGAGGTGGTTTCGTACCCTACAATAATCTCTTCGTTTGTTCTCCGCTATTAGTGACTTTGGAGTGACTCTTTGTTGCATGTTGAGGGATAGTTATATGATCCAATTATGTTATTATTGTCGAGAGAACTTGCACTAGTGAAAGTATGAACCCTAGGCCTTGTTTCCTAGCCTCTGTTGGAAAAGGTAGTGCCTAGGAGGCGCTTAGGCATGCCTAGGTGCTAGGCAATAACCAAATGCCTTGCCTAGGGCATAAATGGAGATCTAGGCACGACAAGGAAGGAATTGCCTACCCAAGCAAAAAATCATGCCACATACTGCACAGATATGCCAAACGGGTTATATTACAATGGCAGTAGATCGTAATTAACTTATTTATATGTCCTAAACTAATATCAACACCCACCTAATAATCATAAATACACTATGAATAAAAACTATATTACCGCCTAGGTCACGCCTAGGGCGCTTAGGCACCGCCTAGGCACAAGGCGAAGGCCAACCGCCTCGCTTACGCCTACCGCTTTTTCCAACCTCCTAGCATTGCAATACTGTTTAGGCTCACTTTTACCACTTGTTACCTTGCTGTTTTTATAATTTCAGATTACAAAAACCTATATCTACCATCCATATTGCACTTGTATCACCATCTCTTCACCGAACTAGTGCACCTATACAATTTAACATTGTATTGGGTGTGTTGGGGACACAAGAGACTCTTTGTTATTAGGTTGCAGGGTTGTTTGAGAGAGACCATCTACATCCTACGCCTCCCACGGATTGATAAACCTTAGGTTATCCACTTGACAGAAATTTGCTACTTTCATACAAACCTCTGCACTTGGAGGCCCAACAACGTCTACAAGAAGAAGGTTGCTTAGTAGACATCACACACCATAAAAAAATGCAGACTGGAGCTCTAGATAAAAAATGGATGACTGAAAGGAACCGATGAACATGACTAAAACACACCATAAAATAGAAAAGAATTACCAAATGATGGACTGTGTTACCGGTTAAATAGAGCAAACATCTTAATATGGCCATGTATAAACCAAGAAACTCAGGGCTTGGGTTATTGCATTATTTTTACCAAAATTATTCAAAGCATCTATAATGTGGGTCGCTCCTGAATTTCCATGTAATTGATGTCCAGAGTCAAATCACATGATAAGGATAAAACATGAGCAGTATCCTAGTCGTAATAAAAACATGACCCCAGACTTGCAACTGGCTGTGACTATACAAACTAAAAAAGGGAAAAGGGCCCGATTTGCAAGTCGAATGTTGGCTTGCAACTGGGCCCCACTCTTGAATTGTGAATCCATGGTCAACTTTAAATTAGTGTGCTTATATAAACTAAAAAATACAAATGCCCCCCCTGAGCTGCGGGTACGGGGTCAACTTGCAACTAGGGTGCCTGTACACACTACAAAAAACATGAAAAGGCCCTAGAGTTGCAAGTCTAGGATCAACTTGCAACTAGTCACGACTATACAACTATAAAGGGAAAGGGGCCTAGTTACAAGTCGAATGTTGATTTGCAACTGGGCCCCACTCCCCGAGTTGCGAGGCCGGGGTCAACTTTGAAAATAGGGTGCTTATACAAACTACGAAAAACATAAATGGCCCCGTGGGTTGCGAGTTCAGGGTCAACATGCAACTAGGGTGTCTATACACACTACAAAAACATAAAAATAGCCCGAAAATTGCAAGTCTAGGGTCAACTTGCAACTTTTCATGACTATACATCTATAAAAGGGAAAAAGGCCCAGTTGCAAGTTGATAGTTGATTTGCAACTGGGCCCCACTCCCTAATTTGTGAGTCTGAGGTCAACTTTAAACTAGGGTTATTATACAAACTACAAAAAACATATATGCCCCCCCCCTGAGTTGCGATTTCGGGGTCAACTTGCAACTAGTCACGGCTATATACAACTATGAAGGGAAAAGGGTGGACTTGCAACTAGGGCAACTCCCTAGAGTTGCAATTCAAGGATCACCTGCAACTAGTCACGACTATACAATTATAAAGAGAAAGGGGCCCAGTTGCAAGTCGAATGTTGATTTACAACTGGGCCCCACTTCCCGAGTTGCGAGTCTAGGGTTAACTTGAAACTAGGGTGCTTATACAAACTACTAAAAACATAAATGCCCCCCCCCCCCGAGTTGCGAGTCCAGGTGATGAGGATACATACCAGGGATAGGGTGATAGCCCCGACTTATACGTCCTACCCAAGGTCACTACCCTAGAAGATAAGAAGTTCAAGAGGCAACGAAGAACCGCCAGTGAAAGGTGTCGAGCGTAATCCACTCGAGTAATCATATCACTCGGATACCCCTCCTACTTGTTGTCACTCAACCATACAAGGAATCACTCGACCTACCGAAGATCAGGGGTCACTCAGCACTGCAAATGTCAGGCGTTCAATCCGTAGTCTTTAAGGTCATTAATAGCACTTAAGACTGGCGTTATCAGTAACGCCCCTACTTTATGTACATTAAGCCCCTTGTAATGGAGGATGGTTGGGGTCCTGGCGCGCTCTATATAAGCCACCCCCTCCTCTAGGACAAGGGTTGGCACCCCCTGTAACATGACACACATATAATGCAGTCGACCACCTCCGGGCACCAAGACGTAGGGCTATTACTTCCTCCGAGAAGGGCCTGAACTCGTAAATCTCGTGTGTACACCTTCACCATAGCTAAGATCTTGCCTCTCCATACCTACACCCCTTCTACTGTCAGCCTTAGCACCACGACAGTTGGCGCCCACCGTGGGGCAGGTGTCTTAGCAACTTGTTGGTGAAGTTGCAATTTTTCCGATCCCCATCATCATGGTTTCCGGTGGAGGTTTGGCTAAGGGGCGCGAGATCTGTCTCGGCACACTCGTTTTCATCGCCGACGACTCCACTTGGGTTCAACAAGCTACCCTTGATGTCGAGGCGCTCCTCGTCCGGGGGGCGACGCACTTTCGCGCGTGCATTCGCGGCGTCCTTCTCCGGCAGCCGTCGACTCAGTATCAGTCGGCTCCAATGATGTCGTCTCCCTCCGCTTTCGCCGCCGCAAGCAATCCGCTCGGTCGCGGCTCCAACGGTGGGTAAAACACGCAGTGGCTCGACATTCGGCCACCCATTAAGTCACGGCAATTGAGCCCGACGAAACTCTCTACAACCTATTCGATCTGTCAACTGGCTCCATCGAGACCGCATCCGAGCGCGATAGCAGCGATCCTGCGGCTGAAGTCTTGATGGTTGATGGACCACATAGTCCACCTGGTTTCCACCATGACGACGGCGGGGACGGGCGCGGTGATCTGTCGCGCGTCCACGAGGAGTACCATCCCAAACCCCTCTCTTCACAGGAGATAAAAGAACTTCGTTGCCGCAACATGGATGCACTCCACACACCCATCGTTGGAGAAACCCCTGAGTCTCGGGCCTTGGAAGCGGTGCGTTTGGCGAATTTGGCTGAGCACACTCGACTGGAAAACCTCTAGCACGCTCTCGAAGAGCGTGCTCGGGAACGGATTCCCGAGTCCAGTCGACGACAGTTTTTCCCTCCTCCACCTAAGGTATACCGCACTCCGATTCAAAATCTCACAGTTGTAGCCCGAATAGCAGAGTCAATTCAACCTTCCCAGTCAGAGGCTGGCAGAGGTTTGATGCAGATCCGGGCCTTACTCCGGGCAGCAGCAGAGTTGAACACAACGGTGTCTCAGTCGCGGGATAGGATTCATAGCAGATCCGTGGTGGCAGATACTGTCTAGTCGGCCCACAGTCCAAGATCGCCCTTGCAGCGTCAGGGCTGTGGGCAGTACGATCACCGACTCATCCGCGACAACCGTCGTCGGATGCCCACACCTCCTCCGAGGAGTACATCATATGTGCCTTGGCAGTACGATGACAAACGCCTTCACAATGGTGAAGGTAGAGCACCAGTCGACCCAAGGGAGCCAGGCTTTGATGCAAGATCTATTCTCATTCAGGGTTTAGTTAACCGGAACAGAGCGCAGAGGGAAGACCTTGGCAGAGATCACCCGACTGGCAACAGGGTTCATGTTTCAGGTCTAGAGTGTTTCAGGAGATCCATCAGGGCCGCAGTAATTCCCCCCAACTTCAGATTGGCAACTGGAGTTAGCAAGTTCACTAGGGAGTCCAATCCTGAAACTTGGCTTGAAGACTACCGAGTGGGTGTGCAGATTGGTGGTGGGAATGATGAAGTGGCAATGAAGCATCTCCCTCTAATGTTGGAAGGATCAGCCAGAGCGTGGTTGACTCAATTAGCCCCGAACAGTATATACAGTTGGGAAGAACATGCTTGAGTGTTCGTCAGAACTTTTGAGGGCACTAGCAAGCGGCCAGCGGGGTTGACAAAATTGCAGCATTGAATGCAGAAACCGAGTGAGACTCTGAGGGATTTCATTCAAAGGTGGACCACTTTGCATCACACAGTGGAGAATGTATCTGAACATCAAGTAGTGTGTGCCTTCAAAGAAGGCGTTAAATACCAAGAACTGGTCCTGAAGTTCGGTCCGACTGGGGATATGACTCTGACTCGGATGATGGAGATAGCCACCAGGTATGTGAACAGAGAAGAAGAAGATCGACTTCGCAGCGGAAAGGGCAAACTGGTCGTCCAGGACGCCGGCGGAATCAGTTCCAGTCGGAAACAAAAACGAAAGGCCGAGCCCGCCGCACCTGGCGAAATTGCGGCAGTGGATCAAGGAAAGTTTAAAGGAAAACCTAAGGGACCCTAGACCCCTAAGAAGGTAAAGGACCAAGCAGGAAATGATGTGTTGGATTTGTCGTGTCACATTCACACGAAGAAGGATAAAGAGGGTAATCTGATTTATCCTAGACACACCACTCGACAGTGTCAACTCCTGATCCAGCAGTTCCAAGAGAATCAACCCAATGAAAAGGGAAAAGAGACAGACAGAGACGAGGATCAAGTAGAGGATGATGGTTGTCCCAAAGTCAATTCCACCCTGATGATTTTTGCTGATTTTGAGAGCAAGAGTCGATTGAAAGTTATCAACAGAGAAGTGAAAATGGTCGCCCCAGCAACGACGAGTACATACATGAAATGGTCCCAAACAACCATCACATTCGACCAGCCTGATCACCCTGCGCGTATAGCCACCCCTAGGAGGCAAGCATTGGTGGTCGACCCAGTGGTCGAAGGCACTCGACTGATCAAAGTGCTAATGGATGGTGGTAGCGGCCTGAATATCCTTTATGCTGAAACCTTGAAGGGGATGGGCATTCCGATGTTCAAACTTAGCGAGAGCAATATGAGTTTCCATGGCGTTATCCCTGGAAAGAAAGCCGATCTCTCAGCCAGATCGCCCTTGACGTGGTTTTCGGTGATTCCAAGAATTACCGTAAGGAAAAGTTGACATTTGAAGTTGTGGATTTCCAAAGTCCTTATCATGCCATTCTAGGTAGGCCTGCCTACACACGTTTTATGGCTCGACCATGTTACATGTACCTCAAGTTGAAGATGCCTGGTCCTAGAGGTGAGATCACAATTACTGGCAATCGGCAAAAGGCGGAGGAATTCTTCTAGAAGGGTTCCAAAATTGCCGATGCGCAAATGGCAACAGTTGAATTTCAAGAATATCAGAAGAATGCAGATCTGAGCGATTTACTCCGAACTAAGATACCTGCCATAGATTCTGCATTTCAGTCATCCGGTGAAATGAAACCGATTCATATTCACCCAACCTATTCCAATGCCTCACTGACTCATATCTCAACAGCACTCGACAGCAAATAGGAAGAAGCGCTCATCCAGTTCCTCCGTGAGAACTGGGACATCTTCGCATGGAAACCTTCTGACATGCCGGGTGTACCCAGGGGACTTGCTGAGCACCGTTTGCGTGTCGATCCCAAGATAAAACCCGTCAAAGAGCATCTTTGGCGGTCCGTCGTACAGAAGAGAAAGGCAATTGGCGAGGAAGTGGCTCGGCTCCTAGCAGCAGAGTTCATCCGAGAGATCTGCCACTCCGAGTGGCTTGCCAATGTGGTCATGGTCCCTAAGAAGGATGACTCACTCCTTATGTGCATCGATTTCTAGCATATAAATCGGGCCTGCCCTAAAGATCATTCCCTCTCCCCCGCATCGATCAAGTTGTTGACTCGACCGCAGGGTGCGAGCGCTTGTCTTTTTTAGATGCATATTCCGAGTATCATAAGATCCGACTGTATGGTCCCGATGAAATAAAAATGGCTTTCATCACCCCATTTGGGTGCTTTTGCTATGTCACCATGCCATTTGGTCTTAAAAATGCCGGAGCCACATTCATGAGAATGATTCAGAAGTTCCTGCTCACTCAAATCAGTCAGAATGTGGAAGCGTACATGGATGACATTGTGGTCAAGTCACATAAAGGTTCCGACCTACTGATTGACCTCGCAGAAACCTTTGCCAATCTAAGAAGGTATGATATCAAGCTTAATCCGTCAAAGCGCACATTCGGAGTTCAAGGTGGGAAGTTACTTGGTTTCCTCGTTTCCTAATGAGGGATCGACGCAAATCCAGAAAAAGTTGATGCCATCCTCCGAATGAATTGCCCTGGGCGTGTGCATGACGTTCAGAAGCTTACTGGTTGTTTGTCCGCCTTGAGTCGATTCATTTCTCGTAAAAGGCCTTACCTCTTTTCCGATTGATGAAGAAATCTGATAAGTTCGAGTGGACCGAGGAAGCTGACGCAGCGTTTGCAGAGCTCAAAGCCCTGCTTTCCACCCAGCCGGTGCTTGCTGCTCCAATTAGCAAAGAGCCTTTACTGCTTTATATTGCAGCCACTGGACAAGTTGTCAGTACAGTACTCATGGTCGAGCGGGAAGAAGAAGGAAAGGCTTACAAAGTTCAACGTCCAGTATATTATCTCTCTGAAGTTTTCACTCCATCCAAGCAACGATATCCACCTTATCAGAAGCTTGTCTATGGAATCTACATGACCATGAAGAAGGTTGCACACTATTTCTCTAACCACTCCATTACAGTCGTCAGCAATGCACCATTATCTGAAATTCTGAACAATAGAGATGCAACTGGTCGAATGACAAAATGGGCGATTGAACTCCTTCCATTGGATATCAAGTTTGAGGCAAAGAAAGCTATCAAGTCCCAAGCAATCGCGGATTTCCTTGCGGAGTGGATTGAGCAGCAACTGCCGACTCAAGTTCACTCAGAGCATTGGACCATGTTCTTCGATGGATCCAAGATGCTGAACGGTTCCGGTGCTGGGGTAGTGTTGGTATCCCCCTGTGCGGACAAGCTTAACTATGTTCTCCAAATTCATTTTGACTCTTACAACAATGACGCTGAATATGAAGCACTTTTGTACGGGTTACATATGGCCATTTCAGTCTGCGTCCGTCGCCTTATGGTCTACGGTGACTCGGATTTGGTGGTTAATCAAGTGATGAAGGAATGGGATGTTAGGAGCCCAGCCATGACTGGTTACTGCAATGCAGTAAGAAAGATGGAAAAGAAGTTTGAGTGGTTGGAGCTACCCCGACTGAAAAATCAAGCTGTAGATGAATTGGCAGAGATAGGATCCAAGAGAGAGACCATCCCCAGCAATTTGTTTTTGGAACATATTCACTCGCCTTCAGTTTAGGAAGATCCCTTCACTTAAGAGCCCCCACAGCCTAAGAGTGCCATAGATCCGACTGAAGTCGAAGTCCCAGCCGTGGTCGACTTGATCATGGAGGTTTTGGTCATCACTCCTGACTGGACAGTACCATACATTGCATACATTCTTAGGAAAGAACTTCCAGAAGATGAAGAAGAGGCTCGACAGATCGTCCGAGGATCCAAAGCCTTTACGGTGATAAGAGGACAGTTGTTCAGAGAAAGTGTAACTGGAGTCAGCCAGAAATGCATCACACCAGAAGAAGGCCGAATGATCTTCAATGATATTCACTTGGGGACCTGTGGTCACCATGTGTCCTCTCAGACCATCGTGGCCAAAGCATACCGGGCCGGATTTTACTGGCCGCATGCAAACGAGATGGCGAATGAAAGAGTAGACAAATGTAAATGTTGTCAGTTTTACTCCAACATGTCCCATAAGCCTGCATCAGCTCTGAAGACTATTCCACTCGTCTGGCCTTTCGCTGTCTAGGGATTGGACAAGGTTGGACCTATGAGGACCGGTAGGAGTGGGTTTACCCATGTGCTAGTAGCAGTCGACAAATTTACAAGATGGATCAAAGCCAAGCCCATTAAAAACCTTGTAGCAAGTACGGCCGTGAGTTTCATCAAAGAATTAATATTCAGATATGGTGTTCTGCACAGCATCATCACGGATAACGGGTCAAACTTTGATTATGATGAGTTCGGAGCCTTTTGTGCTTCCCAAGGCACGAGGGTCAATTATGCTTCAGTAGCCCATCCTCAGTCGAATGGGCAGGCTGAAAGAGCGAATGGATTGATTCTCAGAGGACTGAAACCCCGATTGATGCGTGACCTCAAGCATGCAGCAGGTGCCTGGGTCGATGAACTTCCATTAGTAATTTGGGGATTAAGGACAACTCTTAATCAGTCTACTGGAAGAACTCCATTCTTCTTAGTCTATGGAGCTGAAGCCGTACTCCCGAGTGATCTACTCCACAATGCACCCCGAGTCGAGCTCTTCTCGGAAGTAGAAGCGGAACAGGCTCGGCAAGATGAAGTCGATCTCCTAGAAGAAGAAAGAGAGATGGCCTTGATCCGGTCGACCATTTATCAACAAGACCCGCATCGATTCCATGCCAGAAACGTAAGGGGTCGGGCATTTCAGGAAGCAGACTTGGTTCTTCGAGTGGACCAGCAGAAACCACACAAGATCGCTCCTGCTTGGGAGGGCCCCTTCGTCATCACCAAAGTGCTCCACAACGGAGCATATCGTCTTTTCAACGTCGAGCACAATAAAGATGACCCACGCGCCTGGGATGCGGAACTGCTTCGTCCCTTTTACTCTTAAGCATTCAGACTGTTGAGACGTAATAAGAAATACCTTTTAGTTTGATTATCAAGGACATGATTTTACAGTCTTCCGAATGATTGTTGTTCATTTTTTGACATGTTCTAAAATCCCCCAGTGGGTGCCTTAGCTGCGAATCCATTTCGCCTAAGTTGAAAAGAAAAATCCTACCGAGTGGTAAGACAGCCTCTCACTCGGGGGCTTAGCTGCGAATCCATTTCGCCTAAGTGTTAAAAAAATCCTGCCGAGTGGTGAGCAATCCTCTCACTCGGGGGCTTAGATGTAGTCCAGCACTCGCCTAAGTGTTAAAAAATCTTACCGACTGGTGAGGCAACCTCTCACTCGGAGGCTTAGCTGCAGTCCAGTACTCGCCTTAGTGTTAAAAATCCTACCGAGTGGTGAGCCAGCCTCTCACTCAGAGGCTTAGCTGCTGCCCAGTACTTGCCTAAGTTTAAAAGATCCTACTGAATGGTACGGGTCGACCATGACCCTTCCCCCCAGGGCTGCACTATCAAGAAGAAGGACGAGATTGTGCGCACTGCTTAGCTGCAGTCCAGTACTCGCCTAAGTATAAAAAATCCTACCGAGTGGCGAGAAATCCTCTCACTCGGGCGCTTAGCTGCAGTCCAGTACTCGCCTAAGTATAAAACATCCTATCGAGTGGCGAGCTATCCTCTCACTCGGGGGCTTAGCTGCAGTCCAGCACTCGCCTAAGTATAAAAATCCTCCCAAGTGGCGAGCAGTGCTCTCACTCGGGGGCTTAGCTGCAGTCCAACACTCGCCTAAGTATAAAAAATCCTACAGAGTGGCGAGCAGTCCTCTCACTCGGGGGCTTAGCTACAGTCTAGTACTCGCCAAAGTATAAAAAATCCTACCGAGTGGCAAGCAATCCTCTCACTCGGGGGCTTAGCTGCAGTCCAATACTAGCCTATGTATAAAAAATCCTACCGAGTGGCGAGCAATCCTCTCACTCGGAGGCTTGGTTACAGCCCAGTACTCGCCTAAATTTGAAAAACCAAGCCGAGTAGTACGAGTCGACCATGACCCCTCCCCTCGGGTCTACACAGTCAAGAAGAAGGACGAGATTGCATGCATTGCCGAGGCGAACTGACGCCAGGGCGAGCTGCTTTCAGGGATGTCAAGACCATTGCTGAATGCCTCGCTGATGAGCTAATCAATGCCACCAAAGGCCCATCCAACAGCTAGCTGCTTTCAGGGACGTCAAGACCATTGCCGAGTGCCTCGCTGATAAGCAGATCAATACCGCTCAAGCCTCGTCCAATGGGTCGATGTGGCCTCTTCCTCGAAAGCGGCATCGAGAGTACAAACACTAATCCGAGTGAAGAGCAAGTCCCTGCTCAAAGACAAACACAACATATTCAAAGATAAGCCAAGTTCAGATAAATCCAAAGGTTTCTAATGGCGAATTAAAAGTACTCGGGCGTCAGGCCCGAAGGAGTTTCAACGATTACAAATTAACTCGGCATTCCGAGGCAAATAAAGGTGAAGCATAATGTTTTTTTGATCACTCGACGGGAGAAGGGATGGCTGGATCGCAGAAGCTGCTAAGGTCAATGCTATCCGCAATGCCAGTGGCAGCCTCAAGGAAGGTGTCCATGAAGGACTGAAAAGTGTGCTTCTTAGTATTCGCAACCTTGAGAGCCGCCTACTTGTCTTCCCTGGCATCCTTGCAGTGCACTCGAACCAGTGACAGGGTGATCTCAGCGCCACAGCGAGCGGATGACTTCTTCCACTCCTGCACTTGACCAGGAATCTGATTGAGTCGAATCATCAGCGACTCGAGGTCTTGAGAAAGTTCCGCCTAAGGCCAGAGTTTAGCGTCCACCCGGGTCATTGCAGCCTTCAATCGAGCTAGATAGGCAACGGCGCCGTCCAAGCATGATTCCAACCACAACAAGTTCAATGCAACGTCATCCTTCACAGGACAATTGATGGGGACGAGACCTTTCTCGACCCGCCCAGTTTCAGCTTCAAAATCCCGGCAAAGTTCGGTCCCATCACAACAAATAGCGAGTCGACAATATTACAACATACTTCAATCGACGACAATTAGCCAGTCGAGCGACTGTACCTTCAAGCTTCAGAACTAGTTTCGCGGCAAGTTGTCCCAGATAGGACTCTAACTTGCCTGTCTTAGCTCTGAGGCCTCCAACTTCAGTGGTCAGGTTCTCCTTGTCCTTCTTCAGTTGCTCGACTTCCCGATTGGCTTCCAAGATGGCGGTCTTCAACTTCGCGTTCTCCTCTTCCGACTTGCCGACTGAAGCCATCTTCTTGTCTGCAAGCGTTGTCTTCTCACGTGCTTCCTTCTGAGCAGCAGGAAGATCCTGGTCCTTCTTCTCCAAAGCTTCCTTCATTCTCTCTAAAGAAACAACACTCTTCAGATGAGCCTGAAGTTGCCGGTTTTCACTACGCAGATCTGCTTGTGTGAAGTCACTCAGTTCAAAGAGACTGAAAGAAAAAGCAGTGAAAGATGCGAGCTACTAAGTGGGCAAGAGTCGATTGGTTACCTCCCATGATGGTCATCTCTTCTTGAGAAGTCTTGAGGTTCTTCTTTGCGAGTTCAAGATCAAGTTCAACGCTGATATGCTTCTTCTTTAACTCGGAAAGTCGATCTCCAAGATCACAAGACCTCTGCAGTCAGCAAGAGAGATATGTCAGTCGACAGAAATAAGAGACAATGACAGTGAAAAGTTACTCTAAGACTACTGCCGAATCAAATATTCAACAGTAGTCTCGGGGACTACACCCAGTGGGTGTACTTAGCATGCCCCCACTGGTTCAGATCAACACTCAGCAGGGTCTGCCTAGCGCGAGTCAAAAAAAGAGATAATTCTAAGACCTTAGTCGACTGCCAGCAGTCGACCATGGTCTTGGGAACTACACCCTGTGGTGCACTTAGCGTGCCCCCACTGGTTTAGATAAACACTCGACGTGCCCACACTGGTCCGGACAGATTACTAAGAATCAACACGTGACGACTGATAGGATATAAAACATCATTCAAAAAGTTCCGCCGGAGTTCGCTGACCTCAACATTGGTCTGCAGGGCGGTGCTAGCATTATAAGCCACCTGACTGGCCTCGTGCATCACCTTCACCTGCTCCATGACAAGGTTCACCTGGCGAAGAGCCTCCCTCGCAGCACTTGGCGAATCGTCTGGGGTCTGATATGCAGCGAAGTGTGATGGCTCCAAGGGAGCCGAAGCAACTACTGGGTCAGACGAGTGGAGTTGCACTGGAGCGGTAGTAACCGGAGCAGTCGACCCCGACGAACGATCAGTCGTCAGCGGGCTGGCAAATGTGACGTTGGTCCGAACCGGATCTCAGGAATGCTCGACCACCGCCTCAAGTGCCGGCGTCGACTTAGGGACTTGAACTTCAAGTTTTCTTCTGCTTGAGCCTCCACCTCTCCTCCTCCTCTCCTGTAGAGGCACTTCCTCTTCTTCATCATCAGGAAGCACGACGACCTCTCGCGGAACTGCAGAGAGAGAGAAACATTGGAAAATCAGTAGACTGGTAGGTCTCCAATGTATCTACTTTTCCAAACGTTTTTGCCCTTGTTTTGGACTCTAACTTGCATGATTTGAATGAAACTAACCCGGACTGACGCTGTTTTCAGCAGAACTGCCATGATGTTGTTTTATGTGTAGAAAACAAAAGTTCTCGGAATGACCTGAAAATCCTCGGAGATAAGTTTCAGAAAACATAAAAAATATTAGCAAAAAATGAAGACCAGGGGGCCCACACCCTGTCCACGAGGGTGGGAGGCGTGCCCACCCCCTCTGGGCGTGCCACCTTGTCTCGTGGGCCCCCAGCAGCTCCACCGACCTCAACTCCAACTCCATATATTTCGTTTCACGGAGAAAAAAATTAGAGATGAAGTTTCATCGCGTTTTACGATACGAAGCCGCCGCCAAGCCCTAATCTCTCTCGGGAGGGCTGATTTGGAGTCCTATCGGGGCTCCAAAGAGGGGGATTTGTCGCCGTCGTCATCATCGACCATCACCAATTTCATGATACTCACCGCCGTGCGTGAGTAATTCCATCATAGGCTTGCTGGACGGTGATGGGTTGGATGAGATTTACCATGTAATCAAGTTAGTTTTGTTAGGGTTTGATCCCTAGTATCCACTATGTTCTGAGATTGATGTTGCTATGACTTTTCTATGCTTAATGCTTGTCACTAGGGCCCAAGTGCCATGATTTTAGATCTGAACCTATTATGTTTTCATGAATATATGTGTGTTCTTGATCCTATCTTGCAAGTCTATAGTCACCTATTTTGTGTTATGATCCGACAACCCTGAAGTG
The DNA here is from genome assembly GCF_002162155.2 of Triticum dicoccoides. Taxonomy (NCBI): domain Eukaryota; kingdom Viridiplantae; phylum Streptophyta; class Magnoliopsida; order Poales; family Poaceae; genus Triticum; species Triticum dicoccoides. Next base: position 99,957,369 of record NC_041381.1, read on the forward strand.
ACAATAATCGGGATACTTCTCGATGATGACCGTAGTTTGAGGAGTTCATGTATTCACTATGTGTTAATGCTTTGGTCCGGTACTCTATTAAAAGGAGGCCTTAATATCCCTTAGTTTCCGCTAGGACCCCGCTGCCACGGGAGGGTAGGACAAAAGATGTCATGCAAGTTCTTTTCCATAAGCACGTATGACTATATTCGGAATACATGCCTACATTACATTGATGAACTGGAGCTAGTTCTGTGTCACCCTATGTTATAGCTATTACATGAGGAATCGCATCCGACATAATTATCCATTACTGATCCAATGCCTACGAGCTTTTCATATATTGTGCTTCGCTTATTACTTTTTTGTTGCTACTGTTACAATTACTACAATACTGCTATCATTACTATCTTTACCTTTACCACTGTTACCATTACTATCATAATACTTTGCTGCAGATACTAAGTTATCCAGGTGTGGTTGAATTGCCAACTCAACTGCTAATACTTAAGAATATTCTTTGGCTCCCCTTGTGTCGAATCAATAAACTTGGGTTGAATACTCTACCCTCGAAAGCTGTTGCGATCCCCTACACTTGTGGGTTATCAAGACTAATTTCTGGCGCGGTTGCCGGGGAGCATAGGTCTCACTACAAAAAAAGACACATCCGTGACATTTTGGGCTGAACAATTTTTTTTTCTGTCATACATATGCCACTTCTATGATCATAATTGTGACAAAACCCGGTATCATCATAGATGTGGTGGGCTCCTACTTCTATGACAAAAAATCATGACAAAAAATGGGCTTTTCGTCCTGGGCAGGCCGGAGACGCGGCTGCATGACATTCTTTGGGCCGTCCATGACAGAAAAAACCGTGGTAGAAGCGAGGGGGAGGAAAATTTCGGGGAGTTGCCAGTTACGGTGGGAGGTCGGGGGCGGAGCGATGCGCGTTTCTCTCGTACGTACGCGTGTGTGTGCGAGGCGTTGGCTCTAACTGAAGCCGAGCGAGGCGTTGGGCTCTAACTGAACCCGAGCGATTGCACTACAGGCTACGCGTTACTGAACCCGGGCGATTGATC